>NC_136302.1:13006915-13461915 GCF_964198595.1 Lampetra fluviatilis | reverse complement strand
CCACCGTGTGGCCACCACGTGATACAACTGCAGCGCCACCGTGTGGCCACCACGTGATACAACTCCAGCGCCCCCGTGTGGCCACCACGTGATACAACTGCAGCGCCACCGTGTGGCCACCACGTCATACAACTCCAGCGCCACCGTGTGGCCACTACGTGATACAACTGCAGCGCCACCGTGTGGCCACCACGTGATACAACTGCAGCGCCACCGTGTGGCCACCACGTCATACAACTCCAGCGCCCCCGTGTGGCCACCACGTGATACAACTGCAGCGCCACCGTGTGGCCACCACGTGATACAACTGCAGCGCCACCGTGTGGCCACCACGTGATACAACTGCAGCACCACCGTGTGGCCACCACGTGATACAACTGCAGCGCCACCGTGTGGCCACCACGTGATACAACTGCAGCGCCCCCGTGTGGCCACCACATGATACAACTGCAGCGCCACCGTGTGGCCACCACGTGATACAACTCCAGCGCCCCCGTGTGGCCACCACGTGATACAACTGCAGCGCCACCGTGTAGCCACCACGTGATACAACTGCAGCGCCCCCGTGTGGCCACCACGTGATACAACTGCAGCGCCACCGTGTGGCCACCACGTGATACAACTGCAGCGCCACCGTGTGGCCACCACGTGATACAACTCCAGCGCCCCCGTGTGGCCACCACGTGACACAACCGCAGCGCCCCCGTGTGGCCACCACGTGATACAACTGCAGCGCCACCGTGTGGCCACCACGTGATACAACTGCAGCGCCACCGTGTGGCCACCACGTGATACAACTGCAGCGCCCCCGTGTGGCCACCACGTGACACAACCGCAGCGCCCCCGTGTGGCCACCACGTGATACAACTGCAGTGCCACCGTGTGGCTACCACGTGATACAACTGCAGTGGCCCCGTGTGGCCACCACGTGATACAACTGCAGCGCCCCCGTGTGGCCACCACGTGACACAACCGCAGCGCCCCCGTGTGGCCACCACGTGATACAACTGCAGTGCCACCGTGTGGCTACCACGTGATACAACTGCAGTGCCCCCGTGTGGCCACCACGTGAAACAACTGCAGCGCCCCCGTGTGGCCACCACGTGACACAACCGCAGCGCCCCCGTGTGGCCACCACGTGATACAACTGCAGTGCCACCGTGTGGCTACCACGTGATACAACTGCAGTGCCCCCGTGTGGCCACCACGTGATACAACTGCAGCGCCCCCGTGTGGCCACCACGTGACACAACCGCAGCGCCCCCGTGTGGCCACCACGTGATACAACTGCAGCGCCCCCGTGTGGCTACCACGTGATACAACTGCAGTGCCCCCGTGTGGCCACCACGTGATACAACTGCAGCGCCCCCGTGTGGCCACCACGTGATACAACTGCAGCGCCACCGTGTGGCCACCACGTGATACAACTGCTGCGCCACCGTGTGGCCACCACGTGATACAACTGCAGCGCCACCGTGTGGCCACCACGTGATACAACTCCAGCGCCCCCGTGTGGCCACCACGTGATACAACTGCAGCGCCACCGTGTGGCCACCACGTGATACAACTGCAGCGCCACCATGTGGCCACCACGTGATACAACTCCAGCGCCCCCGTGTGGCCACCACGTGATACAACTGCAGCGCCACCGTGTGGCCACCACGTCATACAACTCCAGCGCCACCGTGTGGCCACTACGTGATACAACTGCAGCGCCACCGTGTGGCCACCACGTGATACAACTGCAGCGCCACCGTGTGGCCACCACGTCATACAACTCCAGCGCCCCCGTGTGGCCACCACGTGATACAACTGCAGCGCCACCGTGTGGCCACCACGTGATACAACTGCAGCGCCACCGTGTGGCCACCACGTGATACAACTGCAGCACCACCGTGTGGCCACCACGTGATACAACTGCAGCGCCACCGTGTGGCCACCACGTGATACAACTGCAGCGCCCCCGTGTGGCCACCACATGATACAACTGCAGCGCCACCGTGTGGCCACCACGTGATACAACTGCAGCGCCCCCGTGTGGCCACCACATGATACAACTCCAGCGCCCCCGTGTGGCCACCACGTGATACAACTGCAGCGCCACCGTGTAGCCACCACGTGATACAACTGCAGCGCCCCCGTGTGGCCACCACGTGATACAACTGCAGCGCCACCGTGTGGCCACCACGTGATACAACTGCAGCGCCACCGTGTGGCCACCACGTGATACAACTCCAGCGCCCCCGTGTGGCCACCACGTGACACAACCGCAGCGCCCCCGTGTGGCCACCACGTGATACAACTGCAGCGCCACCGTGTGGCCACCACGTGATACAACTGCAGCGCCACCGTGTGGCCACCACGTGATACAACTGCAGCGCCCCCGTGTGGCCACCACGTGACACAACCGCAGCGCCCCCGTGTGGCCACCACGTGATACAACTGCAGTGCCACCGTGTGGCTACCACGTGATACAACTGCAGTGGCCCCGTGTGGCCACCACGTGATACAACTGCAGCGCCCCCGTGTGGCCACCACGTGACACAACCGCAGCGCCCCCGTGTGGCCACCACGTGATACAACTGCAGTGCCACCGTGTGGCTACCACGTGATACAACTGCAGTGCCCCCGTGTGGCCACCACGTGAAACAACTGCAGCGCCCCCGTGTGGCCACCACGTGACACAACCGCAGCGCCCCCGTGTGGCCACCACGTGATACAACTGCAGTGCCACCGTGTGGCTACCACGTGATACAACTGCAGTGCCCCCGTGTGGCCACCACGTGATACAACTGCAGCGCCCCCGTGTGGCCACCACGTGACACAACCGCAGCGCCCCCGTGTGGCCACCACATGATACAACTGCAGCGCCCCCGTGTGGCTACCACGTGATACAACTGCAGTGCCCCCGTGTGGCCACCACGTGATACAACTGCAGCGCCCCCGTGTGGCCACCACGTGATACAACTGCAGCGCCACTGTGTGGCCACCACGTGATACAACTGCAGCGCCACCGTGTGGCCACCACGTGATACAACTGCAGCGCCACCGTGTGGCCACCACGTGATACAACTCCAGCGCCCCCGTGTGGCCACCACGTGATACAACTGCAGCGCCACCGTGTGGCCACCACGTGATACAACTGCAGCGCCACCATGTGGCCACCACGTGATACAACTGCAGCGCCCCCGTGTGGCCACCACGTGATACAACTGCAGCACCACCGTGTGGCCACCACGTGATACAACTGCAGCGCCACCATGTGGCCACCACGTGATACAACTGCAGCGCCACCATGTGGCCACCACGTGATACAACTGCAGCGCCCCCGTGTGGCCACCACATGATACAACTGCAGCGCCACCGTGTGGCCACCACGTGATACAACTGCAGCGCCCCCGTGTGGCCACCACGTGATACAACTGCAGCGCCCCCGTGTGGCCACCACGTGATACAACTGCAGCGCCACCGTGTGGCCACCACGTGATACAACTGCAGTGCCATCGTGTGGCCACCACGTGATACAACTGCAGCGCCACCGTGTGGCCACCACGTCATACAACTCCAGCGCCACCGTGTGGCCACTACGTGATACAACTGCAGCGCCACCGTGTGGCCACTACGTGATACAACTGCAGCGCCACCGTGTGGCCACCACGTGATACAACTGCAGCGCCACCGTGTGGCCACCACGTGATACAACTGCAGCGCCCCCGTGTGGCCACCACGTGATACAACTCCAGCGCCACCGTGTGGCCACTACGTGATGCAACTGCAGCGCCACCGTGTGGCCACCACGTGATACAACTGCAGTGCCACCGTGTGGCCACCACGTGATACAACTGCAGCGCCACCGTGTGGCCACCACGTCATACAACTGCAGCGCCACCGTGTGGCCACCACGTGATACAACTCCAGCGCCCCCGTGTGGCCACCACGTGATACAACTGCAGCGCCACCGTGTGGCCACCACGTGATACAACTGCAGCGCCACCATGTGGCCACCACGTGATACAACTGCAGCGCCCCCGTGTGGCCACCACGTGATACAACTGCAGCACCACCGTGTGGCCACCACGTGATACAACTGCAGCGCCACCATGTGGCCACCACGTGATACAACTGCAGCGCCACCATGTGGCCACCACGTGATACAACTGCAGCGCCCCCGTGTGGCCACCACATGATACAACTGCAGCGCCACCGTGTGGCCACCACGTGATACAACTGCAGCGCCCTCGTGTGGCCACCACGTGATACAACTGCAGCGCCCCCGTGTGGCCACCACGTGATACAACTGCAGCGCCACCGTGTGGCCACCACGTGATACAACTGCAGTGCCATCGTGTGGCCACCACGTGATACAACTGCAGCGCCACCGTGTGGCCACCACGTCATACAACTCCAGCGCCACCGTGTGGCCACTACGTGATACAACTGCAGCGCCACCGTGTGGCCACTACGTGATACAACTGCAGCGCCACCGTGTGGCCACCACGTGATACAACTGCAGCGCCACCGTGTGGCCACCACGTGATACAACTGCAGCGCCCCCGTGTGGCCACCACGTGATACAACTCCAGCGCCACCGTGTGGCCACTACGTGATGCAACTGCAGCGCCACCGTGTGGCCACCACGTGATACAACTGCAGTGCCACCGTGTGGCCACCACGTGATACAACTGCAGCGCCACCGTGTGGCCACCACGTCATACAACTCCAGCGCCCCCGTGTGGCCACCACGTGATACAACTGCAGCGCCACCGTGTGGCCACCACGTGATACAACTGCAGCGCCACCGTGTGGCCACCACGTGATACAACTGCAGCGCCACCGTGTGGCCACCACGTGATACAACTCCAGCGCCCCCGTGTGGCCACCACGTGATACAACTGCAGCGCCACCGTGTGGCCACCACGTGATACAACTGCAGCGCCACCGTGTGGCCACCACGTGATACAACTGCAGCGCCCCCGTGTGGCCACCACGTGATACAACTGCACCGCCACCGTGTGGCCACCACGTGATACAACTGTAGCGCCACCATGTGGCCACCACGTGATACAACTGCAGCGCCCCCGTGTGGCCACCACGTGATACAACTGCAGCGCCACCGTGTGGCCACCACGTGATACAACTGCAGCGCCCCTGTGTGGCCACCACGTGATACAACTGCAGCGCCACCGTGTGGCCACCACGTGATACAACTGCAGTGCCATCGTGTGGCCACCACGTGATACAACTGCAGCGCCACCGTGTGGCCACTACGTGATACAACTGCAGCGCCACCGTGTGGCCACCACGTGATACAACTGCAGTGCCATCGTGTGGCCACCACGTCATACAACTCCAGCGCCACCGTGTGGCCACTACGTGATACAACTGCAGCGCCACCGTGTGGCCACTACGTGATACAACTGCAGCGCCACCGTGTGGCCACCACGTGATACAACTGCAGCGCCACCGTGTGGCCACCACGTGATACAACTGCAGCGCCCCCGTGTGGCCACCACGTGATACAACTCCAGCGCCACCGTGTGGCCACTACGTGATGCAACTGCAGCGCCACCGTGTGGCCACCACGTGATACAACTGCAGTGCCACCGTGTGGCCACCACGTGATACAACTGCAGCGCCACCGTGTGGCCACCACGTCATACAACTCCAGCGCCCCCGTGTGGCCACCACGTGATACAACTGCAGCGCCACCGTGTGGCCACCACGTGATACAACTGCAGCGCCACCGTGTGGCCACCACGTGATACAACTGCAGCGCCACCGTGTGGCCACCACGTGATACAACTCCAGCGCCCCCGTGTGGCCACCACGTGATACAACTGCAGCGCCACCGTGTGGCCACCACGTGATACAACTGCAGCGCCACCGTGTGGCCACCACGTGATACAACTGCAGCGCCCCCGTGTGGCCACCACGTGATACAACTGCACCGCCACCGTGTGGCCACCACGTGATACAACTGTAGCGCCACCATGTGGCCACCACGTGATACAACTGCAGCGCCCCCGTGTGGCCACCACGTGATACAACTGCAGCGCCACCGTGTGGCCACCACGTGATACAACTGCAGCGCCACCGTGTGGCCACCACGTGATACAACTGCAGCGCCACCGTGTGGCCACTACGTGATACAACTGCAGCGCCACCGTGTGGCCACCACGTGATACAACTGCAGTGCCTCCGTGTGCCCACCACGTGACACAACTGCAGTGCCACCACACGGAAGCAGTGCCACCGCATGGTGGCCACCATGCGTGTGGCTGTGTTGGAGAGTACCCACAACATTGACAGCAACACACCGGTGTGCTGCACTCGTAACGAATTGCCATGTTTTGTTTAAGTGAGAAACATTTATAATTGGCTGTGTCGGGTGGTGGCGGGTTTAACATTTATCTTTACGCAATATAACCCAAACATTTCTCTATTTACTGTAGTTGTGCATTTGTCCACAAGAGGGCAACACGTGACTTGTATAGCCCTGACCCTAATCTGTAATGCTTATATAACCACCTCAGCCCTATAGCTTTGATTAATTGAATATCTGGCTTGCATGCCACAATGATTGTTATAATTCAGTTGCTATACTTTATTGAAGGGATTTTGGAATATAAATAAATCCCCCCTCGTGCTATTCTATGTTTACCTATGTTTTTAGTACAATGCTTGGATGTAGAAATTGAAAATGCTTTTGGCCACTAACTTCACGGTGGAAATATTTTTTATCAAACCCTCCGGACAATTTGTAGCCTACAAATGGTTCTGTCAGGAAATGTAAAAACTGACGCTGTCTTTTGGTTGCAGTGTTATTGACAAGCAAACTAAAGGCTTTTTAGTAATATTTTGCTTCAAGTTTGACTTTTCCTAAGGGAAATTCTATTGACAAATTGTCAACAATGAACCTTAACATTTATTCTGAAATACATTTTTTGTAGGGGGGGGTTAAGATTGACAATCACTGTCAGATTACACAAAATGAACAAAACGATCGTAGGGAAGTATATTTTTTAAAACCCTCGCAAAAAAAACAATATTCAACGAGCATGGACTCGCCTAAATTACGCATAGGCTGCGGATAATCACCACGCAGGCTGCAATCTAAACACGTGTTGATGCACGATGTTAAACTTCATCCCTGTTGGGGATGTGTTACAGCCTCCTCCTCGCCTCATTACAATGAAAAACAATCTGAGGATTTTGCGCTTAAAATAGCTTAAATGTTTCGCTTAAAAAAGCAAAGGTCTACGAGTCTAGCTATTACTAACTATAAACAGAAGACAGGCCTCGTAACTTTGTGTTGACAAAACATTCCACCGAATGAGCTCGTAACTCACCTTGAAGAGCTGGGAATCCACCTTGACGAGCTGGTAATCCACATGGTCGAGCTGGTAGTCCACATGAACGAGCTGGTAATCCACAACACGAGCTGGTAATCCTCATGAACGAGCTGGTAATCCACATGAACGAGCTGGTAATCCACATTGTCGAGCTGGTAATCTCCAACACGAGCTGGTAATCCACATGGTCGAGCTGGTAATCCACATGAACGAGCTGGTAATCCACAACACGAGCTGGTAATCCTCATGAACGAGCTGGTAATCCACATGGTCGAGCTGGTAATCCACATTGTCGAGCTGGTAATCCACAACACGAGCTGGTAATCCTCATGAACGAGCTGGTAAAACACATGAACAAGCTGGTAATCCACATGGTCGAGCTGGTAATCCACATGAACGAGCTGGTAATCCACATGAACGAGCTGGTAATCCACATGGTCGAGCTGGCAATCCACAACACGAGCTGGTAATCCACATGGTCGAGCTGGTAATCCACATGAACGAGCTGGTAATCCACATGAACGAGCTGGTAATCCACAACACGAGATGGTAATCCTCATGAACGAGCTGGTAATCCACATGGTCGAGCTGGTAATCCACATTGTCGAGCTGGTAATCCACAACAAGAGCTGGTAATCCTCGTGAACGAGCTGGTAATCCACATGAACGAGCTGGTAATCCACAACACGAGCTGGTAATCCTCATGAACGAGCTGGTAATCCACATTGTCGAGCCGGTAATCCACAACACGAGCTGGTAATCCTCATGAACGAGCTGGTAATGCACATGAACGAGCTGGTAATGCACATGAACGAGCTGGTAATCCACATGGTCGAGCTGGTAATCCACATGAACGAGCTGGTAATGCACATGAACGAGCTGGTAATCCACATGGTCGAGCTGGTAATCCACATGAACGAGCTGGTAATCCACATGGTCGAGCTGGTAATCCACATGAAGGAGCTGGTAATGGAGCGTCTATTTAAGCTGGGATGGAGGGGGGAAGAGCGCCTTGACAAAATAATTTGCATATCAAGAGGAATTTAGCATATTTATGGGAAATGCAGATATGCGATTAGTACTACTTTTGAAAAGCGTAGGGGGTTTGGCGGGGGGTTTAAAGTCATATTATGCCCGTGCATTATGCAGGATTAGCAGCATCAAAGGGAGGGGATAGGGGTAACATTAATAAAGGGAAGGAATGTTAATAGTAAGTCCCGGGTAGTAAAGCTAGTTATCTATATAACATTGTTTTTTTTACCCAAAGTGTTACACGTGAATGAAGCTGCGCTTATACAATATACCACTAGAAATAACAAAAATGCCGATACATGCAAATCGTGTAACGAATAACATGACTCTGTTTCTTAAACGTATTTTTCCGCACCGTTTGTTTAAAAAAAATGTTAAACTACATTAAATACAAAGATGTCAGATCTTGTCATCATCATAACAATCGCACGGATAATCAATGCAGCATATTAAGGTGCAGCAATGCATTATGTCAATTAATATTTCTTTTTTGGTCTCGTCACTTATTTTCGTTAAAATACGCATCTTTGTTTTTCTCAAAAAGCAAGGCACATGATGTGGGTGCCTTTCGTTTTTTCTTTAAATTCATTTCCCGACTACCTCGTGCAAATAAAAAATAGCTTTTGTTAATCCATCATATAATAGTGCCATTCGCAACTAGAGCCCCAAAATCTCTATATCGTACATATATTATACATATATAAAATAAACTCCTTAAAAAATGTTTTTTTTTAAAACAACGCTTTTATTCACAACTTAGTTCAACTCACGGTCGAAAAGTACGCCAATGATGCGGCGCCTGCTCCCACATCAACGCTGACTTGAATTGTTTGATGACTTTATAACTGCATCTTGAATGTCCAACTTCTGTGCTTGTGTGGAGCGATGGCGGCCGTAACTCGACCACGCACTGTTTGAGAATGCAGTGCGTTTCACGATTTCAGCACCGATGTTCACCAAATATTGAACGGTGTAAACATATGGTACAGTTATAGATGTCAATGCAGCAGTTTGTTACTTGAAACTCCGTGAAGAAATAAAGAATTGCAGTGCAAATCGGCTAGTTTAGTTTTTCTTTTTCCCGGCGCTTGACGTGTTACGTGTGCCCTCTGATGGACAAGTGCAGTACCACAAGCTTTCAATTCGTGGCTACGTCTGCGATGTGGCAATTGGTGGCAATGAAGCCGTGAAGACGCCGCACAGCGCCACTGCTGCTGTTACCGCGCCAGGCACTGCAGTGGTACCATGTGACCACACGGTGGCGCTACAGCACCACGTTGGTAAAGTTATTGAGCGGAGTGTCCATGATGTTTAAGTTATTTAGCGAGTGTCCATGTTGGTTAGGTTATTTAGCGAGTGTCCATGTTGGTTAGGTTATTTAGCGAGTGTCCATGTTGGTTAGGTTATTTAGCGAGTGTCCATGATGTTTAGGTTATTTAGCGAGTGTCCATGTTGGTTAGGTTATTTAGCGAGTGTCCATGATGGTTAGGGTATTTAGCGAGTGTCCATGTTGGTTAGGTTATTCAGCGAGTGTCCATGTTGGTTAGGTTATTTAGCGAGTGTCCATGATGTTTAGGTTATTTAGCGAGTGTCCATGTTGGTTAGGTTATTTAGCGAGTGTCCATGTTGGTTAGGTTATTTAGCGAGTGTCCATGATGTTTAGGTTATTTAGCGAGTGTCCATGTTGGTTAGGTTATTTAGCGAGTGTCCATGTTGGTTAGGTTATTTAGAGTGTCCATAATGGTTAGGTTATTTAGCGAGTGTCCATGTTGGTTAGGTTATTTAGCGAGTGTCCATGTTGGTTAGGTAATTTTGCGAGTGTCCATGATGGTTAGGGTATTTAGCGAGTGTCCATGTTGGTTAGGTTATTCAACGAGTGTCCATGTTGGTTAGGTTATTTAGTGAGTGTCCATGTTGGTTAGGTTATTTAGCGAGTGTCTATGTTGGTTAGGTTATTCAGCGAGTGTCCATGATGGTTAGGTTATTTAGCGAGTGTCCACGATGGTTAGGTTATTTAGCGAGTGTCCACGATGGTTAGGTTATTTAGCGAGTGTCTATGTTGGTTAGGTTATTTAGCGAGTGTCCATGTTGGTTAGGTTATTTAGCGAGTGTCCATGATGGTTAGGTTACTTAGTGAGTGTCCATGTTGGTTAGGTTATTTAGCGAGTGTCCATGTTGGTTAGGTTATTCAGCGAGTGTCCATGATGGTTACGTTATTCAGCGAGTGTCCATGTTGGTTAGGTTACTTAGTGAGTGTCCATGTTGGCTAGGTTATTTAGTGAGTGTCCATGTTGGTTAGGTTATTTAGCGAGTGTCTATGTTGGTTAGGTTATTCAGCGAGTGTCCATGATGGTTAGGTTATTCAGCGAGTGTCCACGATGGGTAGGTTATTTAGCGAGTGTCCATGATGGTGTGTATGTTGAACTTCTTTCAAACCGTACATAGCCAATCAAGCTCATCGGAGGTGCGGGGGAATGACAACAAACTAAGCACAACAAGCAGTTCTAAAGAAAATTTATTTTCAATCTAGATTTTTAAAATGCGTAGTTCCAGTGACTTCCTAATATCGGAAGTACATTCCAAACGGCTGCAGAAGTGCATCTGAAAGCGTGCGATGCAGAGACCGTCTTTATTCGATGACTAGCAAAAAGCTGCTGCGAAGATGACCAGAGTTTGCGTGATGGTTTATGGTCTTTGATGATGTCAGCAAGGTATTGTGGTTCATTTGTGGCAAGCCCTGGTATGTAATGGTTGGAGAAGGTGGTATATAAACGGAGTGGTAGCTCCTTTAAGCTCTCATTTACTTGATACAGCTGTCGTGGCTGTGACGGTACCACCTGAAGACGGAAGCTTGTGTTGCCTCCGAAACGTCGTGATTTTTATTTTATTTTTTAATGTTTTTACCTACTTTACCGAAAAAACCTAAGAATATGAATCATTGCAGTCACGAAAGCTCCAAATCTAGAACCATAGAGTATTGATTTTTGTTACTTGAACATTTCATCGTGAAATGTTCTACTTTTAATCTTTATATATCATCCTAACCCTATCCCTAACCCCTAACCATAACCCAACCCTCTTTTGTATTGACAAATTGTCAACTTTGCACCTTAACGTTTGTTCTGAAATACATTTCTGGAAATTATTTGGGGGGAGGGGGGGTTGACAATAACTGAGATTACACATAATAAACTAAATCGATCGTAGGGAAGTATATTTCAAAAACCTCGCAAAAGATCAGTTTTCAACGAGCATGGACTAAGCACGTGTTGACGCACGATGTTAAACCTCATCCCTCTTGGGGATGTGTTACAGCCTCCTCCTTGCCTCACTACAATAAAAAACAATCTGAGGATTTTGCGCTTAAAATAGCATTAATTTTACACTTTAAAAAGGCTACGGTCTCCGAGTCTAGCTATTACTAATCAAGCTTAGCTATGACTAACTCTAAACACAAGACAGGACTCGTAACAACTTTGTGTTTGACAAAATATTCCACCGAATGAGCTGGTAACTTACCTTGAGGAGCTGGGAATCCACCTTGACGAGCTGGTTTTATTAACTTCGTTTAATACTCTTTGGTTCTTTCGGTAAAGTCACGTAGTTAGAAATAAAATAAAACAAATCGCGAGGTTTCGATCGCAACACAAGCGGTCGTCATCACGACCTTTGAGAAGTGCGTCAATGGCGCCTGAGACACGCGGCGACTGCGATTTGTGCGAGCCGATTCCAGAGTTTAGGGACCGCGGCGTTTTGACCGACACACAAATATATATATAATTAATTAGGCGTCCATTCAAAAAGTGAATTGCTTTAAAGTAGCGAATTAATTGATTAATTTATGCCGATTTTGATACGGGCATGCATTGTCACCTGATCTGAGTACGTGTGTAAAATGTAGAATTGATTGGACAACGGGAAGTGGACGACATTTTTATTACAAGACTTGACCCAAACAAACAGAGGAATCAAGTGAAGTCAAAGCGTTGAACAAGAACCGCGGCGTCCTCCACGCGGTGCCCAGCCGAGCCACCGTCACGTGGCCCGCGAGACGGCGCGGGGCGCGAGGCGTCTCCCCCCCCCACTGCCTACGGCGCAAACCCCCCCCCGCCCACGTGACGCCTCGCTCCGCACGTGACGCCTCGCTCCGCACGTGACGCCTCGCTCCGCACGTGACGCCTCGCTCCGCACGTGACGCCTCGCTCCGCACGTGACGCCTCGCTCCGCACGTGACGCCTCGCTCCGCACGTGACGCCTCGCTCCGCACGTGACGCCTCGCTCCGCACGTGACGCCTCGCTCCGCACGTGACGCCCTCCCACCAGAGGTCGCAAAGGGGTTTTGATTCCTTACCCGTATACCCGGCCGCACCAGGGTCGCAACCGGGTATCGGGTACCCGATTGCGACCTCTGCTTCCACCAATCATCCTCTAGCCGCCTGTCGCGCCTCTCGTTCACCACCAGGCATCTCGACTGCTGGTGCGCACTCGTTCATTACATCCACAGTGCCGCTTCCTTAATTACTATCGCTCTCCTTACTCATTTCTCTCAGCACCTGTGTTCTTCATATTTTAAAAATGTTTAGTAACTCCTTGTAACGTGTATTTTCTATTCAATCTCCTACACTTTCATAATACGTAACATACCATGTATCTTATATCTATGTACAGTATATGAAAATGAAAGTCTGTCTGTTTCAAATATAAATCTACACCGTTAAAGCAATCGCTACCAAACTTGGCTGGTGACGGGTTTAACATTTATATTTATGCGACATAACCCAAAAACCTCGACTATGTACTGTACTTGTGCATTTGTCCACAGGAGGGCAACACGTGACTTGTGTAGAACCTATAGCACTGACCATGATCTGTAATGCTCATATAGCCACCATTCAACTCAGTGGCTCAAATGCAACTGTTTTTGACTCGGGGGGGCTTCATTGAGACAAGGGGTGACTGGGCTAACATCAGTGCAGTATATTCAGATCTTCCAGACCATGTGTAGAGACACAGATGTCTCTGTGGGGCTTCATTGAGACAAGGGGTTTCAGTTTTCAGTTTCATTTATTTGGTATAGCCCTGTGAGCCATGCGGCTCTTGAATCGGGTGCAACCGCAACAAACAAAAACATGAACAAGAAACATTTTAAAGTGACAGCGCGCAAACAGAAAAATCCAGGAAAAAACAGGAAAGTCTTCCAGAAAAAGCACCGTATATCAAAGCTGTGTGCAAAAATCCCAGTGGGATGCAAGTCAAACAATAACAACCATAAGACAATTTAGATCAATGTTATCAGTCTAACTCTGTACTACAACACACAAATATGGCTAAACCAAAACGTTTTTGGAGCAAAACATTTGATTTCAGGCCACTGAATAGCAGTGGCAGCTAGGAGTGTACAACTCCTCTATAGCAGTTTTGAGTGAAGATCTCACAGGTAGTGATCCAAGTTGCAGTTTATTGGCGATAGCATTCCAGACCCTGGGGGCATCAATAGCAAAGGCCCTTCCTCCAGTATGTGTACGGCAATAAGGAATGTGAAGCTGGTAAATGAGCAAAGACCTTAGGTCACATTTATTCTTCGAAACAGAGAGGAGATCCAGCAGATAGTCTGAGGATTGTTTTGTAAGTACATTGTGAATAAATAAGATCTGATGCACAAGCCATCGAACATTAAGAGATGTTAAGTTTGACCCAATGTAGAGATCACAGTGGTGGGTCCTATATGGCCAGTTCAATGCAAATCTTAAGGCCGAGTGATAAATTGAGTCAAGCTTCTTCAGTACAGTACTGGGGGCTGATTTATATACGATTTATATACGATGTCACAGTAATGAAGTAGAGGCAGTATGGTAGCTTTTATCAATTCCAAACGGAACATAGGGGCGAAGCAGTGCTTGTGTCGATACAGAAAACCAATTTATATTTTTGTCTTTTTACCAATATAATCAATGTGATCTTCAAAATTCAGTTTTGAATCAAGGATGACTCCAAGATACTTATAGATATTCTTAGGTTTTTTCGGTAAAGTCACGTAGGTAAATAATTAGAATTAATAAAATTAAATTAAAAATAAAATAAAAATCACGACGTTTCGGAGGCAACACAAGCCTCCGTCTTCTGGTGGAACCGTCACAGCACGATAGCTGTATCAAGTAAGATCTTAACTTGCTCTATTTTATAATTATTTAAGGAATGTAATTGGGGAAAACTAACTTCCTGCTTTAGTCCTGGTGAGAAGCATAGCACCTTGGTTTTGGAGGTATTCAGGACTAGTTTAAGATCAACTAGCTGATGTTGTAGTGTGTTGAAATCACCCTGAAGCTTAGCAATCACGTCATCCGGAGAGCGGCCAGTAGTAATCAGTATCGTGTCATCTGCAAAAAGATTTACCCTGGCATGATCCAGGTCAGTGCCCAAGTCATTGACATAAAGAGAGAACAAGAGGGGACCGAGGATGGAACCCTGTGGAACCCCTTTTGTTATCTTAACACTGTTTGACCTCCAACCATCTGTGAATACAGTTTGGGTGCGAGAAGAGAGGTAAATTTTTAACCATTCTACTGCGTGTTTGGAGAAACGGAGGCAACTTAGTTTACTAATCAGGGTGTTGTGGTCGACTGTATCAAAGGCTTTGGACAAGTCAAGAAAAAGACTGGCGCAGTACTGCTTATTATCAAGGCTACTGTAAATGTGATTCAGAGAGTCTAATGCATCAGATGTGGTACTGTATTTTTTTCGGAACCCAGATTGTTTTCCATGTAATCGATTGTTGTCGGACAGGAAACTGCTAATTTGGTAGTTCAATAATTTTTCAAGAATGTTCCTCAACGGGGATAAAATTGAGACCGCACAATCCGAAAAGCTGTATCCCCAACCATGGGGAGACAACCATCTGAGGACCCAATCAAAATCATCATCCTTGCCATACATAGCAGGTGTTACCAAAAATATTTCCACAATCTTAAACAAACACAAGATCCAGGTCCGATTCAATACAGTACACAAAATCCGTGATTTGATCC
Source organism: Lampetra fluviatilis (assembly GCF_964198595.1). Lineage (NCBI taxonomy): Eukaryota > Metazoa > Chordata > Hyperoartia > Petromyzontiformes > Petromyzontidae > Lampetra > Lampetra fluviatilis. The sequence goes on along the minus strand of NC_136302.1, from coordinate 13,446,506 downwards.
CATCTGTGAAGGATGTCATTCCTGACATGCAATACCCTTGTCTACAAACTAAGTTGCGTCTGCGGCAGCAGTTATATTGGGGAAACAAAACGACATGTCTCGGACCATGTTCGCAAACACAAGGCAGATTTGAAACACGGCAGAACCAATTCTAGATTTGAAGCTTTCGTGACTGCAAGGATTCATATTCTTAGGTTTTTTCGGTAAAGTCACGTAGGTAAAACATCAAAATTAATAAAAATAAAATAAAATAAAAATCACGACGTTTCGGAGGCAACACAAGTCTCCGTCATCAGGTGGGACCGTCACAGCCAGATTAGCTGCATCAAGTGAGGCAATGATTCAAGATGTAATTCCTTAAAAGCAAGTTGAGGGGGGAGGAGAGGGGGGGGAGCTCATCAGAATGTGGCTACCAAAAACCTAAGAATACGGCAGAACCAATACCCCTACCGTGGCTGATCATTGTTATAACGCAGTGGGCTTGCACAATATTGTTTTTTTCCGAGACCAAGGTACTCTGCAAACCTTCGGGCTACCATCAAAGATTTGTTCATGAAGCCATCCAGATATATAAACACGGAGACAATTTCAACCGAGAAGATGGGTGTAAGCTGAGCAATCATTGGAAGGACGTTATTAACAAAGCAAAGTCGTAACTTGCTGTGGTGCTTTCATCCTTCCTGCCGTTTGGCTGTTATCTCCGACTCTCTGAGTTGCATTACCTTATTGGGTGCCTCTGCATTAACGGGCTGGGGTCTCACTAACATGGCCACCTCTGCTCCCTTAGCCTCGATGTATCGATGGTTCTGGCTGTGTGATGGGCTGTGTCTCACTGGCGCGACCACCGTTGCGGTGGTTCTCTTGCGTTGACGAGCTTGCCTCTAAAAGCGTGGTGGCAGTGCCGCAGCTTGTGTTACACATAGACATGACATTAACTTGCTAATCTGCCTAATCTCCCATTAACACTGCTGCTGTGCGCATATACAGCGACGGTACTCTTATGCGGCGATGGAAGCTTATTTACTTTGACATGCTAATCTCTCTCCCCCTAATCTCCCCCATTAACACAACTGATGTGCTTGCGTGCGGGGATGGGACTCCTTTCCAGCTCGGACCCCACCTGCTTGCCCTTGGCCAACATATATAACCTCTTGTTGTAGCAGCTCTCTCGCTGTTCTTCCTGGTTCAGCAGTTCTACTGCTGGATTATTTTTCCACCTGAGGACAATCGCTTGTGTTGCGATCGAAACGTCGTGATATATTTTTTTGTATTTTTCTACCTACGTGAATTTACCGAAAGGACCAAGGAAAATGTAAGCCTTAATCATCTTAATGCATCAAACAAGAACCAGTAATATCACTTGCAATGGTTCCCACTCATTTTATTTAAAGCAAATACGTTTGAAAGAAATATAAATCTAAGTACAGCACATGGATTATCAACATGATCATGGAAAACCTTAATTCTTAATAATTATTTCAATTGTCTATAATTTCCCCAAGGTTATCCCGATTGTCCCATCAGTGTCACGTCATAAGACACGATATGAATTCAAATTTCTTGCAGAGCAGTGCACCCTTTAGTGTCAAGAGACTGGCCCACGGACGGTTTAGGGTTAGAGACTGGCACGTGGAAAGTTTAGGGTTAATGACTGGCCCCGGAAGGTTTAAGTTTAATGACTGACCCGCAGAAGTGAATATCAAATATTTTATCTCTTTAGGCCACCTCTGATCCACAAATGAAATGGCATCACTTCCCAACTCTGTGCACAAAACATTATTCATTAGCATGGTTGGCGACATACGATGCGAAATAAGTTCAACATAAATACGTTAAGCAATCATTGTTGACTCAGATGAGGGTATTAACTCACCACATTAGAGAACCCGGTTTAATAACTGTTGGCTGCCTAAATTTTAACTCTGAGCCTCCCAGCCACCTCTTCTACTATCCATCATAGTGATGAATAGTGAAAAGGGAATTTAATGATTCCAGCTAAGCCAAAGATGACTTAAGTCTTGACTGAGGGTTAACATATGCATACATTAGAATTACCTCTACCCCTTTGCATTATTACTACTATACATGTGTAGTGTAATAGCGCCGGCTGTTGGATAGCAGCGGCAGCTGTGGTGGACAGACAGTACACACGCCGGTGAGCATGAGCATGGGTGTGTTGGCAGAGCAGGGGAACGAGGGTAAGGGTCACAGAGGACCCCATCTGGAGGCCCCTGGAACCTGCTAGCGGGTTCGAGAAAGGAGGCGTGGTCAGGGCGGAAGCCAGGCCGTGCTGGTAGCGTAAAAGGAGCCGAGAGCGGGAGCTCAGGGCTGCCGGTTCTAGGAATGGAATCTTAATTTTAGAACTTTCGTGACTGCAGGAATTATTATTTGGTTCTTTCGGTTAAGTCACGTCTAAAGATAAAATAATAAATTATTCTATTATTTAATAAAGTATTCTATTATTTAATTTAATTTATTTAATTTATTATTTTATCTCTAGGAATGGACTCGTCTCATCATTGCTGTCGTCACTAATCATCTCTGCTAGATATTGCGCTACGAAGGATATAAGTTAGCTATCTCAGTCAGCACCGTCAGTGTTAAACAGCTCGTGTTGTGTACAGGCTAGGCTATGCTACTGTGGAAAGTGTGTAGACGAGACCGTAGAAGTTTTTAATAAAGGTGCCTCCTAGAAACTGTCTCTGAATCGGTGACACAACTGGCGTCAGAAGTGGTTGGAAAATGCAGTGATTAGTTTACATTGAGTGGAAAGGTGGTGTATTTTTGTAACGTGGGCATCACAACACGAAGGGCCTGGGTTCGATTCCTAATTTCGATGCCTTTCTGTGTGGAGTTTGTTTGTTGAGTGTGAATGAGTGCGTGTGACTATATGCGAATGTAGAATTTGTAGGTTCTGTCCCTGTTCTGCATGGTTTTCCTTCAGATTATGTGGTTTCCTCACGTAGCAAAAACACACACGAATGAAATTGGTTCGAGGCATAACATCTTAAGGCTGAAACATGTACCTACAAATTCCTCAAGTTGGCATTACACACATCAACAGTAACATCGCCACCTATTATGAAATCTTGCCGAACCCTCCTAAAAAGTCCTGAGGCTCAGCGAGGCTTTCCTGAGTAAACAAAAATAATCATACTACTAATACCTCATAATTCAACTTTTGAGGCTCCCGAAGCCCACGTAACCACTCAAAGGGTCACCCACTGCCACTGTAGTTCTATAGCGGACGCAACATGGCGGCCATCAGGGGCAGGTGTCATCCCACGAGGATACAGGGCGAAGGGGTGGTGACACCATTGCAAAAGTCACCTTTGCAGCACTGCCTCCGGTAAATGCCGAGATATGATACTTGCTGGCATTTCTTTACACAGCTTTTATAGTTGACCTCACCATTAACTGTAAAAATGAGAATTACATATTAGCACGACTGGTTATGTATGGTGCAAAAGAAGTTCAACATATATACATACAGATGCATATGTGTGGGTCTTGCGTTTATATCGGAGTACGATGTTTCGCCAGGAATTACAACAGACATCATCAGGACGCCAAATTTGTGGAGAAATCCTCCCGTTTCGTTCCTTAAATAGAAGGGTAGATATGATGACGTCACTTGTGCACCCACCATGTGCAAAGGCTAAAGAGGGGCAGGGGGTATGAGTTAATTCATATAAGGTAATCAGCATACATGATGCATGCATACTGTGTCTGCTCATTGATCTCCTTCACTGCTGCTGTTTGTGTGCAGGCATGCACCCAAACAATGCATTATTGTATTATTAACTTTCAAGCAGCGCTACGCCTGTAGCTGTCCAAGACCCACCCCAGACTTCCCCCCTGACCCACCATAGGACTGACCCCGGATCCACTAAGGGGTGGGACCCCATACCCATCAAGGGTCCGGGGTAGATCCCTAGGTAATAATAAGAGCAGGGGTTGCCCAGTCTTGCGTGGAGTTAGACTGCGTGTAATTAGCTGCTGGTGTGAATGCTTCACGACATGAAGTCAAGCAAGTCTAGTCTGGTTCTGTGCTAAAACAACCAATCTACAATTTAACAGCTGCAGCGATAACGCACAATACTGACAATGCTTCTGTGAAAGTACAAAAAACACATTTATTAAAGTTTAAACCCAACAACGCATCCATGTCTGTCACATTTCAAATTGCAATTGCCAAAATACCAAAATGAGCGACGGCTGTGGTCTACATTCATTGTGAAGTATTGTTGTACCCTGTGCACTCCCCCTAGCAAGCCCTGACTACCCTCATGAATTACATCCCCACCCCCCCCCGGTCTTATCCTCAGGAATAGTCTTATCCTAAGGGATAGTCTTAGGGTGCAACAACAAAAAAACCCATTGCCATTTAACGAATTGTGAATAGGAGTCACGATTCAATAATGCTTTTTAAACATTGCAGTGAATGTAAGCGATCTCTTGTGAAGGGGTCAAGTACAGGCAACACATATAACCTGAAAATATTCTTACACGAGTAATTAAATGTGTGTACAATGCCATTTAGCCTCTTTGGGGCGTAGAATTAACATTAATGCTGGATCTGTCTTGGCAATGTTCAGCCTTTAGCTGAATTAAAGTCCAGTTATTCTTATATGTTAATCTGCTGACGGGTATGTGCAGCACTGGTAATGCAGCCGTCTCCTAATGCCAGAAGATGGAACGGTGTCACAGTAGTTAACGCATTGTGCTATGAACCCAGTGACCTCAGTTTGATTTACAGCATCAATGGTGATATCTGTTCTGGTCCTGGGTTCCCTCTTCCACCAAGCCGCACTGATCAGTGTGAAGTATAACCGACACTGCATGAGGAGGCCTTCATCCAGCAGTGGATTGACAAAAGACTGTGAATGATCAATGTTGGATGTAGAAACCGATGGTGTCTCACAGTGCAGTCAGACTGGCTGTACTTAGCAGACTTATCAAGGCCAAAAAAACGATGTCCTGTCTTGACACCAGTGGCAACATCTGGGCCTTCCCTGCATAGTCGGGGAACGCCATGGGCTGCACGGTTGGGTAAGAGTGCTTCCCCTTTGACTCTTCGGTACATTTCGTCACCTCATTCCACACCGTAACAAGTCACTCCTGAATGAAACGCACAGGGAATAGCGATGGGAGTAAGGCCACAGAGAGCTGCCGTGTTCCGCCGCCAGTCACGTACAAAACCCTGAGTTGAAAACGATGAATTCTAGAGCTGCCTAGGAGCGACGTGCAAAGGCACTCCGTTACATTATAAAACAACGCTAAACATCAGGTCTTCATAAAATCTGTAGCACGTCAATATATGCCACCACGTGGTCTAAACACAAGAATATTAACTGGTCCAAGGTCATAACAGAAAGGGAACAATAAAAACCTCTCACCAACCACTCTCACCCAATTTGCAAATACCTGTATATGACATCTAATACTTTGAAAACTATCACTTTTTTTTGCAATGTTTATCAACTGCCAAAAAAACACTTCAAGGCCTCTGGAATGTATAGATATCACATAAGAAAGCAGGATGTGAAGAATCACCGCTTTCACAATGTAGACGAAGCCAGAGAGACCAAGAGATCCAGGCCATTACGTGTGTACACACAGCATGCATACACATAGTGATATCTCATTCTTATTGACATTAAAGATAAACAATTGTAGTAATTATTTCAAATTAATCCAGACAAATTTGTCACCATGAGGGCCTTCCCCACATGCTGAGAGGCTGTGCTGGGTGGCCAGTAATTATTTGTAATTAGTAATTATGGAGAAGGCCCTCATGCGGAGAGTGGCTCGTGCGGCAGCTCTGGGAGCAGCTACAAGTCGCGGGGGTTGTACTCGGGCAGCTTCAAGATCCGTTGCTCGTCATCCTCTCCTTTATCCCGGGCAACCATTAGCGTGAAGGAAAGCCCCATGGCCACCTGTGTCGCAGGGACGGTAAGTCACCACCACCCAGCGAGACAATGCACACACAGTCCTGGTTAATATGCGGCCATCACAAGATTGTAAACACTCACGTGATCGGAAAGTTACAGATCTAGGAGACTGCAAAGAGATAGTGCTAGAAGGCACACGTTGAGATCATTGGAAACAGGTGGCCGGAAGGCACTGTAATCATTATTCAATAAAGGACACAAGTGTTATAGTAGAGTGGGGCCCACTGTCCGATATGGGCGGGGCAAGCGAGTATATGAGGGGGAGCGAGGCGCGCGACCGGGGTGCTTGCTCGGGGAATAATCGACGACCAAGGTGGACGACATCGGGGCTGACTGTTCGAGATCGACAAAGTGGAAAGAATCGGGGCTGACTGTTGGAGACTCAACTTGGTGGAAATCATCGGGGAGGAAGATAGCCGTAGCAATTACGAGTGTGGCGATTGTTACACTCAGAACTGTAAATACGTTAAGTTAGAAATAAAGCTTTGCTTCTGCAAAAATGGATGTCTCCAAGGAGCTTCTTTACACAATGATTAGCAGACTAATGGCAGGTTTATGTTGAGTGAACTGCAGTTGAATAACCTTTAAGCAATAGAGTTGTACTTGAAGTGGAGCACAAAAACAGGACAAAATGTGAAATATGACAAAGTTAAGTTAAACTAATATCACAATAATCATCCTATCATTAAACTTTTTTTTTATATTGTGAAAATTATATCGCTCCAACTCGACATTTTAAAGGCCCCACGAGTGTTTTCCTGAATGTCCAAGTAAAATCTCCCAAAGTTAGAATTTTGTCAAAAGAAGTGAAAAACAATTTCAGTCCTGGGTTGAGCACGGGACAAGGTGTCCCAAGTGACTGTCGGGTCAGAGCACTGAGCCGGGTTTCAGCTGCTGGTGATTAAACCAGTGTAGTGATGGCATGTTCTCAACCTAGTCACTAATGACAACAAAAAAATTGCTTTAAGTTTGTTTTGAGCATTTTCAAGTATTTTTTTTCTAAACATTTTTAGGGGTTATGAATAAATTAAAGTATTCTACAAATGCTATAACATTACTGATCGAATTCTATGTATTTATTGACTTTATTTTACCAAGTGAGAACACATTGCGACAACTAAATCTCTTGTGTAAGGGTATCCTGGGTCAACAAGTGACTAACACGAGCACACACGCACTGTAGAGCTCAGCCAAAGAGTTGAATCGTGGCCTATGCCACCGCCCCCACCTGCTCAATGTAGATACCATCCAAGGGCTTCACCTCCTTGGCAATGGTAGATGATTTCTGTTTTCCGTCACCATACCCCTGTGACGGAGGCAGAGAGCAAAGACATTAGAATTATGTCAGAGGTTCCTTTATTACAGCATGTAGCCTGTGGTCTCACTGCTGTACCGACGCCTCGGTTCAAACTCCGAAGGTCATCAGCAGTTCCACCACAGGCATGACGATAGCTTCAGCAATAGTGCTTGGCATTAAAAGAGAATATCCTATAATTCAGTTCTTTGTCCAAATGTGTTGCTGCAATTGTTCCATCAGCATTGTCAGATAATCTCGCAAAACAGGGCACCCAGTATGTCAGAGAATGACCGTGGACAAAAGTTTCCGATACAATCTGCTATGAGGCTGTGACAGTCGAATAGATGTTTTAACGTCTGAGAGATAGAATTTAACCAAATCACTTGTAAAAACACATTGTTTTTTTTTTGCGAAGCCATGAATCACCAAGCTGAAACCATCAATGTGCTACACTTGAGAACTCAGTTTAATCACGACATCTGGCATCCGGATTGGTACCCAGGATCTTAGTGGTAGAGGCTCATTATCTTTGACTTCTGAGCCACCCATTTCGTTTTAATAATCTAGGCTGCACTTGCACTACCATTGTCACCCCCGTTGACTGTGAATGTAGACACCATCACGAGAGTTTTGTAGTCCTATTCCAGCTTGTTAACATTATGCCGATTCGTTTACAATATTTTCTCGAAATCAAAAGTCTGCAACAATGCTGAGAATAAACATAGTAGGAGCCACAGGCGAATGGGTAAGTGCTTAAAGGTGTCTGCACACACTTGTGGACATGCGTGTGTAGGGATGTGTGTGTGTACACGGCAAAACAACCCCCTACCTCCTCGCGGTGGCGGACAGGCAACTCTGTCGTGGACAGTGCTGTGGGGGGAGGGCCAATTCCCATTGGCCTCTACCCTCATGGCGTCTGTGACCACCACAGTGGCTAAACGGGGGCTCTGGACGGGTGCGAGAGGCTGGTAACCCCTCCACCTTCAATTCATTACCACAAAACAACGACTTAAACACAAATATGTCCCTCCCTTCTCTACGCTTGCGAAACGTGGACCCCCCTAATGGAGCATCTTCGCCGGTTGGAAACATTTAGGCTGGCCTGCCGACGATCCATCCTGGGTTTAACCAGGCTGGTTTGTGTGAGGAGCTCACAAATCCTTGAAAGATCTGGGCAAAATCCCATCGGTGAGCTCCTCCGGCAAGTAAGGCTGCGTTGGCTGGGTCATGTAGCCCGCATGCCCAGCCACCGCATGCCTAAACAGCTTTTGTTTGGCCGGATCGAGGGGGCTAAACGGGCGCGGCACGGGCTAGAGAAGAGATGGAGTGATATGGTACAGGAGGACGTGGAGCTGAGTGGACTTGCCAATGACTGGTACCAGCAGTGTCAAGATCGGCCTCTGTGGAGGAGGCTCATGGGGGACGCTTCTGGGCAGTTGGAGGCAGTCGCCCTCCAACAACGGAGGGCGGAGGGGCGACGTTCACAACAACGGGTGGAGCGCCGGGTGGCTAAAGCACAGCAAGTTGGCACAGTAGGTGGCACAGGTGGTATATCAGCCAGTCATCTCTATCATCTCAGTCAGTCGACCCGTGGCACCTGGGTCTGCCCCGTGACCTCCTGCCAGCGGGCGTTCGACACTTCACGTGGCCTCAAGGTGCACATGGCCTGGCACAAGCGTCGTGGTGACGTCACCGCCACTTAGTGGCGAATGGCGGTTGTTGTTGTATTGGTGCTTTTGTGTGTGGACATGTGTGTAGGTGTGTGTATGTAGGCATGTATGAACGAGCGTACATGTGTGCATGCGTGTGAGTGCGTGCATACCAGTTCCCCAAAAGCAGGAGATGGACCCCAGCTGATGGTACTCTCATCAGCCGCCACCATAACGCTGCTCTTCCTGACACCACACAGGATCAAGCACACCGCCTTACTTGCCAACCATAAAGCACAAATGTATATAATAAAACATTCTGCCAGTGTAATATGACGAAGGTAGAGGTCTGGGCTGGTTTTTACCCGCATGCCAGACTGCGTATCTTCCATCCGGCGAGGTCCATCACGGGCTTGGGGTACATGGTGGACTCGCGCATGGTGCTTGAGGTACCCCAGAAATAGAGTGCCCCTGCGTACAGCCACAGCGGACAACACACAACACACGGCATATGTCGCCTATCACAGCAGGAGTTATATACACCACTCCACCGCCGCTCCCTCGATCTCACCGCCACCCCTCCAGACGTACACATGTCCTGCGTAGTGCACACACCAGTCTCGATGATGGCGAAGGAGCAGCTGCAGCCGGCATGCACGCTCGCGGCGCCCCGGCCGGGGAAGTCAAACATCTTGACGAGTCGAGGCAGCATCTCGTCCTTCTGCTCTGAGTGGCCGAGCCGACCGTAGCCTCCGAATCCCCAGGAGAACACACGGCGCTGGCTGTCTCGCACCAGCTGCTCACACACACACACAGAGACGAGGGTATCCTGTGTAGCTTTTAAAATACTGTTAGAATAATAGCTGTTATGAAGCACCTATTAACACAAAGCACTGTGAACCCAGAATGGATATTAAAAGATCGTGTCAATTATTGACACTTTTCAATTACTACTCACAAATTATTGAGATACTCAGAGCAACATCACCCCCTCCTGAGTAAAGACTGCAGACTGCATCTGTGAAACAGAGCACCTTCCTCGTGATAGCCATATGCTATACAAACGGCGCAAACATCGAATGTACTCGTGAACAAATGTGATCTGGTAAAGAGAAGCGTGTGAAATCTTGCCGTGTGGTTGGACCCGCAGGCGATGTCGGTGACGCACACGGCCGGCACGGTGTTCACCTTCCCGTCACGCGTGCGCTCCGTGAACACTAGCACGCGTCGCGGTGCCAACTCGCACACAAACTCCAGCCGGTTGGCGCACGCGAGGAAGCGGCCGTCCGTGTTGTGGCCTGCACGCCCGTGTAGTCAACGCTATTGATCTCTTACAAACGGCAGTAGTCATCATCGGACATGATCTATCCAAGTTTGAAGGCCTCCTCAGCCTATTGCCATCTTTTATTAACGGGCCGCAGGGTGGCACGGTGGAAACACTTGTTCCACAAAGCAAGAAGTTCCTAGTTCGATACCTGACTTGGGCTCATTTCTGTCTGGAGTTTTTATATTCTCCCCCTATTCCGCATGTTTCCTCTGGGTTCTGTGGTTTCCTCCCATGCTAAACACATACAATGCAGCTGGTATTAGCCAAAATATCCCAATGCTGAAAAAATACCTGAAAATTACTCAAATAAAGAATAAACACAGCAATATTGCCCCTACTGTGAAAACTTGGCAGGACATGTCTAGAAAAAGAACCTTGAGACTCAGTGAGGCTTTCCATGACAAACAAGCATTAGAATGAATAGTAAACTGAAGCAATCAATGGTAGTAGCAAGGTGTGAGCTGTAAACACAGCATATCAAATAACTAACAAGTTAAAATATCCATTTAAAGACCGTTTTGCACGAGTATAACGTATTTCGCCATCACCGCGCCACGTACCCAGCTGTCCATACTCTGGGCAGCCGAATGAGTACAGATTACCCTTGCAGTCCACCAGCATGCTGAACTCCGCTCCACAAGCCACCTTTACCACCGGCTGTCCGCTGTACACAATCTTAAGGGCGAGGAGCACAATCATTAATACAGGAGGTACACGTGTGCAGTTATGTATTCTCCGTGTGGCCGAGGATGCGTGTGGGGTTCTTTGCACCATGAGGCAGTGACGCAGCCCAGTGGTAGTGCATTTGCTGCTTCTTGTCGTTGTTCAGCAGACCGCCCTGGTTAATACTGCAGTTGTCCATAAAACTTTTTTTTGGGTTAGATCACGTAAATATAAATGCGTTGTTAAACCCACCACCACCCAACACAGCCAATTAGTAAGGTTTGTCATGTAAACAAAACTTGCAAATTAGTTACTACTTCAGCACACCGGTGTTGGAGAGTAAACCCACAACATTTACAATTAGAGTATGCCGTTTTGCTGGTGATTACAACCAGCTACATCAGGCAATTGATCCTTATGGCGGTACCCCGGGGTATCCCGGGGTACCGCCATAAGGTATCCCGGGGTACCCAATAATACAAAATGGCCGAGGCAATAAAATATTTTATTTCTGGGACACTATTTTTTCCAGGGGTTTACATAACTCTGCGACTGGGGTACCAATCAATCCGAAATCAGGTGCTACTCCACAATGTCGAAACGCAGCGAGGACGATTGCGCTGAAACCCTGAACGCTCGTACGCACCGTAGTGGTGCATCGTGTACAGCTCGTCGAGAGGAGTCCATTGCCGCATCGCCGACCATCAACAGACTAAAAATGACTCCATCACGGACATTATACAAGAGCCGAGGTACTATGGTACCCCGGGGTACCACCATAAAGTTCAATTAGCCAAAAGCTGTGTACCGGATTAATTTCTCCTGTGGCCAATACTATGCTGGTCAGAAGGGACGAATGATCAGCATAAGACTAAAATAAAAAATATTAAATACTCACAAACACAGCTGTCAGCAGATGCAGAACATGCGTGCCAACAAGGACATTCAATTGATTTAAAAAAAAATTAATGTTTTGTGTAAAATGTATTATTACTGGCCAAGATTAGGGGATATTTAGAAATTTAGACAAATAGAAATAATTGCAACCCTTCTGATAGCTCAAGGCTTAGTGCTGCTTGGAAGTGCATTATCAATACACTGTATAATTGCATACCTATGCAGGTGTTTGTATTGTATAGATATACCCATCATCACGGTTGAAATTATATACAAACACAGACATAATTTCAACCGTGATGATGGGTACAAACTTAGTAATCATTGGATAGATGTTATTAACCATGTAAAAAAGATTTAACTACACATTTTTGGACCATCTTATCTGACAGGCACTATTTTACTTTACCGAGTGTTAACATCCCCAGCGTTTAACAGTACTCTCTTTATTGTCAGCCAACACTGGTATAAACATGGGCATTTTCGTTATTTTCTATCATGTGCATCAACAGGTGCTTGTGCACAGGCATGTCCACGTACACTTGCACCCCGTGCTCTCTTTTAGCCCCCCCCCCTTCCAATACATTATCATGTGCAACAACAGTGACTTGCGCACAAAAACTTACACGTCGACGCCTACGAGCACCTCGTGCCCTCTTTTAGCCCCCCCCCACTCCCGATACGTTCCATTCATTGGCTACCACATTCTGATAAGCTCCGCCCCCCTCTCCTCCCCCTTAACTTGTATTTAAGAGCTTGCATCTTGAATCCCTGCCTCACTTGATGCAGCAAATCTGGCTGTGACGGTCCCACCTGATGACGGAGACTTGTGTTGCCTCCGTAACATCGTGATTTTTATTTTATTAATTTTAATTTCATTTTTTACCTACGTGACTTTACCGAAAGAACTAAGAGTATGAATCCTTGCAGTCACGAAAGCTTCAAATCTAGAATTCAATTGTGTGTTGATTAAGTGTGAGCAATCAATGATAGGTACTGCATATTATATGCATATTCGCAGCTCAACATAATGTATGTACAACAAAATAGAAAAGCATTCCACTGTAAAGTTGATTAACCCCAACCAATAATAGGTACTGTATATTCTCAGATGAACATGATCCATTGCAATTTATGACTACATTAACCACCCTATGATCTTTGCAACTGATAAATAAAGGTGAAATAATCACCCATGCTCTATTTAAGACTTTGCCACAATTCTGGATAATCACCTGATGAAGCCGTTGTAATCACCAGCGAAGCGTCGTACTCGAATTGTAAATGCTCTGTGTTTACTCTCCAACACACAAGCGGTGTGCTGAAGTACTATTTGACACGTTTTGTTTACGTGACAAATCTTACTAATTGGCTGCGTTGGGTGGTGGCGGGTTTGACGACACATTTATATTTACGCAATCTAAACCAAAAAAACATAATTTTGGATATTGGTTGTGAAATCCTACGTGTTCAACAAACTCCAGTTAAATTAACCATAATATACGATGTGACATCTACTTTACAGAGGACGTTAAATATCCTCTGATGTAATTAAAAGAATCAGCCATTGTGTTCTGGCGCAGCAATAGTCATCCCCAACTGTGAAAACTTGGCAGAACCCTCCTGAAATAGTATTGAGGCTTTCCTGGATAAACGGGTGTAATAATGATGATGTACGGTGTGGTACACGTGTATGGCACTATGTTATAGAGAAGTTACCATCTCCCTTCTTGCTTTTCACTTAATATTGGTGAATGATAGCACTTTAAGTGACTGAAGGGGTCACATGAACCCATTACATACAACACACGGATTGAAATATTGATCCTCACACGCATGATTCAATGCCCATATCGTAAACATGAGAATGCATGTAAATTGGGGAAAGGATACAACGCGAGGCCCAAACTGTTCTACCTGCTTGGGCGTTGGCATGGCGTTACTCTTTGTACCGAGCCCCAGCTGTCCCAGGTGATTTTCTCCAAACGCCAGCACCACCCCAGTCTCTGCAAAACAGTATCTTGTGCGTCGGCATGGCTACTCCAACTCTACTCTAAAAATAAATAAGCAGACAACAGCCCTCCTACCCATATCTGTCTCTCTAGAGGCAGCGCATTTTCCAATTGTTGGTCTATGGTTCGATTCAGGCGCCTGCCCTGGCTATTATTGCGGGTGTAACAAACATTATTACGCACCATCTGCTTCACAGTGCACTATAAAGATCCTCCAATGCAATTTGCAAGAGTAAGTTGTTGTGTGCAGGCATCAGTCTAAATTTTCCAAATACAAAAATTACTTAATTGAAATACACAACAATCATAGCCTCTACTGACAGATGAAATTCCCCAGGTCACTCTTGACCTCGTTAAACAAAATAAACTTGACCGCACGGCCATCTGGGAGTGATTTCTTCAGCAGCATTGGTTGAATACAAGTAAACGCTGGACTGGTTTTGACATTCAGTGTGTCATCAACATCGTCAGGCTTGCATAAGACAATGCTGGTAAAATGTCACGTGTTTATAGATAACGGCCTCTGTTAGATATGGGTTCTCGTTAATGAGGAAGGTTGGTAAGTTGGGCTCAAGATAAATAGCAAAACAAAAGTCACTTACAATATATTTACTCGGCAAGACGACGTCCACCGCAGTGATAGACCATTGAATTCAGTTATTTTGCAAAAGCAAGATGAACTGTGGCATTTTAAGATTATGAGAAATGTCAACTGCTTGGAGAGGTCTTCATTCAGCATTGGATAGATCATGGACAATGATGAGGAACTTGAATTGACACCGACAAAAGGTGCCTAGGCTTGTGAAATCACGTACGAATGTGGAACGACATGAATGAGACTTGTCAGGGCTATGGCTGTGGCATGCGCCGACTGCTGACCGGTAATGCAGAGAGTGTGGCTCCGCCCACACGCTGCCGCCACGACCGTGAACTTGAAGAGCGCGTCCACAGGCCGCGGGGCCTCCACGCGCTTCAAGTCCCCGTGCCCCAGCTGGCCTTTATCTCCTCGGCCTAGAAAACGCAACACAGCATCAACGACGACCATCCTCCTCCACACCTCTGCTCGTAAATACGCATGTTGTAGCATTAATAAACCTCTCACAATCAACTGCCTAGCTACTAAAACCAATAATATAATCACTAAATCGACTTCTCTAATCGATCAGACAAAGTAGAGCTCCCTAAAACCTTCAGCTGCTAGACCACCCAGATTTTATGGCCTTCCAAAAATCCACAAAGTAGGTACCCCGCTCCGTCCTATCGTCTCCACGATTAACTAACCCACCTACAAACTGGTCCGATTTCTGTCTGAGACTCTGCTTCCTTTCACTGGCAAGTCCACCTAAGCTGTACTTAACTCAGCTCACTTGGTTTCTCTAATCAAGGACATCTCACTGTCTCTGGATAATTTGCTTGTCAGTTTCGATGTACACTATGAGACCTCCTTTACCAGTGGCAAAATATAGTAATAGGTTTTTACCCTTTCAACTGGTAAAGGAGGTCTCATAGTGTAAATGCTTACCCGAGCTCTCAATACTCTGATAGTGCGCTGTCTTTGAGTTGTACGCCTTTTGGCGTCATCTGGTCCAACACGAATGGAGACTAGGTTCTAAGAAAAGCTGTCTCGGGTGTGGACCAATCAACTTCAACGACATTGCATATCATTATCATCATTTGAGTTGTTTCTTTTTGTTTGCATTTTGACTGCTTGTGTTGTGGTTATTGCAAACATGATGCCTTGTATAAAGGTGTCAGTTTTTGTACCAGTTGAAAGGGTAAAAACCTATTACTATATTTTGCCACTGGTAAAGGAGGTCTTATAGTGTAAATGCTTACCCCGAGCTCTCAAAACTCTGATAGTGCGCTGTCTTTGAGTTGTACGCCTTTTGGCGTCATCTGGTCCAACGCCAATGGAGACTAGGCTCTAAGAAAAGCTGTCTCGGGTGTGGACCAATCAACTTCAACGACAGTGCATATCATTATCATCATCAGAGTTGTTTCTTTTTGTTTGCATTTTGACTGCTTGTGTTGTGGTTATTGCAAACATGATGCCTTGTATAAAGGTGTCAGTTTTTGTACCAGTTGAAAGGGTAAAAACCTATTACTATATTTTGCCACTGGTAAAGGAGGTCTTATAGTGTAAATGCTTACCCCGAGCTCTCAAAACTCTGATAATGCGCTGTCTTTGAGTTGTACGCCTTTTGGCGTCATCTGGTCCAACACCAATAGAGACTAGGCTCTAAGAAAAGCTGTCTCGGGTGTGGACCAATCAACTTCAAGGACAGTGCATATCATTATCATCATCAGAGTTGTTTCTTTTTGTTTGCATTTTGACTGCTTGTGTTGTGGTTATTGCAAACATGATGCCTTGTATAAAGGTGTCAGTTTTTGTACCAGTTGAAAGGGTAAAAACCTATTACTATAGTTTTGATGTAGTCTCTCTGTTCACCAATGTACCTGTACTTGACACCATTGCAATCATTGAAGACTTGGTCCAACAAGGACTGAATCCAGATGTACCAACTTTGGTAAGGCACTGTCTTACCAACACATACTTCACCTGGAATGGTACATTCTACAGACAAAATGAGGGTACCCCAATGGATTATCCCTTATCGCCAGTGGTCGCGAATGATTTCATGGAAAATTTTGAGACAGATGCCATCCAGACATCCACCCTACGTTCTTCCTTGTAGAAGCGTTACATAGATGACACGTTTGTCATCTGGCCACATGGCCTGCCAGCACTGAACCAATTTCTCAAACACATCAATTCCATACACCCATCTATCAAATTCACAATGGAAGTGGAAAAGGATGGCAAGCTATCATTCCTGGATGTTTTGATCGAGAAGAGACCTGATGGCTCGTTGGGACATTCGCTCTACAGGAAAGCCACCCACACGGATGCCTATCTAAAGCCTGACTCCCACCACCATCCAGCCCAGAAGAATTCCCTCATCAAAACACTACACCATATGGCCCATTGCATCTCCAACCAGCACCAACCACCTAGCCAGTGAGTTGGAGCAGGTACACCAAGTCCTCAGGATGAACGGATACTCGGACCGTACAATTCGCAAAGCTGTCTCCCCAGTCATGCGGAGACAACCTTCTAAGGATCCAACCAAAACCATCACTTTACCGTACATAGTAGGGGTTACCAAAAAGATTTCCGTATTACACCCGTTGGGTTGCACTCCCTCGTCGAGGAGGACACTCTTCTTCTCCTTCTTTTTTACAGTTACATGCTAATTTCTCACAATATCATGGTAATCTCTCACATTAATATAGCCACTTCCGTGCCCTCTAATTTCTCACATTAACATCATGCTAATCTCTCACATTAACATAGCCACTTCCGTGCCCTCGTCGCAGAGGCCGCTCTCCTATCTTACAGTTACATGCTAATTTCTCACATTAACATCACTAGCCCCGGCCACTTCTTTATGACCCTTGAGCTACACCCATTTCAAACCTTTTAAAACAGTCTGCTTCAGCAGAAGACTATGCTTTCCCACCTGATGATGGATGCTTGTGTTGCGCCCGAAACTTCGCGATTTATTTTATTTCTACCTACGTGATTATGGTATTGTGTGGCATTTTTTGGTTAAGTACAGGATGATAATATGGTACAATATTTTTTTATACTGTACCGTACTGCCACCCTTGCTCACCATCATAGAAGGTAAACCTTTCAAGCACATTCTCTCCCCCTTACTCTCTCGATAAACAGCAGCAGCCATTCACCACCAAGTGGTGGTAACATCACCACCACACTTTTTTCAAACTTCAAATGTTAAGATCTTGCAGACAGGTCATGAAATATACCAATATATTTCGGGTTAATGTAATACGGTGACTGGCAGATGTACCACCTGGGATCCCAATGTGTCCAGATCTTTCGAGTATCTGCAAATGCCTGACAATCCAGCCTAGGTAAAACCAAGATGGATTGTAAACAGGCCGCCAGTGTTTCAAACTTGCGCAGGTGACCCTGTAAAGGGGTTCATGTTTCACAAGCCTAGATAAAACATGGCATGTGACAAAGAAGACCCAGAGCTTCGTATGGAGTGACAGGCCAGGCAATTGTCACAACATTACACAGAAAATGACATGATAATGCTGCTTAACTGATTTAAGAGTGTGAGCTCCACTGCCAAACCAGACCACATGCCAAAAGATAGCCTTAACAGATTTTTGGGGCAAATGTGGTTAGTGAACACCTATGAGGGCTGGCATGACACACATGGGGTTGGGTGGCCAACAACACGCCCGGCCATCTTTGTCTCTTGACTGGCGATGTTTACACATTGTACAAGGTACTCATTTGAGGTTGAGTCGACCTAGGGGAGGCCAAGGAACAGTTCAGATAATTGTCATTGGTGTTGGCCATGAGCGGGAATCAAACTGGTGTTGAAGGATTCATAGAAAAACGTGAAAACCGCTACACTACCCCACATACCCTCTCCTTCTTACACAAATTCACCTCAATGACAAACAGCAAAAACAAATCTCTCACACTCAGACGCCCTCTCTTACGAACCCCATGTGTAGACCTGCCCGAGATCGGTGAGAAGCAGACAGTGGCAGGCCGTTGGGCCCGACACCACACTGCTCACATGCACCTTGGCCAGACAGCCGTAGCGGTGCGGCCCCCACAGGGAAACTCCCAGGTTCTTGTAGGCAACTGCGGTGAAACAACAACAACTTCAATGTATAGAACGTCTTCATACGACTGCATCTCAAGACACTTCACATTGTGAAGAACAATGTTAGGGTGGTGGGGGGATGAGGAAAATGGTAGAGCAGACTTTCCTTAACCCTGCTTACTTGCTCGGTTGACAGATGAAGGTTTTGTTATTTTGTTCCCAACAATCTTCATAAACAATGTAATATGTGTGATAGGAAATTCATGTATGTAGTTCTTAAAGTAAATTCTACCATGTCTAGATCACAAATTCCCAATCTGTGTTCCGTAGACCGTAGGCAAGGTGGGAACCCTTGCAGATACGATTTTGCTTATAAAACCAAATGTTTTGCTGCATGGTGATTTCGCGAGTTTTTTGGAGGGTTAGCAATGGCCCGTAGGTCCAGAGACATTGCAAACACTAAACACACAAGATGGGAACACAGGAGACACAGCCAACCCAAAGAAATAAAGCAGCGAAGGGGGAAAAGCGGAAAGGGGCAAATGGCATAGCGCACCACAGGCGGTCTGAGACACTGCTTACCATGTTGCTTGGGCACATCCTTGCGGCCAATCAGGTCCCAATTGGTCGCGCCGCAGATCAGCAGCTGCCCGGACACTTGAGCCCCTTTCAGCAGCTGGAACACAACGTGGCTTGGTCCTTTTAAAATCCTTTATATTAAGTTCGCTTGCTTGCTTAGGACCATGCAAATCTTTCGGTCGTTTTTTAACCCACTTCCCGTGATCCAATCGAGCTGACATTTTCCACACAGACTCGTTGTGAGTGACAATTAATGTTCGTGAAAATGTTTTAAAAAATGTTTACACTTTTTAGGACAAAAATATTATATTTAATTACCAATTGCTTAATGGTGCAATGTAATCATCTGACCCATAGGTGGCAGCCATCTCAAGCCAGAGGACGAGAGGACTCTAGCCGCCACGCATATAAAGGATTTATAGTGAAAAACTTTGTTTTTACGGGTTATACTTATTTTGTTTTTAAAACACAGTTGATGAGCACAGGCCCACAACCCCAAAACGTCAAGCACCCAATAATAAATAGCACTCTCAAAGTTGTAATAGAAAAGAGTTGACAGGTTTCTTGAATTGAATAAGGTCATAAAAGCTTTGGAATGAGACAATGGGAGCGAATTAGAAATGCAAAGTGTGTGGACGAGACTAAGCAGTCCTGTTTATCAACTTGACCAATCCATTAGCAGGTTTCCAGATTCACTTTTTTAATGAAACACTTGAATCACCGTTTGTTTGAATGAAAGTTCCTTGTAAAATATTTATGGGACCTCATTGCCAGCATCCAAAAAATGATGAAAAATAAGAATAGGTGTTACCCTTTCTGGCAATAAACAGCTGTTAAGATGTTCAAACACCAAAGATACCCTTTGCAAGGCATCAAGTCTGCATTAACCACACATGCTTGTGGCAAAACATGCAACCATTATCTGATGTACGCATTGTCTTTGAAACTGATTGGTCTACACCAGAGACAGCCTTCTTTATGGCCTTGTCTCATCAGTGTTAAGAGCCATAAGTGTTCTGATACTTGCATTGGCTTTGTTACTGTGCGCCTTTCGGCATTCTCTGGTCTAACACTGGTGAGGAAATGCCATGTGGTGTCTGAACATCTTAACAGCTGCTATATTGCCAGAAAGGGTAAAACATTGTTATTTTTCATCCTTGTAAAATGTATAGCAAGGAAAATATCCATGTTCGAACAGGAAACCAATATACGATTCTTTATTTTGTGAAATACATTTCAAAATATATATTTTATACGTACATTTTATTTGCATTAAGACTGACGTGACGGATTCCATCCCATCAAGCACTTATAACCAGAACGTCAGTAAAGTATTTGCCGTCTGAACCAATGCATCATCAGCCATGATCCAATCCGCTGCTGGGTGAAGCCTTCCCGCACCTCGGATTAGCACGGTTGGCTACATACGGTGCGAAAGAAGTTCAACATACATCTCCAAGCCTCCAACTTTCACGATCCTCCTGTCATACAACAACCTGCGCAGCAGCTGCACCTGGATGGATTTCATGGCTCTATCTCCTCGGCGGGTTTCCTCCTGGACGCGTCGAGTTCCTTGGCTGCCACTCAATGTTGTTCCTAAACATCGCGTCCGTGACCGGCGCTGCTCCAGCTCCCTCACCTCTGCTAACAGCTCGGATGATGTCCGCAACCTGCGTGTTCTCTCTCATCAATGTCCATTTCCTGTCGCTCACTGCAATGCCAAGCATGCATCTCTCCATACTTCTTGGCGTACCTTCCAGTTGTTGTTCTGTATTGTTGTTGCAGTCACCATCGTGAATGTTTCATTCAAAGCCTGTACGTGTTTCTAAAGTTAATAAAATACTTTAATGTAATGAATGAAACGCGTCATCAAAGGCGTGAATGACATCGCGAAATGATTTCCGTAGTGAATCAGTCAAACTGCTAATGAATGAATACAAAATTGACCGAGCTAAGAGTTGGGCACACAAAGCTCAGGCCCGCCGCGGAGCCTCGGCCTTGCCTGACAACGCAGTCCAGCGGGAGCGAGGCCCGCGACGGAGCGAGAGCGGCACGCGGCCTCGCCGAGGGCCTCGCCGCGGCCTTCCAGGCCTTGCCCGGGGCGAGTCGACATCAGCACTGGGGAGGCCAAAGCGGTCGGGAGCGGTGCCGATCACTCCTCGTGAGCACCGTCCCGACCTCAATCGGCGCCCGACTCCGCGTCGTTCTTACCACCGTCTCCCGGGGCCCGAACGGCGTCTCCGGGGCCGCGTTGTGGGCCTCCTCCTCCCCCGCATCCTCCCCGGACTCCCCGTGCAGCTCCTGGGCTCGGGCTCGCCCAGCGCTCCCCCGGCGGCCGCGCTTCGCGCTCGGCCGCGACTGAGGCTGAAGCTTCCTGCGCGGCGGCATCGCGGAATGAGGAGACGGGGGGGGGCGCTGAGAGAAGGGTGGAAGTGGGGGGGGGCGCTGAGAGAAGGGTGGAAGTGGGGGGGGGCGCAGAGAGAAGGGTGGAAGTGGAGGGGCTGAGAGAAGGGTGGGGGTGGTGGGGGGGCGCAGTGGGGGGGGGGGGCACAAGGAATTGGGGGGGGAGAGCTGAGAGTCGCTGAGAGAGAAGGACCCCCAATTGGCCACGTGTCCCTCACTCGGCTCAAATCGCAGTGCGCTCTGCCGCCTCTTGTGCATTCGGCAAGTCCTGGCTTTTTACGCGTGGCGCTTACACAACGCGTTTTCGCTTTAACGCGATTCTTCTATTAAAATAACTTTTTGCACGCACCCGTTATAACGCGGTCGACGAACCGCTTTCAGTGCAAATGTTATTCATTAGCAGTCATTCCTCGCTTAACGTGGCACTTTTCAGAATCGCATCTACCACGTTAATTGAGGAATTACTCTTTGGTTATTTCGGTAAAGTCACGTAGAAAGAAAATAAATTAAATTCTAGATTTGAAGCTTTCGTGACTGCAAGGATTCATATTCTTAGGTTTTTTCGGTAAAGTCACGTAGGTAAAACATCAAAATTAATAAAAAATAAAATAAAATAAAAATCACGACGTTTCGGAGGCAACACAAGTCTCCGTCATCAGGTGGGACCGTCACAGCCAGATTAGCTGCATCAAGTGAGGCAATGATTCAAGATGTAATCCCTTAAAAGCAAGTTGAGAGGGGAGGAGAGGGGGGGGAGCTCATCAGAATGTGGTAGCCAATGAATGGAACGTATCGGGAGGGAGGGGGGCGGGGCTCAAAGACGGCACGGAGTGCCACGTACAACGCATCGGGAGGGGGGCGGGGCCAAAAGGATGGACGACGGCGTGGACGCGGTTGTGCGCAAGCAACTACTGCTGCACACGCCAACGCATTGGACAGAGAGGGGGAGGGGAGGCCAGATACACATGATAGAAAAGAACGAAAATGCCCATGTTTATACCAATGCTGGCTGAACAATGAAGAGAGTACTGTTAAACACTGGGGATGTTAACACTCGGTAAAGTAAAGTAAAATAGTGCCTGTCAGATAAGATGGTCCAAAAAAGTGTAATTAAGTCCACGCAAAAAAGACAACACACAAAATACTTAATTACACTTTTTTGGATTCATATATTAATTTGATGTTTTACCTACGTGACTTTACCGAAAAAACCAAATAAATTTAATAATAGAGTACGATGTTTCTATTGCAACACAAGCAACCATCATCAGATAGAACTAAATTTGAGAGAGAGACAAAACACAGACACGGAGACACACAGACACACAAGCAGAGAGAGACACAACATAGACACAGAGACCCAATGCATCTGTGTCGAGGCCTTAAATACAGAGAGAGGGGGGGGGGCAGAGAGAGAGGTGGGTCTGCTGGGGTAGCTGCTGGGACAGAGAAATTAGAATGTCAATGAATCCACCCCGAAGCGACCGAGAAAAGAAGATCGAATGGCCCTATGAGAGCCTGGTGAATTTTATAGAGAGAAATAGTTTGAGAAAATAAAATGTAGCAAATCTTTTGGAAATGTAATGTAATGCAACACAGAGAGTCGGCTAACACACAGTTAACGCATAGCCTCGTTGATTGCGATCTCCAAAGATTGGTACATTTGAAATTAGGTGTGAAATTTGACAAACCAGTTTGTTTTCTCAAACGGCCTATTTCTCTCTCTAAAATTTACCAGGCTCTCATAGGTCCATTCGCTCTTTCTATCCCCCGGCCGCTTTGGGGTGGATTTCCACACATCTCTCTGTGTGTCTCTGTTTGTCAAATTTCACACTTAGCTTCAAATTTAGCAATCTTTGGAGATCGTAATCAACCAGGCTATGTGTTAACTGTGTGTTAGCCGACTCTCTGTGTTGCATTGCATTACATTTCCAAAAGATTTGCTAAATTTTGTTTTCTCAAACAATTTCTCTCTCTAGAATTCATCAGGCTCTCATAGGGCCATTCGATCTTCTTTCCCTCGGTCGCTTCGGGGTGGATTCATTGACATGCTAATTTCTCTGCTCCAGCAGCTGCCCCAGCAGACCCACCTCTCTCTCTGCCTCCCGCCCTCTCTCTCTATTTAAGGCCTCGACACAGAGACATTGGGTCTCTGTGTGTCTATGTTGTGTCTCTCTCTGTGTGTATCTGTGTTGTGTCTCTCTCTGTATGTCTCTCTCTGCTTGTGTGTCTGTCTGTGTGTCTCCGTGTCTGTGTTTTGTCTCTCTCTCAAATTTAGTTCTACCTGATGACGGTTGCTTATGTTACAAGAGAAATGTAATTTATTTTCTTTCTACGTGACTTTACCGAAAGAACCAAAGAGTAATTCCTGCAGTGACGAAAGCTTCAAATCAAGTTTGAAGAATTACTGTTTATATACAGTCCGTACTGTGCCCTTTCGTCTCAACAGCAATCAGAGTATGGGGCCGTCCATAAATGACGATTTTTCACCCCCCCCCCCCCTCGTCACACGGCGTCACAAAAAATCAGACCCCTCCTCAAATATGACGTCACAAAGCTCTGCCCCCCCCCCCCCAAAACCATATTTAATGTGGCGCTGCACTCTGATGTTGTAGGGGAAAACATTTATTAAAAAGTATATTTAATAAAGTAGAACGTGTTGTCTATATTTATTTAAAGTTGCGCATTTTGATGTGACGTCACATTTCTCAAACCCCCCTCCCTCGTCACACATCGTCACAAATGTCTGACCCCCCCCTCCCTTGGTGCGTGACGTCATTTATGGACGGCCCCTATGCAGTGCTGTTCACTATCGCTTGTTGTGCTCCTCTCCCATCATGACCAAACCCTCCCAGATCTGCCGTAGGTATTCCCAAGATCTGATTTGAAGTATTTCCGTTGGTCGCCAGGGATTTATAGAAAACACTCCAATGCCTGCCTCGACAATCGGCCTTCATCCTGCCCAACGCCACCTCCATGTTCTCTCTTCCCAACATCCAAGTCGCTTACCGTCCTCTCCCATTCTGTACACATCCCACTCAGTAGTGCAGCCTTTTTCTGTAATCCAATGAAACACCTCCAGGTTCTCTTCCAAACCTCTCACGTGATTGAATGCAATGTGTAACAAAAACTCAAATTAATTAATGTGGTCTTAAAAGGAAACAATATATAAAAGGCGACGTTTTGGACAATGGGCCTACATAGCACATGAATGCCAAATGTATCTGCGAACATATTATACTGAACTGACCTAAAACGTGCACATAGCCAGGCACAAGTGCCACTTAGTGGCGAATGGCGGCGGTTCTTTTGGTGGGCAGCGCTCAACGCAGCAGCGCGCCTCCTGACTTGCTCTCGTCGCAGTTAGATTTTCGTGTTTCATGTAATTTATTGTCGTTTATTTTTGTATGATCTTTTTCACAAGAATATATACCAAACCTGCGACCATTACCTATGATTGACAAACATTATTGGACATCACAAAGAGCTTGCTTCCCTAATGCAGCATGCCCGGAAACGACTCTTTGTTTACCAGACAACATAAGACGAGACGCAGAAGAAGAGCCGGCGGTCAGATGAGGAATAGAAAACGTCCTCACCGTAGTGCAATGCCGAGCATATTCTTGTGCAACGCACAGTTCCTGGTTAACAAGTTGGATGATGTGCGAGCCAGGATAGAATTCCAACGGGAGAGACGAGACTGCAATGTTCTGTGTTTCACGGAAATCTGGCTGAATGGAAACATCCCGGACGCAGCCATCGGGCTAACAGGCTTCTCTCCTTTTCGCCACGATCGGACTTTGGACAGTGGGAAAACAAAAGGTGGCGGATTGTATGTGATGATCAACTCATCTTGGTGTAACGTGAGTAATGTCTCCATCAAAACGTCTTTGTTCACCAGATGCAGAGTTTGTGATCCTATCATGCCGCCCTCATTACCTCCCGAGAGAATTTCATGTGCTTGTTTTAGTCGCTGTGTACGTCCTTCCGAGCGCCAACACCAATCTCTGCACTGGAAACCAAACATCCGGACGCTGCTGTGATTGTAATTGGGGACTTTAACAGAGCGAACCTTAGGAGTGGACTCCAACAGTTTTACCAACATGTGAAATGCAACTCCAGAGGACACGTCATCTTGGATCACTGTTATTCAATGCTGAAAGACTCCTACAAGGCGTTCCCCCGCCCACCGCTCGGGAAGTCCGACCACATTGTCATCCTTGCTGCTGCCAAAGTACCGCCCTCGCATAAACAGACAGGCTTCCACTACAAGAGTAGTCCAATGCTGGTCAGAAGAAGCAGAGGACATACTCACAGATGACTTAGAGGATACAGACTGGGATATGTTTAGGGATGCGGTTAACAACAAAGTAGAGGAATTTGTATCGACAGTGCTACATCATATCAAGTTCTGCTTGGACGTTGCTGTGCAAACCAACACTGTCCGTTCTTACCCAAATGACAACCCCTGGGTAAAAAACGCAGCAGTAAAAGCAGCACTGAAGGACCGAGACTAAGCATGCAAATCCAGAGACCCCACCGAAATCAGGAGGACCAAATACGTGCTCCGAAAAGCCATCACGGCGGGCAAGAGAAATACAGGGAGAAGTTGGAGGCCATGTACCGTAACTCCAACTCTAGGTACCTGTGGCGCGGATTACAGTCCATCATAAACAATGGGACAATAAGCTGCGAGGCAATCAACAATGCCTCCCTCCCCGACCAGCTCAACACATTGTTCGAGGCAAACACAGCTATCCCTGCACCCCCAGATTCACAGTCCCCCCGCCTCCCCCTACATCCCCCACCTCCGTCTTCCCCCCCCCCCCCATCGCACCGACCACAGCTCTCCTGCAGGCGTCCTTAGGCTCAACAGAGGCGAGGTGACAGAGATCCTCCGGCAGATTGACATACACAAGGCAGCCGGCCCAGCCGAGGTACCGGGCGTGTCCTCAGGGCATGCTCACCCCAGCTGGCCCCGTGTTAACAGACATCTTCAACCTTTCCCTCACCCGGGCTGTCGTTCCAACATGCCTCAAGACGTCTACGATCATTCCGGTCCCCAAAAAGGCCAAAATTACGTGCCTAACTACAGACCCGTAGCGCTCACCTCCATCATCATGAAGTACTTCAAGAGAGCAATGAATAAACACATCTGCTCCATCCTACTAGATACACTGGACCCCTTGAAGTTTGCATATCGCAGTAACAGGTGCATGGACGACGCTATTTCTATTACATTGCATGAGGCACTGTCCCACCTGGAGGTGAAGCAGGGTAGCTATGTGAGAATGCTGTTTTATCGATTCCAGCTCAGCATTCAATACCATAGTGCACTCCATCCTAATCTCCAAACTGGAGGCCTTGGGTGTGAACGCCACCCTCTGCAGGTGGGTGCTGGACTTTCTAACGGGAAGACCTAAGGCAGTAAAGGTGGGCAATAACATCTCAACTTACCTGACCGTCAACATAGGTGCCCCCAAAGGATGTGTGCTTAGCCCCCTCCTATACTCCATCTACACTATCGACTGTGCAGCCAGGAATAGCTCCAACGCCATCAAGTTCTCCGACGACACGACAGTGGTGGGCCTGATCACCAACGACACCACAGCTTACATGGATGAGGTGACGGTACTCTCGACGTGGTGTCAAGAGAACAACCTTGAGCTCGATACTATTTGGTTCTTTCGGTAAAGTCATGTAGGTTAAAAAAAGATTAGATGACGATGTTTCGATCACCACACAAGCAATCGTCTTCAGGTGGGAGCTTGCTTGTGTGGCGATCGAAACGATGTGATATATTATTTTTCTACCTACGTGACTTTACCGAAAGAACCAAAGAGTATGGATTCCTGCAGTCACGAAAGCTTCAAATCAAGCTTCAGCTCAATGTCGGCAAAACTAAGGAGCTGATTCTGGACTTCAGGAAGAGGGGTAAGCAGGTGTTACTAACCATCAACGAGGCCTCTGTAGCGGGTCAACAGCTTCAAGTTCCTCAGAGTTCACATATCAGAGGACCTGAAATGGTCCCGGTACGTGGATACACTGGTGAAGTCCCAGCAGCGCCTTTATAACCTTAGAAGGCTGAGGACATTTGACATGCCCGCACCTGTTCTCAAACTTTTACAGGTCCACCATTGAGAGCATCTTGACTGGCTGCATAACCACCTGGTACGGTAACTGCACCAAACGGAACCAGCAGAGGCTTCAGAGGGTGATGCGGTCCGCCCAGCGGATCACAGGGGACGTGCTGCCCACCGAGAGACCTATACACCAAGAGGTACATCGCCAAAACCCAAAAGATCATCGCCGATTCCAGCCACCCGAGCCACAGCCTTTTCATAAGGAAACAATCACAATTTGGCATGACGTGGTAATGACATGATCACAGTACTTGTGCAAGGCGAGGTGTAACTTCCGGCCAAGTGGAGTGTCGAATTCTCAGCAAGTCACAGGACAGCTCCAGGTGTCATGAGTTGACCGAGATGAATGGCATATGCACCACCTATGGTCCCCACTGTGCCAGCAGGCTTTCATTTAGGCGCGCGTCGGTATTATGCGCACTGCTGTTGTTGGACAGCTACTGCCTCCAATGGCCTGGTAGCATTGTTCACGAGCCTCCTGCACAGAAGTCGATCTTGACACCACTGGTACAAGTGTAGTGACTTGTAATGTCACTACCATGTGGGTCTACACACGCACACGCATGACGTCACTATGTGCGGGGAACGTCACTACCGTCTGGGCCTACACACACACATGACGTCACTACCTGCGAATGCGGGAATGACGTCACGGCCGGGCCGGGGGGCCGGGAGGCCATCGGTCAGTGCCGCGGGGGTTGTGCGAGACCGTGGCACTCTGGATGAATCCGACCGGACACGTGACCGGATCAAGGTGGGGGCCGGGGGCCCCAGGGGGACCTTGGGGGCCACGAGGCTACAAGCAGAGCCTTCTCGAGGGTTCTCGAATGGGGGCGTGGCCAGGCCGCACCCCGGCCACGCCGAGGCGCATATAAGTGGCCTCCACACCTGGTGCGAGGCTGCTAGAGTCCAGGATGAAGACGCCTCATGAAGAGTGAAGTCAAGCCTCCAGTCAGCGTGGCCAAGCAGTAGCCCTCCTGGCTTGGCCACGCCAGTTGCTATCAGAGTGTCAGTGTTAACGAGTGTTAGTGAGGATAGGTCAGTGGTCACCACCCTATGTGTATCGTTACGAGTTAACGTTGTGTTCAGTATTAAATAGTGTTGCCTTCCCAGAACAGTGTGCGCCTCTCTCGAACCATTACATTTGGTGTCGGAAGTAGCAATCACGAGGTGTTTTTTTTTACTTAGCTAGAGTGAGGCAAGATGCTCACATGCCATAGGCAAACTACAAGGCACTCCTCGGGTGAAGAAGACGACGACGTAATCTCATCCCGCCGACAGCCCCGGGGATGGCAGCCCTGGAAAGTCCCGCCGATGCTTCACCGACGGCAGGTCAGCGATGCGCGACACGGCTGGCAGACCCGTCGCCATCAGAGGACCGTTGGGCGGCCAGCGCCCGCCTCGCTGAGTTGCTGGGCACCGCAGCTGACTTGGTCGCCAAGCTCGACATCGAGGAGCTGTCGACAGAGGAACTTGCGCCGGGACCACGT
This sequence comes from Lampetra fluviatilis, assembly GCF_964198595.1. Classification (NCBI taxonomy): domain Eukaryota; kingdom Metazoa; phylum Chordata; class Hyperoartia; order Petromyzontiformes; family Petromyzontidae; genus Lampetra; species Lampetra fluviatilis. The sequence continues at coordinate 13,417,440 of NC_136302.1, read as the reverse complement.
GGCAACGGCGCTGTTGCTGCCGCCGTCCGGCCGCGTGAATCTCCCGCCACGCCGCCCGATCGAGCGGCAGACATTTTGGCGGGAACGTGCAGCGGGGAGGCCACCATTTCCCGCCAGCCGCGCCGCGGGATGTCCATGCGCTGTACCGCCGACTCCCGTTCGTGCGCGAATTCACGGCGGCTGGCGGGGATTGGGAGGCGTTTAAACGTCGCTTCTCCGCGAGCTGCACCTTGGTGGGGCGGACAGAAGAGGAGGCGTTGAAGGCGCTCCCCAACTCTCTCGACGACGATGCGTTGGCGGCATTTTGTGCCATTCTGCCTGCACGGCACTCCACGCTGGTGCTGGCGTTTAAGGAGATGGCCGCAGTGTACGACCCGCCGTCCTGTGTTCACAACAGGTTCGTGGAACGACAGCGGGGGGAAACCGAGACGCTCCTTTGCTGTAAGAAGCGCCCGTTTGTCGCTGGCTCAGGCGACGTTCCCGAAGATGGAGGCGGCGGGCATCGACTCCTTGGTGTTGGACAGGCTATGGACAAGTTATTGGGGCTGGCAAAGGAATTGAATGTCACCTTACCTGCTTCAGAAGAGGACGATCCAACTTCCCTCGTGATTGCGCGCTGTATACAGTCTCACCTCGGGTTGAAGAAATGCTCGGGGCTCATCGCATGTGCTGCTCCAGCGGACAGGTGCGAGGCTTCGGAAGAGGACGAGCCCGCCCCGGTTTGTGCCGCCGTGGCCGGTGGCGGAGGTCGAGGGCATGCTACCGATCGGCCATGGAGACGCGACCGGTCTCCGCGTTACCTTCCCTGTCCAGGCTCCACTCGCAGCGTCTGCTACAATTGCAGGCGGCCAGGACACGTCGCTGTGGAGTGCCGGGCGCCGCGCCATGGACGCTTCGGGCCACCGTCCACGTCTTCTCGTCCACCATCAACTGCAAAGGGTCCCCAGGCGAGTCAAGGTGCACCACACATTCGGCCCTTGTTCCCACCTCACCCATCTTTTGATCACGTTGACCCGCGTACTGTTATCACTCGTCCTCAACGAGTTGCGCCGCGCAAGGGGTCCGTTGCGTCGGGTGATGGTTGGCCTTTCTAGCGCGACCAGTGGTCGCAGCTGGCCTGTCGAGTCGTGGCCGCGGCCCCCGGGTCATCCACGGTCGGTAACATTCAGGGCATTGAAGTGTGGATCCTTGTTGACACTGGCGCTTCCGCCACCATGATTTCGGAGTTAATTTTCAATATTTTACCGGCCCATTGCCGGTTATTGCGCCCCGTATCCGTCCCTTGGGTCAGATTGTGGTGGAGGTGTCCATCGGGAGCATCACATTGCAAGGGCCCATCCTGGTCTTCGATTCCGTAGTGGTGCCGTGTTTGTTGGGGACGGACTTCCTTGGGAAGATGCCCCTCAAAATCCTCACAGACCACAGGTGCTTGGAGTTGTTCTCGGGGCGATGGATTACGTTCTTATCGTCGCCCACTAATTCGGACAGGGTCTGTGCGTCTGTACAGGCTCTTGTTGCTGATACAGTCACGATTCCCCAGGAGAGCAGATGCTCATTCCCCTGCGGTTGCGTAAGCCGCTCGATCGTGAGGCCACCAAGGGGGGTATCGTGTTGGCTCCATCCAATAGAGCGGGCCGGGTAATGGCACTCGTGGGAGCGCAGATGCTCGTGTCACGGGATCGGCAGCCCTTTATTCAGGTGTTAAATGTTGGGCCTGACGCGTCAGTTATTCAGGCGGGTACGGTGCTCGCTCACACGTCGGCTGCGGTGGTTCAGAGTGATATTATCGGGGACGTTGGCGGTTCGCATAGTGCCGTGTGCGCACGGCCAGGCGATAATATATGAGCGGACGTTCTTTGTGACGAGAATCGAGATCTATCCGCCAGTCAGAGGTCCGCGCTGCGGGAGTTGCTTAATGGGTCGCACGACTCTCTTAAGCCACCACATTGATACCGGTGACTCTCCCCCGATCCGGCAGAACCCTTAACCGGTTGAGCCCGGCTGAGGAGCACATATGAGTCTCTGTCGACGAAATGTTGGCTGCCGACGGCATATCCCCATCCACGAGTTCATGGGGTGCTCCGATAGTGCTGGTAAAGAAGCACGACGGGAGTCTGCGCTTTTGCGTAGACTTCCGCAAACTCAATCAAATTTCTGTGGCGGACGTGTATCCCCTGCCCCGTATGGATGATTCACTGGACACATTGGCGGGGGCACAATTTTTCTCTACGCTCGACCTCCTTTTGGGGTTCTGGCAGTTGCCCCTCGATTGCTCCAGGCCTAAGACGGCTTTCCGGACGCCGCAAGGGTTGTTCGAGTTCAATAGACTCCCGATGGGCTTACATTCGGCCCCAGCTACTTTACAAAGGTTAATGGAATTGGTTTTGGCGGGACTCCAGTGGGACTCCTGCCTGATCTATTTAGATGACGTTATTTTTATTCAGTCGAACGTTTGAGTAACATCTTGTCGGGCTGTGCACTGTTTTTCTCAAAATGCGACAGGCTAATCTCAAGTTCAAACCCCAAAAGTGCCATTTGTTGCAGAAATCAGTACGATACCTCGGGCACATCAGCGAATCCAGTCGTCGTGTATTGGGCAAGCAGTGGGTCCCTGGTGACAGGATTTGGCTGCACTGTCCACAGGTGCCTATTGGCATGTCGCCTAAGCTGTACAAGCCCTTGCGAGGGCCGGTCGAGGTGGTGCAGGCCGACCGGCCTCAATGCGTTAAGATTCGATTCGGCCGCTGGACTTGGTTTATACACCCGTCGCGACTGAAACCGTTTGTGCAACCCCGTCGTGTTAACTCATCTCTCATCCCTGAGGGCCGAATATGTCTGGTGTGCCGGGCGAGATGGGGGGCACACCGAGAGGTGGTACCGCCCGCAGGATCGGAGCTCGTGATCCCCTCGGTGCCAACGGGGGCTGCTTCTCACGTTTCGCTGGATGCGGACGACCAACCGCCCACCATCCACACCACAGTCCCCGATGGGGCAGCCGCAAACACCCGCCTGCAATGACGCTTACCCCGGACCTCCCAGGGTGCTGGGGCAGGGCCACACCCACTCGTTCATGGACCACACGGTTCAAATAACACTATCACACATTGCAAGTTGTTCTGTGGGTCTTTATTGTTGCTTGTGTGCGTGCTTTTCTTCCCCCGCAGCGGTTCGTTAGTGGTCGTCGGGTTGCTAGTGCGGGGTGCCTCAGGGTTGGATGTTATTTTGTTGTTGTATGATTGGTGTTATTGCCGTTATCGTGTTGTCGTCCGGGGTTCTTCCAATGCATACATATGTTTCTCGCGTTATTTATTCATGTTGCTTGTTGGGAGGCACAGTTTGTTCGGGTTAATCACCGGACATGTGACCGGATCAAGGTGGGGGCCGGGAGCCCCAGGGGGATCTTGGGGGCCACGAGGCTACATGCAGAGCCTTCTCGAGGGTTCTCGAAGGGGGGCGTGGCCAGGCCGCACCCCGGCCACGCTGTGGCGCATATAAGCGGCCTCCGCACCTGGTGCGAGGCTGCTCGAGTCCGGGATGAAGACGCCTCATGAGTGAAGTCAAGCCTCTAGTCAGCGTGGCCAAGAAGTAGCCCTCCTGGCTTGGCCAAGCCAGTTGCTATCAGTGTGTTAGTGTTAACGAGTGTTAGTGAGGATAGGTCGGTGGTCACCACCCTACGTGTATCGTTACAAGTTGTGTTCAGTAATAAAATGTTGCCTTCCCAGAACAGTGTGAGCCTCTCTCGAACCGTTACATAAGTAATCGGCAAGTCCACTCGGCTATATTAGCCTCTTGTACCACATCAGCCCATCTCTTCTCTAGCAAATGCCGTGCTCATTTAGCCCCCTCTTATAAATGCCAAACAGAAGATACTTGGGCATGCAGACTACATGTCACAACCAACGCAGCAATGTCTGCTGGAGCAGCTCACCGATGGGACTGCCCAGATCTTTCGTCGATCTACGAGCTCACACAATCCAGCCTGGTAAAGCATAGGATGGATCATTCAGGCAGGCCAGCCTAAATGGTTTTTTTTTTAAACTGGTGTAGATGTTCCTTCAAATGGATCTAACATAGATCCATTTGAAGAGTAGGACATAACAAGCTGAGAAGACCTGGAGCTTCGTATTGAGAGAAAGGCCAGGGAAGCTTCCACCAAGCGATATGCAGCTGATGAAAAGATTTGGAGACCTCTGCTGCCAAACCAGAAAGTCATAACACATTACATTCCCACACGCAGGCATATTTACATATATGGATACAGACGCACAGACAAGTAAATGCAAGACTTTTGCACACAAACATGCACAAACTCAGCCATGCATACATATTTATGGTGCCCGATTGTAAATTTTTAAATTTTAAACACGCATGACGCACGCAATTATACTGGGTTCAAGTGGAGCAAGTTGATATAATTATAAAAATACATGATAGACAAAGACATGGAAAGAGATAGAAATGCAGATAGATATACAGAGCAACATGGAAAAAAATCAGTAGATAAGAGGGACAGGCAGAGATATGGAGACAGAGAAACTAGACAAAAGCCATAAGGAGATAGATACAAAGGGATAGATATACAGTAAACCCTCTATCCACAAAGGTTGCGTTCTTGAAAACGCTCGTGAATGCAGAAAACTTGTTCCAATGGGAAAAATGGGGTTACGTTCCTGGTATGCGAGTGAATATGGGGGGGGGGAGGAAGAAATGCTAAAAGTTTAATAAAAAGTACTACAATAAATAATATATTAGACAGAACAATGTGTTTTTTATTACTTTTGATATTTTATGACGATGGAGGTGATAGCGAGGAACTCAGGACGACTCCTCGGGAGATGCATGTATTTGTTAACAGTCATCATTTTAGCACTGGGGAGTGTTATAGCTGCAACACTTTCCCCGATTTAATTCGTGTTATTTTTAAAATGGACCTCAGTCGACTCATTTAAACCAAAATGTATTAGTCGACCAAGTATAAAGTAAAAATCCGAGTTCAGAGTGGGATTACTGCGAGACAGAGGACGACACGGGCAGCCGAGGGGGGGGGGGGGTGTGCCTAATCTCTGCAGAGCTTGAAATGTTAAATTCTGTGTGCACCTCCAAGTATCAGTGGCCTGGCACTACATACACTCGCGAATACTGGAGTCCCAGCGGGTCGCAAATAGGGAATTAGTAGACATTTAGTAACTCGCGAATATGCAAAACTCGTGAATCCAGAACTCACGGATAAAGGGTTTACTGGATGGAGATAAGACAGACACACAAAGTGTAATAATACTCAGAATGCACCCAAGGACTCAGAAACCAGAATAAAAACTGTAATAAAGGGATATACAACTACTCTTTGGTTCTTTTGGAAAAGTCACGAAGAAAGAAAATAAAATAAATAATAGAATAAAACGTTTCGATTGCAACACACGCAACCGTCATCAGGTCGAACTAAATTTGAGAGAGAGACAAAACAGACACGGAGACAGACACAAGCAGAGAGAGACACAACATAGACACAGAGACCCAATGCCTCTGTGTCGAGGCCTTAAATAGAGGGGGGGGGGGCAGAGAGAGGTGGGTCTGCTGGGGCAGCTGCTGGAGCAGAGAAATTAGTATGTCAATGAATCCGCCCTGAAGCGACCTCAGGAGAGAAAGATCGAATGACCCTATGAGAGCCTTGTAAATTTTTGAGAGAAATAGGCAGTTTGAGAAAACTAAATTTAGCAAATTTTGGGAAAATGTAATGCAATGCAACAGAGAGTCGGCTAGCACACAGTTAACGCATAGCCTGGTTGATTACGATCTCCAAAGATTGCTAAAATTTAAAGTGTGAAATTTGACAGACAGAGAGAGAGAAAAAAAACGTACATCCTCCCCGTAGAGGTGGTTCAAACTTGATATGAAGCTTTCGTGACTGCAGGAATTACTCTTTGGTTCTTTTGGTAAAGTCACGTAGAAAGAAAATAAATTAAATACAATTTTAGAGAGAGAAATAGGCCGTTTGAGAAAACAAACTTAGAAGAAAAAAAACTACTTGATGACGGTTGCTTGTGTTGCAATCGAAATGTCGTATTCTAGTATTTCATTTCTTTTCCTTCTACGCGACTTTACCGGAAGAACCAAAGAGTAATTCCTGCAGTCACGAAAGCTTGATATCAAGTTTGGATATACAACTACCTTGTGTAAAACACCGATATCTATTAAAAAGGTCCAACTAGCAGTTCGCTACATACGGTGCAAAATAAGTTCATCATGCATACTACATAGAGGTCATGCCACGAAAAAGGAATGGCGGACTTTAATTCACGTTCCAGTGAAAAGTGGCGCGCAGTGCCGTCTTCGTATTGGCCTGTGGAGAAGTTCCTGCCTTCTCAAAGTCCAGTGCTTTTTTGTTGAATTACTAAATCTCTTACCTGACAATAATGCCCATAGACTTAGTTTGGGCCTTAAAGGAGAATCATCAAGTGCAATGGCATACATTCCATAATTTAATGATTTATGTTTTGGCACTTTCAATTTCTGTAAAGGTTGTTTTTTCACCAATTTATATTTGCTTCATTGCTGTACTTCGTGTTTTATGCTGTTACTTGTCATTTTGGTGGCCCAGGTCACTCTTGAAAATTCAATTCATCCCGGTTTCCTGCGTCCTTCCCAGGTTAAATAAAATAAAGAGTTTGCTTTTATATACTGTATCACCAAGCTTTGACGTGCTCTCTGCTAATGACTGATTTACGATGTCAGCATTGGGATACCCATCCCAAAATGATTCCACACCACACAGCCCAACCACAAGAAATGCATCCCCTCTGCTTGACACTCGCTTCTGAACACACACAAAAAACACCGATCACAAGCTCGTTGAAAAAAGCGCATGATATTTTGGCTGTTATGGTGTCTAAAAATAAAAGGCATCGTTATTTTACAATCGGTACAATATCCTATTGAAGCGTAAAAAATAAGGCAAGAAAAACTGACATCACAGATAAGACACTGGCCATCCTGTGCGGGTGTCCACACAATGGGAATGCTGGTCAAATGCGCGCACGCCACACTTACACACTGGCAAAGGTGTGGTCCACTAAACACAGAACACGTAACACTGCCGTGCCAATCAAGCGCCGGCACGAGGGACGGTGCGACCAATTGTGGCACAGCTCGCGATGGTTCAATGCACTTGCTGCACAGAACATTCACTAGAAATATAAACAAGACGTTGTTGATCACACACACACACTATGCACACGAGTAATACTGCTGGTAAAGCTGAGCACTATGGTGTTTACTTTGCTGAGCGTGGGAAACTCGGAGGCCTCTCACTGCTGCTTGCAGTTTTCTTTCTTGCTCCGACTTCGGTCTTCACCCTCTCCTGTCAGCACTCTCCCTCCTCTCTCCCACCTCGGCCCTTGATCTCTTGCATCCCAGGCAGCTGCCCCTTCTGGTTCCACCGGCTGGCTTCCGTGAGTGTCATCTCTCGACCAGCTCCGGTTGACGTGATGTTCATCGCTGGCTGTGTGTGCGGGTAGGCTGCCAATAGGATGGCCTTGTGTTCGGTCTACAAGGGACACAGCCAAGTGTTTCAAGTTTGTTTAACCAGGCGATGACTCAAGAGACTGCGATTGTCTCATTTGAAGAGTGACTGACCTGGGTCACCGAAATGACAAAAGAAATAACATAAAAACAAAGCACAACAATGAGGCAAATAGAAATCAGAGCAAAAACCACCAAATATACAGGGTGTTTCAAAAATATGGACCCGATTTGAAATGGCTATATCTCTGCAACCACAAACCGCCCATGAATGAAACTCTTACCACTTGAAAGGGCAGGGCTTAGAGAGGGCAGGGCATAAAGTGGGCGGGGCATACAGTTTCAAATGATTACCACTAGATGCCTCTCCCAGCGCACAAACAGCCCCTAGACTCAGTCTTTCGCAAGATGGTGACACAAGGCGTTTTGTGTTCTGCAGTTCAGCAAGACTGAATCCGTAATTGTGGTGCAGCGTGCGTTTCAACGGCGTTTTGATCCACCAATGTCAAAGAGCATTCGTCGTTGGTAGCGACAATTTGAGGACACAGACGATTTATGCAAGGGTAAGAGCACAGGGCAACCACGCACCTCAGAGGAAAACGTGAGAAGAGAGGCGTTTGGGACTAATGTAACTATCTTCTCGATGTTGTCCGTACAGCAGGTGGAGGGCACAGAGCATTTATAAAATGGTTAGTAAAACTTGATAACTTATTAAACCGTTTGTAACTTTTAGTGTAATTGTAACATGTTACCATCGTAAAATACAGGTAGTCCTCGACTTTCGATGGAGATGCGTTACGACAACCCCATCGTAAGTCAAAAATATCGTAAGTCGAAGATGGCCTAGCCTACCCAGGAGTCTTAAAGAATGGTGATAATTTAGCAAAACAGAGCAATTTACAGTACCGTACTGTATAAACTATATACTGTATGTATTTATTAATTACAATACTCTATTGCACAATAAAATACAAGGTAAATTCTTCGCCTACCTATATGAACTGCAATTTAATAGAAAGGCGGGAGATGCGTACATCCCGGCAACGTCCCAACGTACAGTATTCGTACCTCGTACGCTGCTGCGTTTGCCTACCGCGCGAAATTTGAAATATTTTACAATTTTGTCGTATCGCTATCGCCATTGTAAGTCGGACCATCGTAACTCATGGACTATCTGTATACTGCTTTGAAATTGGGTCCATCTTATGAAACACCCTAAACCAGAGACCACCAAATACAAGAAAATGAGCAGACAATTTCTCCTGCACACTCTCCACATACATTTTTTTAATAAAGTATTTTTACACAACCCATCGCCGCACGGCTTAAATGGGAATGCATAATATTAGCAGTATTGATTCAAGACAAGCAACTGGGGATAGGTTTCAACATTCAGTGTCTCATCAGCAGTCAAGCTTGCGTAAATCAATGCTCTTGAACTGCCAATCCTACAGGCAAGGATGCTTTGTTTCCGATTTGGATCCTAGTTCAACAAAAAATAATAGAACACAACTCATGGTAAAGCCCAGGGTGGGTTGTAGGCAGGTTATCCTGGATTTTTCAAACCGACATAGATGTTCCATCAAAGGGGTCCAAGTTTTGCAAGCATAGATAAGCGAGGACATAACTATGGCTGAGAGGACATAACTATGGCTGAGAAGACACGGAGCTTCGGATGGAGCGATAGGCCAGGTAGCTTCTACACATTTGTTATGCAGCTGATGGAAAGGTGCCGCTCGTCTGATTCGGAGTGAGACCTCCACTGCCAAACCGGAGTTTGCCAGAAGCACACTGGCTAGGTACACAAACGCCTCCACTCTCCCCACAACTACCCCATCACTCTTGAGGAGCAGAGGGGGTGAAGCATTCGATGATAAATACCTAGGCACGTGCTTATTTTTTGTGGAGCTTATGGCAAAACAGAGACAGACACACAGATGCAATCACAAAGGCAAAGTTCCCTCCTTTAGCCTTTAACAGACTGTTGAGGCAAGTGCTGTTTGCGAGCATCTATTAAGGCCAGCACCGCACACGAGGGCGTAAGTGGCCAGCATTGCACCCGGCCGCCTTTGTCTCCCAAATATGATGTCAAAGACTGCACCAGGTACTTATTTAAGGCTGAGTTGACCTACAGGAAGCCCAGGACCAGTTCAGATATTCGTCATCAATGGTGGTTGTAAGCAGGCATGAAACTCAGGTGGCCGGGTTAGTTGCAATGCACTCACGGCTATACTCCCGCTCCCCCAGACACACACAGAGAAACACAATGCACAGGCACACACAGCTACACACACACGAAACGTACCGTGCGAGGGGGGCGCGGCAGGGCGGGGCGGCCTCTTCATTGGTCGCTTATCAAATGTCGGGTCCAGCTCCTCCGCAATGTTCTTTGGTGGAGGCGGCCTGCAGAGCCACAATAATTATGGCAATGTTCATGTTTTGTTGAAATCCACTGCCTCTTAAGAGGAAATCATCAATAATTTCCTGCTTAAATTAAGCGTTCCGAGTTAACGGTAGAAATTACACATGCATATGGCAGAGATGAGTCTATCCATAGGAAAACCACTGTGGGTTTCCCACCAACATTATCAACCCATGACCTTCCCACTGATACATGGAGGCATCCCCAGGCTGTGACAATCTCTTACGGTCTTGCGATTAAACAATCCATCTGGGTGCAGCACATGAGCTCATTTTATTGCTCCATCTCCGTAGTGGACATACTTTTGGGCATTGTTCCATTTGGCTGCTACTCCGTCTCTAGTCTTGACCACCAACCAGCATCCCATATCGTGATTTCTTTTTCCCAAGCCAATTTTTATTAAGGCAATAAGATGTCTTTTCCGAGACCAAGGTGCTCTGCAAACCTTCTGGCTACCATCAAAGGTTTGTACACGAAGCCATCCAGATATACAAACACAGACATCACTTCAACCGTGATGATGGGTACAAACTGAGTAATCATTGGAAAGATGTTATTAACCATGGAAAAAAGATTTAACTACACATTTTTGGACCATCTTATTTGACAGGTACTATTCTACTTTACCGAGTGTTGACATCCCCAGTGTTTAACAGTACTCTAACTTGCATTGATTCTCTAATCCACGTTTGTGTTTCTCAGTGTAATTCCAAGCATGTAGTGCTCCATACTTCCTTGTATGTCTGTGTACTTGTCAGTTTCTATTTAATTTTCCTTGTCAATATCCATGTTTATGATTCAAGTCATAGCAGGTGATATCCACAGGTATTAGCTTAACAATATTATTTATAGCCTTACATTGTTTTTTTAGGGGCGGTTACACAAATTTCTTAGAAAGAAGAGCTTTGGGAAAATGGATGATGGAGAGGGGGGGGAGTTCCAGAGTGAAGGGCAAGGAATAAGCCAAGATAAGTGTTGTGACCTGCAGTGTGGTGGTTGCCCACTGTGGATGAGAATAAACAATTGGTCTGGTAGACCAAGCCAACATTGCAGGAATCATTGTGCGAAGCTCATGGAAACAGTAACCATGGTAATATTGACAAATAAGTGATTGAGGCCACAACTGGTTGCCAGAGTGAATTCGTGAGATCTGGGGGAGCGGGGGAGCAGGGCGAGAAGCAGCAGGGAGAGGGATACCTGAAAGAAGGGAAGCAGAGAGAGGGGGGGGGGGGAGAGGAAGTGCGCTCACCTTGGCGGTCTTCTCTGGGAATCGCCACCGCTTCTCTCATCAGCAGTCCTCACAGACACAGGCTCTCTCCTCTCCCTTCCCGGGGTTCTCTCCCCGTGCATCTCTCTCCCCCCCTCCCTATATCCCCGTGCCTCCATATGTCTCTCATGATCACTCTCCTTACTCAGATCCCTGTGTCTGTCTCTCAGCCTCTCCTGCTCTCTCCTCTCACCAGTGTCAATCTCCTTCCTCGCCTCTCTCTCCCTTTGCCATTCGATCTCTTTACGCGGGTCACCGTGTCTCTCCCCCCTTGCTCGCTCCTCCCTCTCTCGTTCCCACTCTTGTCTCTCCCTCCCCGCTTCCCTCTCCCGCACCCACTCGCTCTCCTTTCTTGGGTCTCTGTGTCTCTCTTTCTCCATCTCTCCTTTCTCTCTCGCCCTCACCGATGTCTTCTCTTTCTGTTTGAGACTCTTTAGTTCCTTCTCTTGGATAAACTTGGCGATTTCCTGGGATAGAAACAGAGACACGTGTTTTATATTGTTCAGTGTATAAACACTTGAGTTGGCCAAACAGCCCAGTATAGGATCCCAGAGCATGGGCAATCATCGCCGCTTGTCTGTGGCTTCCCGCACTTGTGCCAAAACTAAGCGTGTTAAGTTCTACAGCAATTTGAGAAGACAACTACCATGAATGCCGCTGTATAACAAAATAAACCACGATCATTAATATATACGCCGCAGAAATCGAATTCATAACTTAGTTCTTTGCCAATACACGACGGTATACTTAATACATCTTGAATTGTAAAACCTAATGAAAATCATTCCAAAAGCAACTTAAACAGAAAAAAAGATTGTTAAGTTTTCATAAAAGCAAACGGATGCCGATTCACAAATCACAGGTGAGATGTGAAGTTGGTTCAGATAACTTGTTAACCTCATCCTGAGCCAATACTGCAGCCCTGAGCCCCGCATCGGCTGCCCGGTGAGCCTTCCATGCCCTCTGGGGAGAAATGCAAACAGGACAAGACTTGCATTTGCGTAAAGGGATAAAAACAAATAATACACAACCAAGGGATTTCATAAGCAACCAAGGGATTTCATAAGCAACCAAGGTCTCCTCCAAAAACTTTTGTAGAAATTGCTGATATTAAAATAAAGAAATAAAACATTACAACCCTTGTTAAAACAGATGTTTAAAACCTGGCCCATTCTTCTTCTTTCGTATGGTGTAGAGCAACAACTACAATTTCACATTCAAGTGGTCAAGCCAGATCACCATGTCAGGAGCAGCAACCCATGATGCTGGCACACAATTGCTTATTCTTCTTCCAATGACATCACAGGACCTTAAACGTCCAATGTGAACCAGGTAGCGCAAAGTACGTTATGGTTAATATCCAAAGCAGTATCAACCAGGGTGGCCTTCTGGATACAAAGCACAAACACCGCTGCAACAAACAGCGTTCACACTACCGCTAGGCACTTTACCACCTCATCGTTTCCAATGAGGCGTCGTCACAGGTTCTCACTCGGCCGTTTCACCTGCTCCTCCTGCTGCTGCAGTCTCCTTGCCAGCTCCGCATCGTCAAGCTCAATCTCCTCAGTCACCACCCCCTCTTCCACATAGCCCACTTGGTCCCGTACTAGTAAAGCACACAGACCCACACCACACTAGTTTGTTTATTTCAAATGCCCTTGAGATGGAACACTTCTTTTGCAAGGATATCCAGGGTGCCGGGTGTTGTGCAACCGCACCACTGCAATTAACACGAACACACTCACACGGCCATACACACTTACACTGCAAACACGACACTCAAAAACTTTTAATCTACAAATTATTCAATGAACATGACAGCTAGCCAAACACAACGACATTCATTATTAAATGGTGGAAACTGTCAGTTCATATAGAATGTACTCCAGCTGTAACAGCTGCACATCTTATGTAAGTGAGAATTAGGGTCAAGGCACTCATGTCTTTTGTCAGCCTTTGGGGTTTAAAGATGCAACCCTTATTTAAAATTCAAAAATCAAAGTGGTGCCCTGTTCAAATGAGCAGAGGCAGTGCATCTCCCATTTACAGCCAGTGGTGGAAACACCACTTTCCTATAGCTGGAGCAAGGCAATCCATAGGACAAACACTGTTGGCTTCCCACTATGCGGTACAGGCAGTCTTCGCGCTGCTCGTTGAACACCACTTGCCCCAACAGTCTGTTAAGGCCATACAAACGATTGTTGTCGTTGGGGTGTGTGCGTGTCTTTGTCTGTGTGTGCTCCCGTGTGTCTGTGTGCTCCGTGTGTGTATGTGTGCAATTGTGGGGACACACTGCCCTTCTTCTGACAAGCAAGCCAGCAGCAGGACTCAAGGTAAGTGAATATAAAACAGGTTTTTTTTTTCTATTTATGTTACCTAATTTAGTTTTATTGACTATACAATATTTTTTTTACAATATTTATTCTTAATTAGGAGTTTAACACTGCTTCCAAATTTGTTGAACTGTAACACATTTCATAACCCTGACGATGTGGGCATTTAAAAACAGTGTATTAGTGTTTCGACTTACAAATGGGTCTCGGGAACGAAACAGATTTGTAAGCCGAGGACTGCCCGTATTTACTACTATATTTACCCAAGAGTGTCAGTGCGTAACGTGCATGACGTCACTCCACGTCGACCAGCCCCCCTCATTAATAATCATGAACAAGTTACATCCTCCACATGGACCCATCCCTCATTGATAATCATGAGCGGGTGATGTCCTCCAAATGGACACCCCCTCCCCTCCATTGACGTCACTCCACATGGAAGGGGGGGGGGCGAAGCACCTCCTCCCCCCTCCTCAGCGTCAACTTAAAATCCTCACTACAAAGGCAGAACCTTAACGTCACGCGATCTCCGTAACGCTATTGAGACGTAAGAAGGACGTCATGATGAACAAGGGATTATAACCTTTAAAATGAAATAGGTCGGTCACCGCGGCCTTACAAATTGCACACGAATGGATGCAATGAATATCACGTCGCGGTCTGCTTTTCGCTTGCAAGTTTCAGATTTACTGCAATACAGCCGTCCTTGAACGGGCAAAAGGCGAGTATATTTTATTGACCCTAGAGGGTTGGCGGACTGAATCAACCCCCCAAACAGAATTTCAACTCGCAACTTTGCAATTGCAAGCTGCTCCCGCTACCACTGAGCCACCCAGCCGGATTTTAAATCAGGGGTGTGCTCAATGATATATACGGATTGATTTACATGGATTCGGAAAGATTAGATTCGTGCATAATAATGTGGAGGAATGTTATGCTCATTTTATGCAAATTATATGGTCAATTAGGTAAATGAAGAGAACACAACTGCATTAATGGAGGAAAATTATACAAACAAGACAGATTTTTTTAATGCATTTGTATAATTGTATTGTTACACTTGTTTAGCAAGGAAAGCCTCAGACAAGACTTTTTGAAAAGTGTCCTGATAAGCGTTTGCAGTCGAGGGCGATGATTGCTATTTTCAAATGAAAGTTATTTGTGTATAATTTGGCAACTTCGGACCATGACACCAACACAATGGCCTACTCTTATTCGAATGACAACAGGATCTAAGGTGCACTGCGAAGCAGAACGAGTGTATCATGGTTAATACACCCGCAGTATGGTTCATACATCCGCAGTATTAACCAGGGTAGCCTGTCGGATTCAAAAAGAAAATCTCCGTAAACGAGTGGCAAAGCGCTCCTGCTCGGCCATGTCAGCACCCCTACCACTTGTATGGAGATCAATGCGGGGCCCTTCTCACCTGGGGATGGATGCGCGGCCGAGTCTGCGTGGCGACCTCTACGCTCCCCCTCCTGCAGCCTGCGCGCTACCCTCTGCATCCATACACGCACACACGTTTACATCCCAATGTTACTGGTAGGAACCTCCTGGTTACACCAGGCCACAGGGGATTAGTGTGTCCGTCCGTCCATCGTGCATCCAAAAATGGGAGGGGTGGGGCTGGGTGGAGAGGGCTGGGTGGGGTGGGGATGGGTGGGGAGGGGCTAGTCACCCGTGGTGCCCTTATAAAACTCAACGTTTAACCTACTCACGCCGGCTTGTGCCCGCCCTCACAGTTGGCCATATTAGCGGAATACACCACGCCGCCGTTGACCCTGGTCATTGACAGAGCAACCCAACGTTCCTACCAGCTCCCTCCGCAGGAATGTGTTTATAATTAAGTCTGTCTCACGGTCTCAAAGTTAATGAGCAACATCAAGGTTTTTTAGAAGATCGATCACAACTGGTTATGTCATAAAAAAGTAATTTTAAGAAAAAATATATTAAATGGCAATGCTGCTTAAGACAACCATGCATTACGTTGTTTTTTTGAGCTCGACTGGTGTTCAGTTGAATCGACGCTCGTTCCCACTGTAGATCTGTAAAATCTCAGTAGATTGAAAACAAAAAATCCCTGCAGTTATTATCTACATTTCAAGGGCTGGTCTCTCATCCCACCAGAGCGCAGGGAAGTGCTAGCTGTTCTCCTGTCGTCATCATTCGCGATTGACAGCCGAAGACGTTTTAGGAATGAATGTTGAACACCGAGTATCCTAATGGTACCTTAGCTTGGCTCTGCAAGCCTCAGGCAATAAACACAATTAATATTGAGAATCCTTTAGGTGTTTGACCTTCTGTGCATGACTGCACCGTTCGGTAGGTGTACATTGTATGCGGTGAATTCTCAAGTCCATTTTCTTATTTATAGAACTAAAATGTCAGACAATATAAATTAATACATTGCAATTACACAAAGTAATTGACACCCACTACTGGCAGATTAATTCATATTTGCAGGCCAGGAGTTGTATCACCTTGTGCGCACAAGTACAGTGGCCACTGGAGGTATCCTATCAATGTTTGAGACGTGATGTAAAGCGCTCTGAGACACCCCGGTACATGGGGCACTATATCAAAAACAAATCACGATCATCATTAAAGGTAATATCTGCCATTGTAAGCATGAGCTTTTAGATCACAACGTCCTGCAAGTTGTTGACTCTTGGGAAAGAGATACAATATTTTAATATTTTCTACAGCAGTGGATCCCAAGCCATTCTGGACCCACAGACGAAGTTAACCCTCAATAAATGTCCGCAGACGATCACACACCAATAACACACTTTAAAAAATGAAACCTACTCGAAAAGCATCATACATTTGAATTAAAAAGCCATAATAGCAAATGATTTAGATGTCAGGTTTCCTCAGCTTCGATTAAGATTAATTATTTAAGCTTATTCAGCTGTCACTGTGCATGTGACTTCACCAGTTGCTGCTTTAGTCGCCCTCTCCACCCTCTGTAGTCTACGGAGACCAGGTGGACGGAGGACGACTTAAGCAACACCTGGTGATGAAGTCACACACGCAGTCGCACCAGAAATAGGTTTTAAAATGTTTTTTTTGGCTAATCTGAAAAGATGTGCAATGGGCAGTAAAATAGTTTAGGTGTATTGCATAAATAAATCATAGTATCTGCAATAGTTCAGCGGGACATCTCCCATGGCCTTGATGTCCACCAGTTTCTGTGGTCCACAGGTTGGGCACAAATGCTCTACATCGCGGGCTTAGTCTAGTCAAACCTATACATGTCTGAAGACATCACTATTATTCAATGCATTCACTCAAGCCTCAGCATAAACCAAGAGTCCGAGTAGCAAACGGCTTACGCAATTCTACAAATTGGGTACGCCAAGATTCCATACGGGATTTATGCAAGGGGAATTCGTTAATTCCGCCATTACTCACGTCCATGAAACACGTGCCCTCACACAAATAAACACACACATTATCACAAAGGCAAAGATACCCAGTATAGCCTTTAACAGGCTTTTGGGGCAAGTGCTGTTAGCGAGCACCTAGTGAAGGCTGGAAAAGTATAATAGAGGGTTGGTGGCCAGCACCATGACTGCCTTTGTCTCCCCAGCAGTGATGGTTACACACCACACCAGGTACTCATTTGAGGCCGAGTAAACCTAGGGGAGGGCCCAAGACCGGTTCAGATAATTGTCACTGGTGGTGGCCGCGAGCAGGAATCGAAATAAGGTTGCCAGGTTCATAGCGCAGCACGCTAACCACTACACTATTAGCATAGTGGTTAGCGGGTGGCTATGTACGGTGCGAAAGAAGTTTAACATACATACACAACTACTCCCTACAATATACACAGACATACACACACAAACTAAAAATAACACACAAACACCCCCCCCTCCAAACCCACATACAAATACTCCCCCGTACAGACACACACCGTCATAAACAGACATAGCCTTATAACACACTCTTAGCGAGCACCAGAGGTCGCAACCGGGTACCCGATACCCGTACCCTACCCGATACCCAGCTACCCGTACCCGACCGGGTACGGGTACCCGTTTGCGACCCTGGTGCGGCCAGGTACGGGTAGGCCGTGAGTCACTGGTGAGTAACCGTTTGTCACTCATTTCCCAACGTCTTGTCTCTTCTCACAATTCAAGTTCCTAGAATCAATTCACCCGCGCCTGCAACATGGCTTCATCCCAGAGGTCGCAATCGGGTACCCGTACCCTACCCGATACCCGGCCAGGTACGGGTAGCCGGGTATCCGTTTTCGACCCTGGTGCGGCCGGGTACGGGTAAGGAATCAAAACCCGTTTGCGACCTCTGGCGAGCACCTATTAAGGCCAGCACGGCACACAATACAAACACACGAGAAAATGCACTCACATACATATACATTCCCAGGCAAAGTAACACAATTTAACAATTACATGCACTTGCACACGCAAAAATGCACAAAAAAATCACACAGCCTGACTGAATGCATGGAGCAATAATGTCACAGCAGCCATATTCCATCAGGATTGTTTTCCTGGCAGCTGATTGGCTGATGTAGGGGGAGTTATGACGCAATCCCTAGCAACCACTGATTGGCATCCATCTTTGCGATCGGTCTGGGATGCAATAAAGATAGTTCAGGTTTCGCACTAAGCGATTTCTGAGCCGATGCGAATTTCTGCCTGTAAAATTTTACACCGTAGGACGAGAGTAAACCTGGGTGGTCCAATGGGACTTTTGATGGTGCAGGGCCTACTCCAGCAGGGGCTTGTGCTCAACACGATCATCATTTCCCATGTGCTCCGACTGCAGTGTCACCGTATGTTCTCGTGCACCCACCGCATCCTGCCGCTCTCGCTCCCGACGCTCCTCCTCGCGCGCCCGCTCTTCCTGCTGCTGTAGCTCCATGGCAACGTGAGCATCTCGCTCCTCGCTGAAAAAACACAGACATCCCCTCAATCAACTGAAAGGCATTCCACCTTCCTCCCTCCTCCTGACTCTCACCCACCCTAATCACACATACATCCACCACCGTCTCTTCTCACTCCTCACACCAACATCCATCTCGCTCTCACTGTACTCCACGCATCCTCACAAAAACAAAGATTGCCATTATAGGCTTAAACTCTTGAGGCAAGTGCTGTTAGTCAGCACCTATAAAGGCCAGTACGGTATACAAGGGGGTGGGAGGCCACCACCACGCCTAAACGCCTTTGTCTCGCCAATGGCAATGTTTGCATACCACACCAAGTACTCATTTGAGGCCGATTCGTCCTATAGAAAGCCCAGGACCAGTTCAGATAATCGTCACTGGCTTGGCTGTGAGCAGGAATTGAACTCCGGTCACCGGATTCATTGCGCAGCACACTATCCACGACATTACAGCTCCCCACACACAGACATCCCTCACTCCACCCTGGGAAATCCACTGCGCTCTCTCCTCCACCCTCACATGCAAACATCGACTGTTCTCTCTCCCCCATGTCGGCTCCACTCGTGTTCCTACACTCACATCGTCAGCCGATTTAGACGTTGCCGCTGCGCTTCCGCTTCCTGCAGCTGTCGCGCCAAACGCACGTCGCCCGCCGCGAGGCGGCTCTTCACCACGTTGGAGGCGTAGTGATCCTCAACTGCATGAGAACAGGACACGAGGCTGCTGAGCCACACAAATCACCTCGTGGCTCCCAGAAGTGTAGTAACAATAATATAGTAATAGGTTTTTACCCTTTCAACTAGTACAAAAACTGACACCTTTATACCTATTACTATATTTTGCCACTGGTAAAGGAGGTCTCATAGTGTAAATAATAATATCGTGTTTTCACTATATTATTGTTACCACACTTCTCAGGTTCACATTTGGGGCGACGATTGTGAGGTCTTCCCAATTCAGGCATTTGCGAGTATTGTTTTAATTTCGGCAACTTTGGACCATCACACGGCACACAATGCTCTAATCTTCTTCGAATGCAGTCAAGAGATCAAAAACACGTTCACCATGAAGCGGATGGCGCGTAGTATTTGACGGTTAATACACTCCACACTTAACTAGGGTGGCCTGCCAGATTCAAATCGCGAACCTCTGAAAAAACACAATCTCTTGCCACAAGCACAGATCCATGAACGCACATTTTTGCTGCGATTCGTATTTAGTGGATTCTATTCGTCCTTGAAATTATAATGGATGTATCCAAGTGGATGCGTATCTGCATGCAGACGTACTCTCCTGCTTTTGTAGATGGTGAGCAAGTACTCCATCCTCCAGCACAGAGAATTCTTTCTTTACTGCAACAAAAACACTTAATTACGGACTCGGACACCATGTAATTGAGGACAATTGTTGAACATGAAAAAGGAAGAGTAAAGTTATTGCGAGTTTAGTGCCATCATTTTCAAACCCTTACCATTCACGGGTGAGAAAACAACCGCCGTTCTCCACTAAATAGCGATGATGTCGTCACAGTGCTTGTGCCAGGCTAGGTGCACATTTAGGCCACGTGAAGAATCGAAGGTTTATTTGGCAAGAGGTTATACGACACAGAACATAGACCTGTGCCCCCACTGTGCCATGTTGCTGCCTCTTAGTCGCCCGCAGCTCGGATCGTTGTCGTGAACGTCGCTCCTCAGCTCACGGCTGTCAGTGGAGGGCGACTGCCTCCTACAACAATGGTGGATCTGCGACCGCCTCCCACAATCCAGACGATGGATCGCCGCAGGTGGCCGCCAGTCTGCACGTCCCACCCCTCACGCCGCACGCTCGCCTTGTAAACAAACGCGGCCTCCATTTCCGCACGCGGAAGTGGGCGCCAAGTGGGGGGGGGGGGATCGAGCTCCGACTCTCAGGCGCTGGCCACGATCTCGTCCTGATCTCGTGCTCTCCTCACCTTCCTCCACCTTCGGCAAGTGAGCCTGGTCCACGCTCGCGTCCATGGTCGCGTCCATGGCCGCCATCCCGCTGCTGCCGCTGCTGCTGCCGCCGCCGTCTCCGCTCTCCTCGCTCCTTCTGCTTCGGGCGCGGCCGGAAGCGCCGCGTCGCGTCCGGGTTGAGAGCGCGTCACTTCCTCTGTGCGTCTCTCGGTAAAGTCGCGGAGAGAGAAAATAAATCAAATAATAGAGTCCGACGTTTCGATTGCAACACAAGCAACCGTCATCAGGTAGAACTAAGATTGAGAGAGAGACAGAACACAGACACGGAGACACACAGACAGACACACAAGCAGAGAGAGACATACAGAGAGAGACACAACACAGATACACACAGAGAGAGACACAACATAGACACACAGAGACCCAATGCCTCTGTGTCGATGCCTTAAATAGAGAGAGGTGGGGGGCAGAGAGAGAGAGGTGGGTCTGCTGGGGCAGCTGCTGGGACATAGAAATTAGCATGTCAATGAATCCACCCCGAAGCGACCGAGGGAAAGAAGATCGAATGGCCCTATGAGAGCCTGGTGAATTTTAGAGAGAGAAATAGTTTGAGAAAACAAAATTTAGCAAATATTTTGGAAATGTAAAGCAATGCAACACAGAGAGTCGGCTAACACACAGTTAACGCATAGCCTGGTTGATTGCTATCTCCAAAGATTGTTTTCAGTTTTTCAGTTCCATTTATTTGGTATAGCCCTGTGAGCCATGCGGCTCTTGAATCGGGTGCAACCGCAACAAAACAAAAACACGAACGAGAAAACATCTTAAAGTGACTATGCGCAAACAGAAAAATCCAGGAAAAAACAGCAAAATCTTCCAGAAAAAGCACCGTACACCAACGCTGTGTGCAAAAATTCCAGTGGGATGCAAGTCAAACAACAACAACAACCACAAGACAACTTAGATTAAGGCCATCAGTCTTACTCCGTACTACAACAAACAAACATGGCCAAACCAAAAAACTTTTCGAAATCACCAAAATAAAGCCATAAAAGCAATGTAACAGTGATCATAGGAACTGTGACCGAAATTTCACAATAAACCAGAGATGTGTGGAAATCCACCCCGAAGCGGACAGGGGAGAGAATGAGAGCCTGGTAAATTTTAAAGAGATAAATAGGCCGTTTGAGAAAACAAACTTCGAAAAAAAAATGGAAATATAATGCATATGCAACACAGAGTCGGCTAACAAACAGTTAACGCATAGCCTGGTTGATTACGTTCTCCAAAGATTGCTAAATTTGAAGTTAAGTGTGAAATTTGACAGAGACACACAGACTTACATCCTCAGACACAGAGAGAGAAAACAACTTACATCCTCCCCGTAGAGGTGGTTCAAACTTGATTTGAAGCTTTCGTGACTGCAGGAATTACTCTTTGGTTCTTTCGGTAAAGTCACGTAGAAAGAAAATTAATTAAATAATAGAATACGCCGTTTCCTTCACTGTGTTTTGTCTCTCTCTCAATTTTAGTTCTACCTGATGACGGTTGCTTGTGTTGCAATCGAAACGTCGTATTCTATTATTTAATTTATTTTCTTTCTACGTGACTTTACCGAAAGAACCAAAGAGTAATTCCTGCAATCACGAAAGCTTCAAATCAAGCGTCACTTCGTTTAATTCTGCAATGGCGCTATCGCCACTGAAGTCAGAATTAGAATCTGTATTCATAGCGGAGGAATCCGATGAGCTCTGAAGCTCTTTTTAAGAGATTTCCAGTGGGGGCGGGTAGTCACAGGAATGGGAGTCGTCACGGCTCTCCCCGCTGCGTGGTAAACGGTGCAGCAGCGCAGACGAGCAGAGGAACCCTGGCCGTACAACTCGTGGGGGCAATTTACATTATAATGGACTGCTTGCGTTGTGGCCGAAACGTCGTGAGAATTGTTTTATTATGTTTTATTTTTATTATTTTATTACTTCCCTTCTACGTGACTTTACCGAAAGAACCAAGAAGATGATTATAATGGACAGTTTAATTTTTTCAGTTTCATTTATTTGGTATAGCCCTGTGAGCCAAGCGGCTCTTGACTCGGGTGCAACCGCAACAAACAAAAACACGAACAAAGAACATCTTAAAGTGACTACACGCAACAGAAAAATCCAGAAAAAAACTGCAAAGTCTTCCAGAAAAAACACCGCATATCAACGCTGCGTGCAAAAATCCCAGTGGGATGCAAGTCAAGCAATAACAACCATAAGACAATTTCGATTAAAGTTATCAGGCTAACTCTGTACTACAACAAAAACATGGCTAAACCAAAACATTTTCCAAATCATCAAAATAAAGCTATAAAAACAATGTAACAGTGATCATAGGAATTGTGATTCAAATTTAACAATAAACGAAAAACATAACATGTACGACCAAACTTTGCAGCCATAGCTGGCTGCATGAGTCACTCCATAACAGCAGCAGTAGCAGTATCAACATGTTTCAATACACTTTAAAAATCTGCACACTATAATCAAAACTGAAGATCATACTTTGCAGCGGTCATCCGGAACAATACATTTGATTTCAGGCCATTCTGAATAGCAGTGGCAGCTAGGGGTGTACAACTCCTCTAGAGCATAAATTCTAGATTTGAAGCTTTCGTGACTGCAATGATTCATATTCTTAGGTTTTTTCGGTAAAGTCACGTAGGTAAAACATTAAAATTAATGAAAGTAAAATAAAATAAAAATCACGACGTTTCGGAGGCAACACAAGTCTCCGTCATCAGATGGGACCGTCACAGCCAGATTTGCTGCATCAAGGAGATGTGATTCTGATGAGCTCCGCCCCCCTCTCCTCCCCCCTCAACTTGCTTTTAAGGGATTACATCTTGAATCATTGCCTCACTTGATGCAGCAAATCTGGCTGTGACGGTCCCACCTGATGACGGAGACTTGTGTTGCCTCCGAAACGTCGTGATTTTTATTTTATTTTACTTCCTCTAGAGCAGTTTTGAGATAACATCTCACAGGTAGTGGTCCAAGTTGCAGTTTATTGGCGATAGCATTCCAGACTCTGGGGGCATCAATAGCAAAGGCCCTTCCTCCAGTATTTGTACGGCAATAAGGAATGTGAAGCTGGTAAATGAGCGAAGACCTTAGGTCACATTTGTTCTTCGAAACAGTGAGGAGATCCAGCAGGTAGTCTGCTGATTTGTTTGTAAGTACATCGTGAATAAATAAGATCTGGAAGAATCCAATGAGCTATGAAGCTTTTTTTCACATGTCCAATAGGGGCAGGTCAGAAAGTTACAACAAACAATACAAAAACAGGAATGCCCTATGACCACAGTACCACCCCACCAGACACGCGCCTGTACCATACTGTATATGTTTATGTGAATTAATCTACAAAAAAAAACTATCTTCAAGGCAACCATCATCAGCAGTATCCATCCTTCGACATGATCACCACAATCATTCTCACCGCCACCAAAGATCTCCGAAAGACTCACAAGGAGCGGTCACTTCCTGCAATATGTGAGGCACGGCAGCACCATCAGGCTAAACCTCACCTTGTCCTTTGATGTTGTTTAAGCTAAGGCGTTTCCCCTCCCCAAGACTTCAGAAATGCTCAGAAACGCTCTTCCAAACCACCACCATCATCGGCACCAGCACCATCATCATCATGGGCAGTCACATTGCCCAGCGGCAGCGCGTTCGCCCTTTGTTGGTTTGAATCCGGAAGACTGCCCTGGTTAATACTGCGGGTATGTTGATCATAAAATAGTACGTTTCACTCACAGCGGATGTTAACGATCCCTGAAGTAATTTAAGAGTAGGCCATTTTGTTCCTGTGTTATCAACCAAAGTTACCAAATTTAGAATTGCGCTACGTTCTACATTGATAAATGAAAGAGGATCGATTATTTAACAATAGTTACAATCATTTTTTTTTATACAGCATCATGCAAATTATATCTCAGAATGCTGTAGAATTTACACACGGATGTGTAGGAAACCACAGACAAGCGAAAATGCAGCCAGAGGCCGCACCAACAATTGCCCAAGCCCTGTGATCTTTTGTTCGTTTCGGCAAGCTCTGTTCTGTTTCACTTGTCTGTGTTTGATCGTTTTTGGGTCGTTCAACCCTACTTTGAACTTTTCAACTCTACCAATGCAGGCGCGCTTGTGAATATGTTACCATGTAAGGATTCGAAAATATAACACACACAGCAGAAACCAACGCGGGAGTTCCGGTCGGATATCAGTCGCTCTTT
This sequence comes from Lampetra fluviatilis, assembly GCF_964198595.1. Classification (NCBI taxonomy): domain Eukaryota; kingdom Metazoa; phylum Chordata; class Hyperoartia; order Petromyzontiformes; family Petromyzontidae; genus Lampetra; species Lampetra fluviatilis. Next base: position 13,392,772 of record NC_136302.1, on the reverse strand, counting down.
GGCTGCAGTGTCGACAGAATAAACAAGAAAGTTGAGAACACCGCTGTTTTTGAGTATTTTTATTTAATCATCAGCAGCAGTCATGGTCAATCCACTGCTGGATGAAGTCCTCCACAAGCCGCTGCGATGTGGCAATCCACCCCGCACCTGCATACGAGCTGATGTCATCGCTCTGTCAACCCGCGTGGATGTATTATTTCGGACGATTCTCTGCTTTGACTGCCATTCCGACAGCAGTGTCAAACATCGTTTGCTGCTGTAACGTGCTTGACATCTGTGAAAAATATCTTTAGAGCTCATCGGATTCCTCCAGTTTACATAAGGATTCTAATTCTGAAACATCAGCCATCAATCCCTTCTAGTGGAGTGTCCTGTCTAAGCCCACTATCTTTAACGGCCAATGTGATGTCTCATATTTGTATGCTCATACCTACGATAATCACCCAGGAATGTCTGTCCTTCACACTCGTGACGTCGCTCCACATCGACCAGCCCCCCTCATTAATATTCATGAGCAGGTGACGTCCTCAAAATGGACACCCCCCACCCTCAATAAGCATGAGCGGGTGACATCACTCAATATGGAGTACCCCCCCCCTCACTGATAATCATGCGCAAGTGACGTCGCTCCACATCGAACAGCCCCCCTCATTAATATTCATGAGCAGGTGGCGTCCTCAAAATGGACACCCCCCCCCCGCCATTATTATTACCAACTATAATGAGCCAAGCATGTCTGTGTGCAACGCTCGTGACGTCACTCCACGTCGACCAGCCCCCCTCATTAATAATTAATCATGAACATGTTCCGTCCTCCACATGGACCCCCCCTCATTAATAATCATGAGCAGGTGCCGTCCTCCAAATGGACACACTCCACAATTAATATTCATTAGCGGGTGACGTCACTCCACGTGGGGGACCGAGGGGCCTCCTCCTCCCTCCTCGGCGTCAACTCACAGCCCTCGCTACAAAGGCAGAGCCCTGACGTCACGCGATCTCCGTCACGCTGTTGAGACATCGAAGTAAAAATGACGTCGTGATGAACATGCAATAGGTCCGTGTCACCGCGCCCTTACAAACTGCCAGAGGTGGGACAAAGTCATTGTTATGCAAGTCCAAGTCGAGTCGCAAGTCATCAAATTCATGACTCGAGTCTGACTCGAGTCCAAGTCACATGACTCGAGTCCACATCTCATAGGTGGGACAAAGTCATTGTTATGCAAGTCCAAGTCGAGTCGCAAGTCATCAAATTCATGACTCGAGTCTGACTCGAGTCCAAGTCACATGACTCGAGTCCACACCTCTGCAAACTGCACACGCATTGATGCAATGCATATCACGTCGCGATCTGCTTTTCGCTTGCAAGTTTCAGATTTACTGCAATACACTCGTCCTTGGACGGGCAAAAGGCGAGTTCAATGAGAATATGCGACGGAGAAAGCCAAGCACACGACCCACAGCAGAAAGGAGACGCGCACTTACCAGCAGCCGTGATTGTTGGATGAAGGGTTCCTCAAGCAGTCGTCATCTCTCATGCTCCTGCACAGAAACCAATTTAATTGCTTCATCTCCGTGGTAGACATCCTATCGGAGACGCTTTAGACATCCTATCGGAGACGCTTTATCCTTTGGCTCACTGATCTCCATTACCGGCCATCATCCCTTTGAGCGATGTGTTCTGCCCAAGTCCATTTACTTTTATAGGGTGACAGGGTGGCTCTGGTAACGCTTGTGCCTCATGTATCTTGAACTTATTTCGCACCGTAATTATTAAGAAGAGTGGGTTCGATGTCTGACTGCGGTGCTTTTGTGTGGAGTTTGTATATTCTGTATGGGTTTTCTCCGGGTTCTCCGTTTTTTCCCCAAAACTGAAAAACAATCTATCTGGTATTGGCCAAATATTTCAATGCTGAAATTGTATTTCCTGGGTAAACAACGCTAATATTAAAATGCGATCTCTGTAACTGTGTGTGTGTTCTTTCTGTCCCTCAGTGATCTCATGCGCTCGTCTCTCCATGCTTCTTTGCACACTTCGCCTGCGCATGAACTCATGACAAATATGATACCAGCGATACGCGGCGTGGCGGTGATGGCTTCACCGAGCAACCGGAGGATTTACTTTGAGACCGTTTCAAATATTTATAGCCGTTTTGTTTTGCTGTGTAAGAAATAGTAGGCAGCACGGCCAAGACGAATGCATTAATTCACAGCCCTCGTATCATATTCACCCGAGCCACAAGGTCACAGTGAGGCAGGGATGGGGGTTCACACCCATCTCCCCCACATCCTCCCATCATCCATCTCCCCCACTCTTCCCATCGCCCATCTCCCCCACATCCCCCCCACATCCTCACATCGCCCACCCCCCCCATCTTTCCATCGCCCCCCATCCTCGCATCTCCCCCCCATCCTCCCATCTCCCCCCCATCCTCCCATCTCCCCCCCCCCCCATCCTCCCATCTCCCTCACATCCCGCCATCTCCCAGACATCTTTCCATCACCCATCTCACCCACGTCCTTCACGCTGCATCCCACTTAAACCGCTAACATCTCCTCCCTTTCTCCTCCCTCCATACCACCCCATTACGTTCCCCCTCCGCCCTTCGCCCCTCCCCGTGAGTGGCTGAAGGCGGTGCGCAGCACAGAGTCGAAGTTTCACGCGCAGCTGTTGCAGTTTGCACGGTTCCCATCTTCTTCCTGTCCTATCGGCAGAACTTTTACGTTCACGCACAAGGTCACACGAAAGTAATTCGCAAAGCCACACAAAGTCAGCCAGCCAGTCACAAAGATATCAGCAAAGCAGCCAACCAGCCAGCAAGGAAGCCGGTCATAAATCCAGTCACAGAGCCAGCCAGACGGCGATCAGCGAACCAGCGAGCCACGAAGCCAACCACAAAGAAAACCTCCCGGTGACAAAGCAAGCCAGGCAGTCAGCCACACAGATTCAAGAAGCAACGAGCCACCAAGCCCGCTCACGACATACCACAGATTAAACATGCCTGCCGACTACAACGGCTACTGGGCCATGGTGAGCAACGAGAGCTTTGAGGACTACATGAAGGCGCTGGGTGAGTCGCTGTCCGTCTCGCCGTGGCTCCTTCTCAATGGTCCGCGAGCACCGCGTGCGTCTCCGCTGCAGTGCTGTTCGCATTGTCCTCGCTTCTGTGGGGGAGCGTTCAATGATCAGAGAGAATGCAATGATCACCAGCAATGCATCGTGGTGTTTATGTAACTCAATTTTAAATGAACATTTTACTAAAGTTATTTGTACGAGCCGACTTTCAACGCAGAAAATGTATTTATATGAATTAATATTTGCGCACTTTTTCGATTTTAGTTTGTAACACGGATATTTTTGCCCTGATTTATATTTGTTGTATTGTAATTGGCGGCCCGCAAGCCATTTTGACGTGACGGTTTGGCCCTCCCTCCCTCAAGCCAGACAAACTTGATATAATTCAGTATATTATAGTATCATTTATTTTCATGTTCTTATTTTTGTAATTTTGGTGACCTAGGTCACTCTTGCAATGAGACTCCTTTTCTCTTCAGTTATCACCTCGTGAAAAACAACATTAAATGCTTATAAAATATCAGGGTATCGGACGTACTCAGACAACATTTATTTTTCATCCACGTTGAGGTTGGTGAAGTGAATTCATAATTTGCGCGTCTCAACACATTCCCATACATATGTCATGTTCTCTAAACCGATATTATTGAAGTGTTGATTGCAAAGTTACCTAATTTATATAAGTGGGCAAATTACATTATTCGTAAAAAAAAACTTTTTATTTAAGTTGAGTTCTGTATAAACACCAGGCAGTAGTGACCAGGAATATAATCACACACGGACACAAACCCAGCCAGGCGTGTGGTGCTGGCCACAAAAAACACTCATCACTGTGCTGTTCTCAGGCCCGCCACCTTTTCCACAATATACCAAGCCCGAACACATTTCTCAGTCAGCCTATGTCGATCAGAGATGTGTAGTTTAGTGTAATTTAGTTTAACACAATGCCAGTACCAGATCTCGGTACAAATAAATTGTTGCCACCTGAATAAACGCCAATTCCTTGACGATCCGTGCTGATCTCAAACAACTGCTGGCCCTAATAGGTGCTGACTAACTGTGTCAGCTCTCATGCTAGCAGGCAAACATGGATATTTGTGTCTGCGTAATGCCCGGCAGTAGGAGGGAATTAGAGGAAAACAATAAGAATGGCAACACTGCTGAAATCCTCTTAAACCCTGCTCAATGCAGGACTCGTGATTTATTAAATCTTCTTATTCCTTGAGCACAAAGCCGCGTTGGGGGCGAAGGCTCTGTCATGAGGGCCACTTGATTTTATCTGAAGGGAGGCGTGGGGGGGTGGCACGGATGGGACACTCTAGGACGCGGATTAGAAAATTAGGAAAGTGTTTGGCACCATTCTCTCTGTTGCCACCCAAAAGAAGTGTTGCCTGCACGAGTCAATTAATATTTACGATTCAGGATGGTGATTTGATTTATTGTGATTTTGCGGCCTCTAGTAGATGAAGGGTTAAAGTTAAACCATTACATACAACATTGAAAGACATCAATGGGTACCTGTGCCATTCAAAGCATTTATCTGTGAGCTTCAACATCAATAATAGCTATTGCATTGACACACTGTAACGCCACTTATCCACTCATTCACTCACCTATCCACCGCTCATTCACCCACAGCATCCACCTATTCACAGGCTCGTCCACCACCTATACACCTACTCATCCTCCCACCCATCCACCCACCCCCTTCGATGCATTTCCGAGACTTTATCTCCCTAGGCAGACATCATTCTCTGTGCCATGTGTGTGTGGAGCCCACATCAGTAATTCTTCTAAGCTGCACACACAGGGCGTCTTTCTTTGGTGACCATTGATTGGGACAGGGGGGCCGCTCTCAATACAGCACACAGTGGCCACATTGTGTGCGCTGGCCACTTCGCCGGGAAAGATTTCACCCCCTACTCTCTGCTCCCAATTATTGAGCTCATTTCGCTCCACTGGCACTGTGACGCGACAGAATGAGTCCATGAAATATGGAGGAATTATGCATGTATGAGCCTAATGTAGCCAATGGGAAGCAATACCACACAATGAACAACTAATGGCAAACATCAATATCAAGTTGTTATGGGTTGGAGCATTAGATCTAGCATGGGGTTGAGAATGGATTCGAAATTGCTATTATGGTACATTGTTATATGGTAGTGAATGTATAGGGGGATATAAGGATGATAAGGGAATAATCTTTTACTGAAAACCCGAGAAACATGGAACGTGGTGCAACGTTCGTTCAGCGGATTCAACCACGTGACAACGTTTGCCCAAAGTTGCATGTTTCCTGGAATGGTGCTCAGAGAGTGCTTCTGCATTGTGAGGGCGTGTGCAGGAGTGCATGTGTGGGCAGTCAGTTCCAAGCTGAGGCATATGCCTAGATATCCACATCGCGTTATAACTAAGGGTTACTTACAGTTAAATCTAAATATTGTAACTCGGGGTCAACGTGACTCCCATCTCCGCCACCTGCACAGCGACTCACGTGGTCCCCTGTACTGAATTATTATGACGTTGACTAGAATTCGCTATATTCTATTTCAATGAATCACTGTTGTCCACATTAAACGTCACTAGAATTGTCACTGGTGGCTTGGACACTTTTGATAAAAACTAAAAAGTCACTAAAACTACCGAAATTAAGTTGGCAGCACTGGTAGATGCATTGTGGACGCATTGGCCTCGCAATGTGGGAATAACATTCACCAATCTGCCCCTAACCCCACCTCTACCTCTACCTCCACCCCTGTTCACTCTATTTTTCCCCATACTGTACCCTGACATCATGCTCATGAATGCAACTATTGCTGCGGCCCATGATCCCCAAAGCAAATGTTGATTGTTGAGCCAAGAGGCTCAGCAGTGGAGCGAGCAGCACGCAATTGGAAGGTTGTGAGAGTCCTGGTTGGGGGTTGACTTGGCCCATCATCCGTCCGGGTTTGATCAAATTAGTACTGTACCACATTATGGTGAAGTCAACAGTGGTCGTCCTGTGGTTCAGGCCACCGTCGATTAGCACGGTGGGCTATGTACGGTGACAAATAAGTTCAACATACATACAGCCCAGCCCCTGGCACATGAAAGTGGAATTTCCACCACTTGCTCAGGGCTGTAAAGAGGAGTTGAGCACTACCTCAATGCTCATTTGATCAGAAAATCACTGACGTTTTGAGAGGATTTTTTGGAGAAGGTATGTATAGTTTGTTCTCAAACACTCAGGGTGGTGCACTGCTCTGTAAGAGTTCTGAATGGAATTGTTGCATGTTTGGAATTAAATTGGGAAAATTACAAAACAATGTTCCTGAACTCTCTCATGCCACCATACTGCACTCCCTCCCATTCCCACAGACATCAACGTGGCCATACGCAAGATTGCAAATCTGTTGAAAATTGATAAGGAAATCACGCAAACGGGCGATCGCATGGTCATCCGCACCATCAGCACCTTCCGCAACTACATTATGGACTTCACCATCGGCCAGGAGTTTGAGGAGGACCTGCGTGGCCTGGATGACCGCAAGTGCATGGTAATTTCCAACGCACCTCCGTATCTCTATGTGCTTATGGTTAATACACCCATAGTATTACTCATTACATATTATGTGCCATGAGCAGGTTTAAGAGCCTGTGACATTCGAAGAAGATTAGGCCATTGTGCGCCATTGTCATGGTCCAAATTTTCCAGATTTGAGACATTACTCACAAATGATTAAATTGCATAGTAATCATCACTATGAAAACTTAGCAGAATCCTGAAAAAAGCCCAGAGACTCAGTGAAGCTTTCATGGGTATACAAGCGAAATTAATAATAATAAAAGAAAGTCTCACTGATTCTCAAAAATGTTCAGGAGGATCCTGCTACCTTGGGTTGTTTGCCCAAATCTTAAGAAGAAACCAGAGAAAGCCCATGCAAGTGAGGGGATGACAATTCCAGGCCTGCGCAGACAGATTCACAACCTCCTTGTTTTGCTGTTGTCTCTCGGTCATGTGTGCGGTGACAGACGACCGTGTCGTGGGAGGGCGACCGCTTGGTGTGCGTGCAGCGCGGGGAGAAGCAGAACCGTGGCTGGACCCACTGGATCGAGGGAGACCACCTCCACCTGGTAGTGACACAGTAACAACCGCTGACACTCACCACTGAGTGGCGGCGACGTCACCACAGCGCTTGAGCCAGGCTAAGTTGCACTTCGAAGCCATCGTCTGAAAGACTCGCTGCTGCCAGGAGGTCACGGGACAGACCGAGGTGCTATGGGTTAACTGACTGAGATCACCGGTAGCTATGGGTGACTTTTATAACGTGGGTTGCAAAGTGCTACTCTTGGCTGTTGTCTTATGCTGTATGTTCTCTCTTGTCTCTTTTTGGCTATTGTCTCACGCTGTTCGTTGTCTTATCCCGGGGACACAGGAGATCCGCGTGGAGGGAGTGAAGTGCAAGCAGATCTTCAAAAAGACCAAGTAAAGCAACAGCGATGCTTCGTTTCCAAGGCCATTGGGAACTGTGCTGGCCCAATTCCCACACCTGACCGGGGCTAGGAATCCAGATTTGTACGGCAACCCAACCAGGCTCCTGTGGCCCCAGGCTCTCCGCATGTGCAACACTTAATTTGGGTGGCAGCGTAACACAGTGGTAACACTTGTGCCTCACAGCAAGAAGATCCTGGGTTCAATTCCTGACTCGGGAACCTTGCTGTGTGGATTGTGTATGTGTTCCTTCTCTGTTGTGCATGGGTTTCATTCGGATTCTTCAGTTTTCTCCCACAGGTAAAAAGCCCCATAAAATGTCATTTGTGTTGGCCAAACATCCCAATGTAACAGGACCCTCCTGAAATGAGTCCTCAGTTATCTTAGGTAATTAGTAATCTTCTTGGTTCTTTCGGTAAAGTCACGTAGAAGGGAAGTAATAAAATAATAAAAATAAAACATAATAAAACAATTCTGAGAATTGTTTTATTATGTAATAAAAATAAAACATAATAAAACAATTCTGAGAATTGTTTTATTATGTTTTATTTTTATTATTTTATTACTTCCCTTCTACGTGACTTTACCGAAAGAACCAAGAAGATGAATCCCTGCAGTCACGAAAGCTTTAAATCGAAATTTAATTAGTAATCATTATAATGATTGTATTCAGACCGACCCTGGAACCAGTGTTGGCCTCGCGGTGGCAATGTGGAAGTGAGAGCTGTTCTGCGTGATGTAAACATATTAGTTAAACTTCCCGGCCACATTACGATTTTAAAACGTATGGCTTATAGGTGATGGAAAGTGAGAACACGTGGTGTTTCTGGGCCACATCTACGGTGTCCTTGGGCCAGAAGCTCCCACTAATTACGGAAACGATGCATGAGTAAGCTCAGCTCACCCAGGCTCACACACAGGCATAGACACAAAGACAAAAATCATCCATGTAACCTTAACAGACTGTTGTGGCCAGTGCTGTTAGCGGGCACCTGTGAATGCCGGCACGACACACAAGCGGGTGGGTGGCCAGTACCGAGACTGACCACCGTTGTCTCCACGGTGTTGATGTTTACACCTAGAGGAGGCTCAGTACCATTACAGATAATCACCGTTGATGTTAGCCGTGACTGGGAATTGAACTCGGGTTCCTGACGCAACGCGGTAAACAACTGTGAACAACCCCCTGCTGGATGAAGGCCTTCCCAAGCCTCCGCCACCTCATGATCTTGTGAAGCAACAATCTAAAATAAACACATTTTGTCCAGGAGTTGAGGATATAGTTCTTAAATAATGAATTGCAACGTGTATTTCTTTAGTATACCAAGTTAAACGCACAAACTATGGAACATTTTGTCATAAGGTGTTTGATGCAACGAGTTCCAGTACTTTGAAGCTAGACCTTGTTTAATTGGTGCTTGCTAACAATACTTGCCCCATCATAATCGTCTACAGTGTTGTAATTCTTAGTGCAGCTTAACATCACGATCTTTGTTGTTGTTGTGTGTAGTAAAACACTTTTGCTGCTCCTGCTGCATGAGCTAAGCACAGTGTAATTAAAACATGAAGGAGAACGTGTTTATAATGGAGAGTTTGAATGTGTGTGTCCTGGACTTTGTTAACAAGAACACGTTTCTTTACGGTCATAATAATAATTGAGTACATGTGACATCCACCACACCTCATAATGCAAGGCTATCACGAAAGAAGGCACTATGTTTCACATAGAATGAGAATCTGTATTTATACTGGAAGGATCTGATGAGCTATGAAGCTCTTTTTCACAAATATCCAGTAGGGGCGGGTGAGAAAGTTACAACAACAAACAATACAAAAACAGATTGAAGTGCAAAGTATAGGAAAGCTAAGCAAGTGACTACATTTTAATGCAAAAACAAAGTATATAAGTACAAATTACATACGTATAAGGAGGAGCGACGTTGCTTTGAGTAAAAGCGATTGAATAATCTGGAAGTCTTTTTTTTATTTGGCAAATTTTTACCATGATGCTGACACGCAATGGCGCAATGAGATCTTTAACATCCATAGTGAAGCACATGACGCATCTTTTACGTTTACTACACCTGCAGTATTAACTATGGCGACCTACTGGACTCGAACCACGAGCCGCTGAAACAAGTGGCCAATGTGCTACCGCTGAGCTGTGCCGCCGCTATAAGCATGCAAACCCCGAGTGAGGTCTGTCGAGAGAGGGTGACGCTGTGCTGCACGCAAACTCGGTGGGTGAATTGGACAACAAACCGGATTAAACAATAAGCAGATCGTCAACAATAAACTGGCACCGTTGGTGTCGGCGATGTGGGAAGGGAAGGGAACATCCCCTGCACTTCTAACGAGTGGCGACATTTTCTACCACGGGGGGGGGGGGGGGCGGCGGTCGACGGGAATTATGGAAGAGTGGGATTCTTAGTCTCTCTGGGAATAGTACATAGAGTGTTAGGGTGCTATAGTTTGGTTTGAGAATTACCAAGCTCACTAAGGCTCTTGAAACGCAACAAGTTAAAGAGTATTCAAGGATCGTCAACATTTTGAACGGCAGGGTGGTGCAGCGCTAACACTCGTGCCTTGCAGAAAGAAGGTCCTCGGTTCATCCATAAGAGGTTTTTTGGGGGGTTAGATCGTGTAAATATATAAATGTATCGTTAAAACTTGCCACCACCCGACACGGCCAACTCGTAAGGGTTGTCACGTAAACAACATGCTAATTCGTCACTAGTACAGCACACCGGTGTGTTGGAGAGCCAAGCCACAACATTTACAATCTGAGTACGATGTTTCGCCAGTAATTATAACTAGCTTCATCAACTAGCTTCATCAGACGACAGCCAATTATGGAAGAGTGGGATCAGGCGACAGCCACATTTGGCTGTCGCCTAATGAAGCTAGTTGAGGAAGCTGGTTGTAATTACTGGCGAAACGTCGTACTCGGTTTGTAAATGTTGTGGCTTGGCTCTCCAACACACCGGTGTGCTGTACTAGTGACGAATTGGCACGTTCTGTTTACGTGACAACCCTTACTAGTTGGCTGTGTCGGGTGGTGGCAGGTTTTAACGACACATTTATATATTTACGCGATCTAACCCAAAAACAACCTCTTAAAGATTATATTGGTGGCGAAAGTCTACGTATTAAACCGTCCTAGGTTAAATTCCTGACTTGGGTACATTTCTGTGTGGAATTTGTATGTTGCCCATTGTTCTAAATGGACTTCTTCTGAGTTCTCCAGTTCCCTCTCGTAGCAAAAAAACCTATTCTAACTAGTATTGACCAAGCATTCCAGTGCTGAAAATTAACTCCAAATTATTCATTTACGATTAAACATAACACCATCGCCCCCTACTGCGAAAACTTGGCACAATCCTCCTGCAGACTCGGGGAGACTTTCTTGGTGAACAGCGTGATCATAATAAGTCAAGATTAGACCAAATTACCCAACTACTAAATTCTGATAAAATGCATATCACAATCGTATGGACAACTTGACGATACGTTGAGAGATTAGCGCCGACGATAATTCTCAGAGGCAAATACGTGAACAGAATATTTTTTTCACCTGAGGACGATTGCTTGTGTTGAGATCGAAACGTCAGTTTTGTATCTTTTTTCTATCTACGTGACTTTACCGAAAGACCCAAAGAGTAGAATGAACACAGTTTGTAAAAAAGGGAAGCTAAATATGGACGTAGAGAAGCCCGAATGGTGAATTTAGGAACGAGATTGACTCGATTATAACTGAGCATAGGTTCCCCATTAGAACCTCATTTGCCAGTAGCAAAATATGATAATTGTTTTTTTACCCTTTTATTCGGCAACAAAACTGACACCTTTTTTTACAAGGGCTCTCATACTCTGATGGTGCATTGTCTTTGAGTTGTGCGCCTTTTGGCGTCATCTGGTCCAACACCCTGTGAGACTAGGCTCTAAGGAAAGCTGTCTCGAATATGAACCAATCAATTTCAAGGACAGTGCATACATTATCAGAGTTGTGTTTTTTGTTTGCATTCCAACTGCAGGTATTGTGGTCAATGCAAACATGACTCCTTGTAAAAAAAAAAGGTGTCAGTTTTGTTGCCACATAAAAGGGTAAAAAAAGTATCATATGAGAATAGGTTTTCCCCTTTTTTATGGCAACAAACAGGTGTTTAGATGTTAAAACATCAAACTGAAACCTTTTACAAGGAATCATGTCTGCATTAACCACAATACTTGTGGTCAGAATGCAAACAAAAACATATTATCAGAGTATGTTTTTTGTTTACTGTTATCTCCGACTCTCTGAGTTGCATTGCCCTTGTTAGGTGTCTTTGCATTAACGGGCTGGAGTTTCACTAATGTGTCAGCGGCACAAGGTTGAGCAGGACGGCTCACAGCGAATCGATCTGCTCCGCTACACGCCGCCAGCCGTCGTCAGCGCCCGGGGACGAAGAGGGCTTGGTCCCGATGTCCTTATCCGGTGCCTTCGTAGAGGCAGCCGTGGTCGCCGTAACCGGGTCCATAAGCCCCCAGGATGGGCAGGTCCTGGGTGAGTGAGTCGTCATCGTCGTCAGAAGACGGCGCAGGTGGGATTTTCTTCTTGAGATGCTTGGACATTTTCGTCCGACGTCAAGAACCACTTCTGACCCCAATTGTAATAAATCAGCTCGACGACAATCGACCGTGTCTTCTTTATTTATTTGTTCTCATGCTGGACAGCTACGCGTTCTTCCACCCTGTTCCTTCGCCCCGCGTCGCGCCACGTGAGCTATTGTCCCGCGTGCGCACGCCGCTCTCTCGCTCCCGCGCACCGCTGGCAGATGGCACGCTGGGAGCCCGTCTCTGCACCGCCACGTGGCCGATGGCTCGCGGAGACCCGAGACGTGGCCCCACTTCCGGACCTTACTCACTGACCCTGAGTCCCTTCCGGCTTTCCCTTATAACCCCTTCTCGCGTCACCCAGACCCCGCCTCTCGCCACACCCCCTCACAAACTTTCTCGATGATACCCCACGAGCACCCTCGGGCTCCGCCCTTGAACTTTAACCCCGATAGTTCCTGTTACCCGATTGGCTTAGAGGCTGAGGCGGCGAAGCCCACCCCACCGTTCGGAGACCGCCAGCATACGCTCGCATTACACTAACATGGCCACCTCTGCTCCCTTAGCCTGGATGTATCGATGGTTCTGGCTGTGTGATGGGTTGTGTGTCCCACTGGCGCGACCACCGTTGCAGTGGTTCTCTTGCGTGGACGCGCTTGGCTCTCAGCACAGTTGGCAGCGCTGCAGCTTGTGTTACACATAGACATGACATTAACTTGCTAATCCCCCTAATCTCTCCGATCAACATAGTGCTAATCTCTCATTATCACTGCTGTTGTGCGCATATGCGGGGACGATACTCTTATGCGGCAACGGAAGCTCATTTCATGCTAACCTCTCTCCCTAATCCCTCTCTCCCTAATCTCTCCCATTAACACAACTGACGTGCTTGCGTCCGGGGATGGAATTCCTTTCCAGCTCAGACCCCGCCTGCTTGCCTTTCGCTACATATATAACCTCTTGTTGTAACAGCTCTCTCACTGGTTCAGCAGTTCCACTGCTGGATTATTTTTTCCGCCTGAGGACGACCGCTTGTGTTGCGATCGAAACGTTGTAATATCTTTTATTTTTCTACCTATGTGACTTTACGGAAATAACCAAACAGTATCAATACTATATTATGAATGACTCGGTGCGATGCAATGACTGAATGACTGGATGAATGAGTGACTCGCGGGATGATATAATGACGGAGAGGATCGACGTATAATACATTAGTAAGGAATGTTCGAATAGATGAATAAATATTGATTGAAGTGATAATAATTGAATGAATAGAGAAAGATGTAATGACTGACTGAATATGCATGAGTGAGGAATTATGTATGGATTGAGTAAGGCATGATGTGATGGCTGAATAAGTTAGTAAAGAATGATGTTATGAGTAGACAGATTAATAAATGAGTAAGAAATATGATTATGAAATGAATAAGGAATGATATGACTGGATGAATGATTAAGACATTTAATGACTAGACGAATTAATAATGAATGACGTATTCTTAGGTTTTTTCGGTAAAGTCACGTAGGTAAAACATCAAAATTAATGAAAATAAAATAAAATAAAAACAAAAATCACGACGTTTCGGAGGCAACACAAGTCTCCGTCATCAGGTGGGACCGTCACAGCCGAATTAGCTGCATCTAATTCGGCTGTGACGGTCCCACCTGATGACGGAGACTTGTGTTGCCTCCGGAACATCGTGATTTTTTTTATTTTATTTTCATTAATTTTGATGTTTTACCTACGTGACTTTACCGAAAAAACCTAAGAATATGATTCCTTGCAGTCACGAAAGCTTCAAATCTAGAATTAATGAATGACGTGGTAACTTAATCAATTACTAAGGAATGAGTATGGAATTATACGGTGACTGGATGAATTAAAACACGAGTAAGGAACGATATGAATTTGGAATTATTTGATGGCTGAATGAATGAGTAAATAATGACGTGCCGATTGGATGACTAAGGAATTATGTGAGTGCGAGATTAATCCATAGGGATTTTTGCATATTAGTGAATGATGCGATGACTGGACGAATGAATGAGAAAGAAATGGAATGATGACTGCATGAATGAATAATAAATTAGTACTGAGCGATGACTAGTGAATGATTATTGAATGAGAAGACAATGATGTTATGGCTGGACGAATGAGTAATCAACTAGTACAGAATGATATGTTCACTGTATGAATGAATAATGAATGAGATACGGACGATGATACTGTGACCGGGTTGAATGAATAACGAATGAGAGAATGACGATGCGCTGACACCGCCCTCTTCTCAGCTGATCGTCACTCTGCCCCGACATGGCCGCTGCTCGCAGGATGCATCAATCGCTGCTGCACTGACGCCGCCTTCTCCTCCTCCTCTTTGTCTCCTCATCTTTCTCATTTTTCTCCGCGTCCGCCTCCTCCTTCTGCTGCTAACCCTGAAGAGACGCAGCTGCTGCCCCGAAATGGAGGAGCTCAGCCCAGACGAGGTGCTCGCAACATCCCTCCCCCAACCCGCGTCGGCGCGGCCCCTCCGCCACGGTCCCTCGCCCTCCCGGGCACGACCGCTAGGCTAGGACGAGGCTCCGCCGGGAAAGTAGGCCGCAGCTGTTGGGTGGTCGCGGCCGCGTGTGGACAGAGTCCCCGGTGGGCCCCAGTGGACCCCAGTGGGCCCCGGTGGGCCCCGGTGGGCCCCGGTGGGCCCGCGATGTCAGGAACAGGGAGGCCCCTTAGAGCATGCGAATCGGGTCGCTGTAGGTGCCTCGCCGTGGCCTGCGCAGGAGACGCGGTGTCCCTGCGGCTCCATGCCGGGTTCGAGCTAAGGCGACTTTATCTCTAACACCACCACACAGACACACACACCACACAGACACACACACCACACAGACACACACACCACACAGACACACACACCACACAGACACACACCACACAGGCACACACACCACACAGGCACACACACAGACACCACACACAGACAACACACACAGACATTACACGGCCACCTAAATGCTGCCTGCGTCTCTATCTCGCCATCTACCTGCGCGTACCCAGCCACGTCTTTACCTACTTAGCGACCCACTTACCTGCAAATGTCCACCCACCTGCATTCGTGCCGGCACATGGACCGGCGTACTCCTTCCTCCGTGCGTGGCCTCTGAGATTACAGCGGAATAAGAGTTCGTATCAAGCCGATAATAGCGTGAAAGTGGTCTACATAAGCCCGGCGTAGAACCAGAGGTATGGCAAATTAAATATGCGTCTTTGAGAGCTTCGTTTCGGATTTAATTGTTAAAGAAGTATCGGCTTGTGGAATTACAGTTTCAATAAATTAATTGAGGCAGATTGTGTGGCGATAAGTGTGACGTGGAATCCGATTCAAATGCAACAATGAGTCATCCATTTAACTTGGGCAATGTTTTGCCCAATCTTCGCCTAACCCTTGACGAGACATTATAAGACCCCTTGGAACGTTAATAGTGGGATTTTAAAGAACCAGCTCGAACTCGGAACCTGTTAGCGTGGGCCCAGCCTTGTAAACACGCGGCTCTGGCCCGCGCCTTATTACTGCAGTGTCATTTTGTTTGCGTTATAGCGCCACGCACGCCACGGCCCACGACACGGGAACCTCCTCCTCCTCCAACCAGGAGGAGGAGGAGGGCCCGTGTCGTGGGCCCCGTGGGTTTGGCGAAACTGCGATCGGGGGCCTCATTGACACCGTTAGCAGCACCACAAGAGTCGTCTTGCTCGGGTCATAAGCTCACTCTCGGTGAGTGTATTGGTCTTGTGGCTTAACATCTGAGGTGAATAATCCAGCACTTTGTGATATAATAAGAACTCCTTCATACATCTCTCCCCCAATAAATACAAATGAAAATGTATATTTTGAAATGGATTCTGAAAAGTATAATTTCGGCAGTATAATTCAACACAAGCAAACTGTGAACTGATTAAGGCATTTATTGTATCGTAGATTAGTAAAGCTTTTTTTAAATCAATGCTAGTAATTTGCCAGATGTGTTAGATTTGGGACCTCATGCCATGAAACATGAATACATAACACAAGCACTTTGCGGTCGATTGACACGAGTGTGGCGTGACCTCGTCTCTACCCGTCGGCCCCGTGTTGTTTACCGCTCATCCACCGCTTTATTAATAGTTTCACCTCGGTGCAAATAACCACAGTCATAATAACTCTGCTGTTGGGGACCACGTGCTGTGGGAGGACCTCGGCGTCAACAGCATCGTGATTTCACTTTGAGGGCACATAACATACCTGAGTATGGAAACAAAAACCTATTTAATAACGTACAATCCAACGTTTCCTTTCATTTAGCAAAAACCACGGGCCCATACGCAACCTACAATAGGTGCAGAAACAACTGTTGGCAATCCAATAATGTACCCCATTTGAGAATTGGGTTAACTTTTCTTATGGGATGAGCACTTATACGTTAGACGTTGCTGTTTGCTCAGTGCTGAAATGTGTGTGAGTGAGGTAATTTTATATGGGGAAAGTCTAACCATTTTATTATGTATTATATAGTTACATTTATTGAACTAGGACGCGTATCAAACAGAGTGAGTCCTTGCTTCTAATTATGTAGTTCACCAGTATTAACTATAATAATTTGCACTTATAATGCACCTTTTACAAATGGCCTCAAGGCAAGCCTGACTGCTTATGAGACATTGAAACTGGCCCAGAGTTTGCTATGTTAAACCAATGCTACTGGAAAAATTTACTCCCGGAAGTCCGTGTGGCTGATGAGATTTGTAAAATAAATACTTTGATTTTTTTTATGTTGAGATACAAATATGGCAAGGCGACGTATTGGTCTTTTTGGTAAAACGCACACATTATTAACAATGCTTTGCTTGTTTAAGTTCATGCAGTGTTCACATTGCAAAACCATGAGACAGACAATACCACCACCACAACAAAGATGTTATAGGATGGTAACTGCTGTGCCATACTTGCTGTACAACGCTTGCAGAATTAGCGGACTTTAGTTTGACAGAAAGAGCATTGTGCATGACTGACCTGTATTTCAAAAGCAAACTTTGTCATGTAATTGACAACCTCACAACAATGAATAATACAGTCCTTTAAATAAAAAAACACCCATCATAGCCATTGTAATAATTAACTTCCTCTGAATACCATAAGTTTCATCATCGTTGAGCAGTGTAAATCATTTTAATTTGTCATGAAACGAAAATGGCACAATTTCTCTGCATTTGCCCATTAAGTATCGCATTGCACAAATGAAAGTGGCGGTCTTGTGATGACACCTGTTATGGCTTTGTCATGTGTGTTGTGCATGCTGTGGGTGCTGTTTTTGCTATGTGCGCTGCATGTGCTGTGCGAGCTGTCAGCTGTGTGTTGCACACACACAGCTGACTGGTGGCTATGCATGTCTGCCATCCAGCACTGGAGGCGAGGGTTGGTGGATCTTCTCTGGGAAATCTGGTTTATCCGATGTGGATAAATACTCATTAATGCATTGGTAAAATATCCCAATATAGGACCACAGAATTTCAGCGATTTTTGGCACTGGTTGTGATTGGGTTCTTGCTTATCTATGGCTCCCCCGCCTGTGAAAACTACAGCGTTTTGAGATTAAATTGATATTGTTTTAAGTGTGCTGTACTATGTGAGCTGTCTTCTGCATGTTTGTGTTGATTATGCTACATCCGCTGCTTGTGCTCTCTCCCCGTGGCGTTCACCAGATCCGCAGGCGCCGCCTCGCTCGTTTGGCGCAGCCGGCCACGCCGCTCACGTCACCGCAGCGCGAGACGGCACCGCCTATCGTGGGGCCCGCAACTCCCGTAGCCTCATCACCCCCGGCCACGGCCCAGGGGCCATCCATAGCCCAGGGGCCGTCGACCTCGCCGAGCGTGCCCGTGGGTGCGTTTGTGAGGTTGCGCCTGGCACCCTGGTTACAGCGCCCAGCTCGCAAGTCTGAAGTTCAGGCTCTCTTCGCAACATGTGGCACATACTTATGTTGGATGGCAGGGTGGCACAGTGGTAATACTTGTGCCTCACAGGAAAAGCGTCTGGGTTTGATACCTGACTCAGCTGCCATTCTGTGTCGCGTTTGTGTGTGTGTTACCCCCTGTTCTGCATGGGTTTCCTCTGGGATCTCTGGTTTTCTTTCATAGCTAAACACACCCAATGTCATTGGTATTGGCCAAATATCCCAATGTTGGCCAAACATACCAATGTTTGGACAATGTTTTCGATATTTTTTTTATAGATTGAAAACTCATTGATTTAGAACTGACTTTTGTATAGTTTGATGTCCTTCCCCCGCACCTCCGATTAGTATTGTTGGCCTTGTACATTGCGAAAGAAGTTCAACATAACCCTGTTATGGCAGAATTTTTTTACTCGAGCATGGCTTTCTTGGGTAAATAAGTAATGACTATTAATGTAAATTTTACCCATCCCTCCAGGGTTGATCAAATAAGGACCACTTTGTGGGAAAGCAACAGTTGTCCTATGCTGAGATATTCCCCTGCCATCGGGATATGGAATGCCGCCTAGTTACATAAAAAAAGTCACTCCTTTAACTCTGTCCCTGGAAGCTAGTTTACAGACATGAAGGAAAATTTTGTTAATAATGGCACATTGCGGTACCGCAGTCCCCTTCTCTGATGGTCATGCACAGCATTAGCTTTGGTATGTAACTTCGGCAGCAGTGTGTGTAAACACTGGCGTTAGAGCACCGTTACAACATTGCTTGGGGAATGTGGAGTGGGGGTCACCCCAACCCCCTCCCTGTTAGGCAGAACCCGAATTCATGCTCTGCTTCCATAATTAGTGGAAATTATGCTGGCTCTGAGCATGAGACGGGCTGGGCTAACATGTCCACACTCCCACGGCAGGCCAACGTGACACCATGCGGGCTAGTGAGTTGTGTTTTAACTTCTCATGTACAAAACTGCTGTGCACAATTAAATAAAGCAATGCAAATCATAAACAAAATACTCAAACTTGCATGCATCCCCTGGCCCCCTGTTCTGGCAAACATTGCCACCAAATATCCACAAAGACATGCGAACTGCAAAGGCGTTTACATGTCTTTTTTTGCCAACGACAACCTACCCATCAACCAAGACCTCAACAATGTACCTTACTGACGTCCGATCCCCCATCTGGATTCATGCTGTCACAATCCTCAAATCTCACCCAGATCCAGAAGAACGCTGTCGAACAGAGTGAAACAATGCGGAATTCGATAATAAACACCTAATTCACAATTAATTTATCACACCTTTTGACTTTTACATTCCTCGAAGATACTGGTGTAACCATCCATTGCATCAGAACATCTCTTTAAGAAATGGAAAATTAAAGACAACGCACATTGTGACTTGCCATGCAACCCAAACTATGGACCATATAGTAATCCAGTGGATTCTGTGCTATTGTAACGTAGGAATAGCAAAATTACACGAACTCTCTTCTGAAAGCCTCTTGTATGTTTATTTAGCTATGGGAGAAACTAGAGAAACAGGAGGGAACCTTTGCCAAACAGGGAGTGAACATTCCACACAAAGGCACCAGTCTGGAGTCGAACCCAGACATACTTGCTGTGACGCACCAGTATTACCACTGGGCAACCCTTCTGCCCTTCACTGCAGTATTTTGGGCAAGCGTGCAAGCGAGTCGTGTGACTTGCTTCGTGTTGCTCCACAGAGATGAGCCAGAGCAGCTCTCTGAGCAGCTCCCCGTCGGCCGGCGCCGAGTCGCAGTCGCAAGGCCTATCGCGCTCACAGAGCATGGAGATCGACCGCTCTGCACCCGACAAGAGGTGCACATCCATCCCTCTCGCTCACCTCCAACATGCTCGCTCCCCTCTCACCATTCACTTTAAAGAGCTCTATTCAGTTATTCAATACGGGCGGCTGTAATCATCACATGATAGAAAGTTCTGATTATTAATTTGTTGATTATGGAATTCTCTAATCATTATTAATTACAGAAGTCTGCATTCACTATAGAGTTCTTGAATCAAATCATGATGCTAAATTGTGTTCAAGGTATCCAGTAAATATGTCAGACATGTATACAAACATGTAAAATCTACATGCAGACACTCGGATACAGATGCTAATACTTAGTAGAAGAGGTTTTTTTTGGTGTTAGATCGCGTAAATATATAAATGTGTCGTTAAAACCCACCACCACCTGACACAGCCAACTAGTAAGGGTTGTCATGTGAACAGAATATGCCAATTCGTCACTAGTACAGCACACCGGTGTGTTGGAGAGCCAAGCCACAACATTTACAAACCGAGTACGACGTTTCGTCAGTAATTACAACTAGCTTCATCAGGCGACAGCCAGATTTGTGGAGAAGTCTTATTGTTTTGTTACTTATATAGAGGCGTAGATGTGGTGACCACCCTTTTGCGCTCTTGCGCCACGTGGGGGGGGAGGGATTACTGAGGCAATGTACATTATGCATGTGCATTATGCTAGCCCTTTGAATTTGTCCTTCCTGTCTATCGTGTTTATTAAAATAGCCCTACCAACGGTAATCCCTATTGAAGTACGCTGCCCGTTGTAGGCATGCATTTAAATAATGTAATATTTGATGATTCGCTTCCATGCAGCAGTAAGACTGTAGCTATCCGAACGGTTAAAGTCATTTTGATTTATTTCAATTTCGATAGATTCTATAATTAGTCTTGGCCAGTAGTAGCTGGTTTTGCACAAAACTTCAACATTATCAAAATCAATTGAGTGTCTTTGTTGGCACACGTGTTCTGCTACTGATGACAGTTGCATTTGGGATCATTTAATATTTCTCTGATGTTCTTTTAATCTTTTGCTGATCATTCGTCCTGTTTGCCCAACAACAGTTATCATACGTGCAGTTAATCCTGTACACACTTTATGTCGATAGCTTCGGTAATACATATTTTGTACCAGATATTAAATTCTGTATTTTATGTACCGTGCCAAATCTGACTTGGATATTTTGTTTTTCCAAACATCTGGCTAGTTGATCAGTTACTCCCGCAATGTACGATATTTTGATCATTTTAATTACTTGGGCAGCCATCATTAGACTTCCTTTGCCAGTACCAAAATATAATAATAGGGTTTTTCCCCTTTTTCAATGCTCTTGTTTTTTTATTTGGTTTTGGTATTCAATGCCCTGTTGATTTGTGCATCATTGTAACCGTTCATTTGCAGCGCTTCTTTAACATGTTGAATTTCACTTCTCAGACTGTCACCCACCATCTGACAATTTCTTAGCTCGATGAATGAGCGTCTTGATGAGAGCAGATTTATGCGCGGGGTGATGGTGTGACTGCATTCAGATAGGCATCAGTATACGTTTTCTTTCGGTAAATACTGTGTTATTTTACCATTTCTACCCCGTCCGAGCAGAATATCCAGAAATAGTAGAGTTGTATCAGCTTACACTTCCATGGTGAACTGGATGAATGGGTTTTGCGAGTTGAGATGATTTAGAAATGCATTCAGTGTATCTTTGCCGTGTGGCCAGACCACCAATGTGTCATCCACATATGTAAACCAAGCAGAGGGTTTTAGTGTGCTTGAAGCTATTGCTTTTGTTTAAAAATCTTCCGTGTATAAATTTGCTATCACAGGAGACAAAGGAGAGCCCATTGCTGCTCCTTCCTTTTGTTTATAGAAGTCACCTTACCACAATAAGTAAGTGTTCTTTAGACAGTGTTCAGCTAGTTTTGGGATATCTTTGGCTAAACCTTTGTTCGTTACCAGAGTGTCAAGTAATTTAATTGACTCGTTGACTAGAACCGTGGTGAACAGCGAGGTCACATCAAAACTTATGAGAATATCATTAAGATTAAGCTTAATATCTTCAAACAAATTTACGAGATGTTCAGAGTTTTTGATGAACGAAGAGGTCCTACCGATGTAGGGCTGTATTTGTTTCATCACGTATTGCGCTAATTTGTACGTGGCAGAGCCTATTGTACTAACTATGGGTTTTAATGGGACATCAGGTTTGTGAATTTTTTTTTGGTAGCCCATAAAGTTCCAAGGGCTCGCATAATGCACATGCATAATGTACGTTGCATCGGTAATCCCCCCCCACATTGTGCAAGAGCGCAGAAGGGTGTGTCAACACATCTACGCCTCTATATAATGAACGAAACTTCTCCACAAATTTGGCTGTCATCTGATGAAGCTAGTTGTAATAACTGGCGAAACGTCGTACTCATTTTGTAAATGTTGTGGCTTGGCTCTCCAACACACCGGTGTGCTGTACTCGAGATGAATTGGCATGTTCTGTTTACATGACAACCCTTACTCGTGGGCTGTATCAGGTGGTGGTGGGTTTTAATGACACATTTATATATTTACGCGATCTAACCCCAAAAAACCTCTATTATGGATGATATTGGTCGTGAAAGCCTACGTGTTAAACCGAGTAGAAGGTTGAAATGTTGAACTGAGAGGGTGATGAGTGATGGGTTGTGCAGTGGATCTCAGGTGGATGTGGACTCGGGGATAGAGAACATGGAAGTGGAGGAGAGCGACCGCAAGGATAAGCGAGGCCTGAACGTAAAGGTTAGTGATAAAAGGACGTGGCCTCGATCATATCGCCTATATGGGCGAATACAAATCAGAGGGCTGAGCTGCCACTGCTGAATTCTTGGGTGTGATTCCAGGATTCACCTCTGCAACAAATTGAAAACCTGTTACCACTGTGCCCTGTCATCGAGATGTCGGCAGCTGGCGTGGTGTTGCCC
Source organism: Lampetra fluviatilis (assembly GCF_964198595.1). Lineage (NCBI taxonomy): Eukaryota > Metazoa > Chordata > Hyperoartia > Petromyzontiformes > Petromyzontidae > Lampetra > Lampetra fluviatilis. The sequence continues at coordinate 13,369,867 of NC_136302.1, read as the reverse complement.
ACATCACTATCACCTGCGCTGTGCTGGCCTTAAAAGGCACCCTCTAATGGCACTTGCCCAACAGTTAATGCAGTACTTTGGATGCTAAGGTTGGTGGATCACACCAATTCATAACAAGTAAACCCGTAAAAACAAAGTTTTTCACTATAAATCCTTTATATGCGTGGCGGTTAGAGTCCTCTCGTCCTCTGGCTTGAGATGGCTGCCACCTATGGGTCAGATGATTGTCTGCCACCATTAAGCAATTGGTAATTAAATATTTAATTTTTTTTCCCTAAACAGTGTTAAAAAACGAGCGAAAGATTTGCATGGTCCTAAGCAAGCAAGCGAACTTAATATAAAGGATTTAAAAATATATTCGCCTGTGGAGGACGCGGGGATCGATCCCGCGACCTTTGGCATGGGAAGCGAGGGCGCTTCCAACTGCGCTACTCCGCCACGGCCTGTGGAGGGGTTACGCTCTGGGCTCTTACACTGTGACGTTCAGCCAAAGCCATGAATGAGTTCTATTTGAATATATGTAAAATAATTTTTTTTGCCTAAAAAGTGTAAAATTTTGGGATTTTTTTGCACGAACATTAATTGTCTCGCACAACGAGTCTGTGTGGAAAATGTCAGCTCGATTGGATCACGGGAAGTGGGTTAAAAAACGACCAAAAGATTTGCACGGTCGTAAGCAAGCAAGCACGCAAGCAAGCAAGCAAGCGAACTTAATATAAAGGATTTAAAAATGGGTCTTCCCCTGTTCTGGATGGGTGTCCTCAAGACTATTACTCAATTGGGATTTTACACAGCAGCAACATTGCCTCTGACTGTGAACACTAGCAGGACCAACCTGAGAAAGTCTGCTGTACTATGTGAGCTGTTTGTCACGTGTGCTACATCAGCTGCTTGTGCTCTGCGCTCTTCCTTGAGACTCAGTGAGCCATTCCTTGGTAAACAAGCATTATAGTAATACAAAGTTATTGTATACACAGGGCTTGATGCAGGCCTCGGACGACACGGAGATGACCAAGGACCAGCTGCTACAGCTGGTATGCAAGATCCTGCGGGTGTCGTGGAAGCAGCCTGGCCGGGACCTCATCTACCTCCCAGCGCTCGCGGCCGAGTTCCTTGCCGCCCCACGGAGCGTGTTTTCCGACTGGAAGGACCTGGTGGGACAGATCCTCGTGGAGGTGCTCGTGAACCTGACACGCTCGGATGTGCAGGCTCCTGCGGATCTCCCTTGCTCGGTGGACTCCGTGGAGGAAAATCCGTTCGCCGGTCTTGCCACCGGACCCCTCGCAGCATCGCAGCCGGTGCCCGTGCCCCCCGGGCGGCGAGATGTCTCCGGCAGCGACCCCGTGGCGCTGTGCAGCTTTCCCAGAAGCCCCGGCGCATGCGGTGGAGAGGGTGCCAGCTCGAGGTAGGACCTGGGCGATCGTGACTGTCGCCACTCACTTGCGTCTCTAGGATTCAGGTCTCTGCTGTAAATCCATTTGCAGTGTGAATTGGCTAAATAACAGGCAATTTTGTGTCATCGCCTGGGCACTGTATTAAAATGCATGACTGAGGTTTTAAATATTTTTTTAATCAAATTTGTATGGTACCACTGGGAATGCACAGCCTGAGTTTGTAGCTACGAGATAAAGAGTTGTGCTATGGGTTTTCAGTTAAATAAACAATCCATAACTGTAAAATAATTCAATTACCCACCCGAGCAACTTATAGCAATGTGACACACTCTTTTATATTATTTTGGTGACGTACTCAAATCTATGTTAGTACGGTAAAAAAATTCCATCCCTTCGGTTGTATTCATCATTATTGTTTTAGTTTTACCTCTATTAGTCCAAGCGTGTCGCTTTTGCTTTTTGAGTTCCTTGCTTTTGCAATTATCCTGTGTCGTCTTTATTTCCTTGTATTTTCCTCTTTGTTTTCTTTCTTCCCCATTCTCCCAACGGCTCTGCGATGTCTCGCGGTTTCCACCAGTCTGGGTGGCAGTCAGGGCACAAGTCTGTACAGTGCCAGCCCCAGCCCCTGGTTCCGGGGTCTCGGAGCGTCAGCCCTCCCATCCCGCCCCTCTCCCAGACCATCCCCGCCGTCCCCCTTTCCTGCCACCGCCGGCGCTGCTTCTCCGACCCCAGGGCAGTTCGTGCTCAATACTCCTGCTGTGCACAGTCCCATGTTCATTGGGTACGAACGAGCAGAGTGGTCCCTCCTTCCTCTCCACCACCTCACCTTATCTCGTCTTTCTAGCATGCACCCACCCACACACACAGACACAGATGTGGATGCAGACACTCGGATGCAGGCTCACGGATGCAGGCTCACGGATAGATACGCTCAGATCTAGGAGAGCAATATAAACTCCAAAGGGACATGTAGACACTATGGCATGGTTGGCGACGTACGGTGCGAAACAAGTTCAGTATACATACAGTACATAGACATGCAGACACAGTCTTAGATGTGTGCGAACCTGAAAACCCACAGACTGACAAAAGTGACAAAAAAGAACACTTAAACTTAGACACACACTGACAACTCATAAATAGACAGAGACTTTCACACATGGACAGTCACACACAGAGACTTACACAGACCTAATGGCACGAAAACACTCGTAAGCACACGTAGAAAAACACAGAATTTGGGCAGCTGCACTGTGTTTACATGACAGTCAAACAAACCACTCTTTACTTATAATTTTTATCCGATTGTTTATCATCCAACGTTTATTCATTCTTTATTTCCTTTTAAGTTCTTTCCACATTTAAATGTTCTGTCTGCTTTCACTTTTTGTACTGTCATTTTATTTCCTTCTGATTTCATTCTTTCTTCTCCGCTGCCATCACCGCTGCTCGCCGAGCAGAACCCCGCAGCGCGCGGCGTTGGCAGCGTCGCCACGCCTTGACGACCCGGTCGCCCTCCTCCTGTCTCTCGTGGCGGCTCACGGACCGCGCCGCCACCGCTCGGGCCACGGCGGTGATGATGACGACTTCGATGATAACGATGATGAGGATGAGGAGGGTGTGCTCGGCACCAGGTAGTCAGGGGGATGAGTGGGGGCGCTGCCTTCACGATCAGCTTGTACAACAACGCAACTCAAAACCACACAGCTCTTCTCTACTAGCTACATGCTGGCTGGGATGTATACCGAATGGCTCTTCTCTCTGCTAGCTACACAGCTGGTGTTGTGTGTTGCGGGCTGACTAGCATGACTTGGAAGTAGGGGTACTAGATTTTGTTTAATTTATCAAAAGTTTAACTAAATAAAAATACGTTTATTTTATGAAAAAAAACTATTAAGTTCTTTATTTACGTCGTGTTATGCTGCATTGTGCTCACTGTCGAGGTGTATCAGTGGATGTGCTGTGGATAGGCTTACCCCTGCCATAATATTGAGGAATTTCCACCACTGCCTCAAGGCTTTAAATGGGAGATGAGCACACATTCAATGCTCATTCCAGCAGGACATCAATAATGACATTTTAAATAAATGAATAACATTTCCAATGCATGAGGAACAGTCCAGGACACATCACCTAGGTCTTTATCTACAAGGGTTGTTTGTTAGTTTAGGTTGCACATGTGGGCGGCAGGATGTCACAGTGGTAACACTGGTGCCTCACAACAACAAGAGTCTGGGTTTGGTTCCCCTCTCAGCTGCTCTTAGCAAATTTTCCCACGAGTGTGAAAATTTGGCAAGAGCCTTCTCAAATAATAACACGTGAATACTGATGGAGGTGGAGAGCGCTGCTAAGTAGCCGTGCGTTGCTAACTTTAGACGATGTTTCCGGTCTACATGTTATTGTGCGTGCCACGTGCCAGTTGTGCTCAGTGTGAAGCTCGAGGTGTGCTTGCTGTGGCTCCCGATGAGTCTGACAATTGTGGATTGTTTCTCGGGGTGACACTTGCCACCGGCGCTCGGTGTCACTCCCAGTGAGATGGACATGTGTCGTTTGTGCTCAGTGTGATTGGGTGCGTTGTCGTTTTGCTTGTGCCAGCGTACACGAATTTTGGTTCCCCCAAATATTTCTTCCCCAGGGTAACAACTTGCACGAGTGACGCTGTGTAAAAAAAAAACATCGATATTATTATATTGGGGGCGCGAAGGGATACTCGGGGGAAGCACCGTGACATTCTGTAACGTAGGTTTTCCCTGGCCGGGGGGTTTTTGCCGCAGCAGCAACAGCAGCGCCGCAATCGGCAGTGACGCGACGGCGCTGTGCTTGCCAGCGGAGCACCGCAGAGACGTCTTCTCGATGGAGAGCTGCGCAGAGACGCACGCGCTCAACTACCTCATCGAGTGCTTCGACCGCGTCGCCATGGAGGAGAGGGCAGCGCCCAAGGTAGCGCATTGCGACACGCGCCCAGCCGCAGCACCAGCCTGTGGCAGTGTGAAAGCCGTTAAACCATAACAAATTGAACATAAACCCGGTGATTGAAGATTCAACACTCGCTACCATTTCACTCCAGTCACTCGCTCCCCAACAATCATAGCCATCAGGCCAAGAAAATTTTCGAAGTTTTCACAAAATCTACAAAATCCTTACAAAAAACAATCTAAAAATAAATGACCACACCACTCTCTGTGCAGCGTTTGTGCAAGATTGGAAAATAATTACTTTCATGAGTTTGTTTTACTTTTTCTTTACATTAAGCTGCGTTCCAGTGTGATGAACGCATGTATTTTAACGTGAGCACAAGGGCGTACTTGTGTGAGCTTAACGCATGTGTGCGCTTCCATGGGCACATTCCACTCTGTGGTCAAATCCCCTCATGAAGTTATGGGTCTCTCAATTGACCGCTCCGCCAGCTCGTTGATGAGATTTTCTTTGTGCTGCTGTCCATGGGTGTGCAGATGTGCAGCCTTCCCGAGGTCGGCCGCGTGCTGGGGCAGATCCGCACGCAGTGTGTGGCTCACGCAACGCTCGTGCTGCAGGGGGCGCTGACCCAACCGCGGTAATGCAGAGACGCGCGCACACACACGTGCACGCGCACGCACACGCACACATGCACTCAGCCGAAGTTGGAACACTGCTGTCATATACCTGGGGTGGAGCACCCAGTTCCCACCTAACTGCACTCGATATCATTTAACGTAAGGCTGTCAGGGTGATAAATGATCCAGCACTCACCAATTCAATCCAATTACTCACCGGTGGTCAGTCACCTCCTTGTCACTTTTTTATTGCTACTTTTTTCGTTAAATTGTTTTGTCTCATCCATTCTCATGTTCAACTACCACACTGCAGGTCACAATGCTTCTCTTTCTGATTCTTCCCTCGTACTGCTTCACATTGGAATTCCCTCCCATCATCGTCTCTTTTTAAATCCTTTATATTAAGTTCGCTTGCTTGCGTGCTTGCTTGCTTGCTTGCGTGCTTGCTTGCTTGCTTGCTTACGACCGTGCAAATCTTTCGCTCGTTTTTTAACCCACTTCCCGTGATCCAATCGAGCTGACATTTTCCACACAGACTCGTTGTGCGAGACAATTAATGTTCGTGAAAAAAAATTCCCAAAATTTTACACTTTTTAGGCAAAAAAAATGTATTTTACATATATTCAAATAGAACTCATTCATGGCTTTGGCTGAACGTCACAGTGTAAGAGCCCAGAGCGTAACCCCTCCACAGGCCGTGGCGGAGTAGCGCAGTTGGTAGCACCCTCGCTTCCCATGCCAAAGGTCGCGGGATCGATCCCCGCGTCCTCCACAGGCGAATATATTTTTAAATCCTTTATATTAAGTTCGCTTGCTTGCTTAGGACCGTGCAAATCTTTCGCTCATTTTTTAACCCACTTCCCGTGATCCAATCGAGCTGACATTTTCCACACAGACTCGTTGTGTGTGACAATTAATTTTCGTGAACAAAAAATCCAAAATTTTACACTGTTTAGGGAAAACTAATTAAATATTTAATTACCAATTGCTTAATGGTGGCAGACAATCGTCTGACCCATAGGTGGCAGCCATCTCAAGCCAGAGGACGAGAGGACTCTAGCCGCCACGCATATAAAGGATTTATAGTGAAAAACTTTGTTTTTACGGGTTTACTTGTTCCAAGCTCTTATAACAATCTTGCTCAATTCACAAAATGCATTTAATCTACAACTTTGATTTGTGGTGTTTGTTGGTGGCTGCTTGGCAGTGTGGCCCTTTGAGCCCGTGCTCATCAATTGTCGAACTATTGCAATAATTTCTCCTGCAAAAAATGGTCAGGACCCTCCTGAAAAGGAGTCTTAAGACTCACTGAGGTTTTCATGGGTGATCAGGCTTAACTATAATAATATTAATCTCTTCCTCATCCACACAAACGTTCTCCTGTGGCAAAATGTGACTGGGGCAGATCTGCACTACAGCCGTCGCTGCTGGTGCCATACCTGCTGTGCCGGAATTTGCCGGTCGGCTTCATTCAGGAGATGGTGAGGGCCTCCTGCCTGGACCAGGATGCGTTCAGTCAGGTGAGTTGTGGGGTGGGGAGGTGAGTTGTGGGTGGGGATGTAGGCATTGAGCAGAACACCTCATGGAGGTTTGTGGCTGCAGGTTGAGGAGACTACAAAATCTACGTCGGGCTTTCCAGGTGATGACGCTTAGCCTCCATACCACAAGTTCTCCTCAATCCTTATAATGTCTCCATTTACCTTAAACATTTACAGTCACTCCTCGCTTAACGTTGGGGTTGCGTTCCTGGAAAATTTGACTTAAGTGAAGCAACGTAAAGCGAAACCAATTTTCCCAAAATAAAAAATGAAAATACGGGAGGTTATGTTGCTGTTTTGAGATGTAGTATGCACAAATAAGGCTATATAAAGTATAAAACAGTAATCATAATTATATTGTTCAAACTTGATTTGTGTGTCTATGTTGTTTGTCTCTGTGTTGTCTGTGTTGTCTCTCTCTGCTTGTGTGTCTGTCTGTGTGTCTCCGTGTCTGTGTCTCTCTCAAATTTAGTTCTACCTGATGACAGTTGCATGTGTAGCAATCGAAACGTTGTACTCTATTATTTAATTTATTTTCTTTCAACGTGACTTTACCGAAAGAACCAAAGAGTAATTCTATTGTTTTAAAAGAAAGTTGCTGCTGTTGTTGTTATTGGCAGGTGTTCATGCCAGTGGTGCAAGGCCTTGCCCAGGCCTGCTGCGAGTGCTCGCTGGAGAATGACAATTTCAAGTTCCCGCTCATGGTGAGGTCCCTGCAGCCACCCGGCTATATATGTGTATGTATGTTGAGCTTCTTTCGCACCGTACCTAGCCTACCGTGCTAAGCGGAGGAGTGGCCACGAGAGGCGCTGTGTTGTTGTTCGGCTGACAGCGCTCTTGGCAACCACTACTCAAGGACATTGCTCCCTCTTGGAGGGTGCTTTGGGTTGTGTAAGCTGAGGGATCCTCCACGCGTGGTTATTTGGATACCTTGGTGTAATGCTGTGGCACAACATCTTTCGTGAACCCTAAGATTATGCTGCTCGCCTGCTGCAGGCTCGTATATTCATTAGTAGTTATGAATAATGCGCATAATGTTAATCATTGGCCAAAGTAAATTAAAATAAAATTCAAATAAGAATTGGTAATAGTCAATATTTCTGAGTGGTTGTTCCTCTGAGATCATAACACCTATTTAAGAAGCCGGATCAGGTGACGTGGTTAAGTCTGATTTTCTGGATCTTGTCCTGAAGATGATGCAGTTTCAAGGGAAACATCGTGTCTAATTGCTAAATTTAGGTGGGAGAATTGTTCTTCAACTTACCGGTTGGTGAGCTCATTGGCGTTAAAATAATAATTGGTGAGCGCTGGCTGCGCTGGCGGACGGGGCTGTGTGTTGATGGCTTCTGGCTGCTGTGGGCTGCAGGCACTGGCGGAGCTGTGCGAGGTGAAAGTGGGAAACACTCGCCCCATCTGCTCCTTGGTGGGTCCCTCTCTCCCTCCCGCACCCAACTGTAACGACTGCACTCAGCCTGTTCAGGCGGCCACATGACCCATTGGTAGCATCGATTATTGTAGAGGTTCCCAGTTCAAATCCGGCATACCACCCTGGTTAATACTGCGGCGGGCATGAACCATGCATTGTGGTGCGTAGGTTGCACTGCACGAGCTGTGGCTGCCCGACTCGCTCACTGGTGGGGGCGGCCGCGAGCTGCAGCGTCTCTCCTTCATCGGCTCTGTCTTCTCACTCTCCGCCTTCTCCGAGGACGACGTGAGTCGCGGGGCATTGGCACCCGGAGGTACAGGCTAGGGTGTGGTGCAGGGATGTGGTGCAGGGTGGCGTGTTATGTGTCGGGTGTAATGCAGCACACGAGAAGAATTGGAGAGGGCAGTGCAATGTGCATCGAGGTGGTGCACTGCATTGTACTAGTGTACAGGAGTGGTAGTGAAGGGTATAGTGCAGTGTACATAGAGGTGGTGTGCCGTGCCGTGAACTATGCATTATATGCGAGATGCTGCACGTGCTTCGCTGTACGCGCTGTGTTCTGTGTTGTTGCACAGCCCAAGGTGGCAGAGAAGTATTTCTCGGGGCCAACACTCACACTGGACAATACGCGCGTTGTCAGCCAGGCCCTGCAGCATCACCTGGAGACGGCGCGGGTGCGGCGTGCACCTCACCACCAGCACACACGCACTTATATATGCATATTACATTTGAAAAAGGACACTGTATATTGGGATTACACATAGCATCATTACCCTCAGTTGCCAGACTAATGCGGAGTCAACATTGTGCCGCACAGGGACATCTGCCAATGGTGGTGCCCTTTGAATGTTTGAAATGAGATGCGAGGCGATTAAATAATAATAATGGTTTGTTTTCGCAGGAGACGTCTCCGACTGCTTTACATCCAATAAGCAACTTAACCTTGCTATTAAGTTGCTGGGCCATTTCAGCAAGTGCTGTGTAAATAAAAATATTATAATTAAGCTTAGATTGCCAACAAAGAGTACCAACAGAGTGTGCCCCCCGTGCCCTGACGCTGCCTATGCCGTGCTGCTGCCGCTCTGTGACTGTGCGCAGATGGAGCAGTTCAAGGTGCTGCACAGCATGCTGCTCAATGGAGGCACGCGGGAAGCCACGCTCGCGTACATGGCGGCCGTTGTCAACCGCAACGGCAAGAAGTCACAGCTGCAGGTGCAGAGGCGCCGGTTGACATGAACTATCTTGTGAGGTCCGCTTGAAATCACGGCTTGCCAATGAAAGGGTGTTCACTCAAATCCTGGTCTGGAGTAAACTCGGCCCCTTCCAGCTGAGTCTTAGGGATGACTCAGCTGGGTAGGAATGTGGAATTTCTACCACCGGAGATCAGGGTCACCCATTGTTGTTTGAGCACGAAGCCACCTAGATATTTTAAAATAAAATTTAGCATAGATGGGATGATGGCCACTGGTCAAACCTAATGTAATGGCAGCGATTAGCACAGTTGGCTATGTACGGTGCGAGATAAGTTCAACATACGTACAGCGAAAGTACGTCCACCGCTGGGATGGAGTGATGAAATCATTTCGCGTGCAGGTGCTAGTTGGATTGTTGCAGCGCCAAACAGATGAATGCAGCTTCAGGAGGCCTTTGTGTAGCAGTGGATAGATTGAGGGTGCGACACGCGAGGTCTCACAGGTCATCTCCCTCGCCCTCCCGCATCCTCGCAGACGGATGACCGCCTGGTGTCGTCCGATGGCTTCATGCTCAACTTCCTGTGGGTGCTGCAGCACCTGGCGGCGCGGATCAAGCTGGAGACTATAGACCCGCTCTACCCATTCCACCCGCGCTGCCGGCTGACACTGGGCCCTGACGAGACGCGGCTGAAGGCGACGCGCGAGGAACTCGCTGTCTGGCTGGAGCGACTGCGTGAGTGGCGGAGCGCCCCGGCCGGCCAGCAGAGATATCTGTCAACTGCAGCCAGCAGTGTATTTATACTGCTGGCTGCAGCTGCTGCACAGCATGTGCAAATAAAATCCAGTCACTGAAAAAAAAATCGAGCGAATGAAATCTCAAAGAGTGAGCATTGAGGTGGTGCTCATGTCTCTTGTCTGTTTACACGGTGAAATAATCACCCATAATGCATTTAGTTTTTTCTGTCAATTAACTTTACTATGAACTTTTGTTACAAGAGATACGTTTAATATTTATGTGTTCATGCACTACTACGATTTCTTATGTAACAAGGTTGTTACCTTCTGATTTCTGTTAGGTTCTCGTAACAGATTTCTCTTCACTTCATTATTACTGTTTTATTTGATTGGTTTTGTCGTTTTGGGGACCTAGGTCAGTCGTTGTTACAAATGAGACTGTCCTGCTCTCGAATACTCATCTGGTAAATAAAATAACCTGGAGCGTGACGATGGTGCGGGCGCCGCGCTCCCCGTGCCACTGCGTGCCGCGTGCAGGCTCGGAGCCGTGTTGCCAGGGCGACGTCAAGTTCCCCACGGAGTGCTTCTTCCTCACGCTGCACTGCCACCACCTCTCCATTCTCCCTGCGTGCCGACGCTACACACGGCGCCTGCGCGAGATCCGCGATCTCAACCGGTGCGGCGCCGCACGCTTACGGGTGCCGGGGGGCGGCGATAAGGCCCGGAGAGGGGATCGAGCGATCGGTGTGACAACTAAAGTCAGGACGTGCTGAGTCAACTAGGAATGGGCACATGCATTGACTCGTCTGTTCAATTTGTCCCATTGTGCGGTCAGGGTGATTGATGATCCAGCACTTAACAATTCACTCCAGTTGCTTGCGCACATGCGGCCGGTCGCCTCCTTATCACTCTTCCGTCACTAGTACCATGCTTGCTATTCCAGTGAACGTCGCTTGTTAATTCCTCCACCACTGCCGAGGATTCAGTCTACCTGATTCACAGTTTCGTTTCATCTCATCTACACTGTTTTAGAGCCTTTAATGGAAAGTCAGAGAGTCTGACTGCTGTGTAGGTTTGTGTGGTTTGGGGGGTCGGGTTGTGACATGGCGGTGGCGGTGCTGGCGTGTTGTGATGTAGGAGCCTGGAGGAGCTCAAAAGCAAAGAGGAGGAGACACCAAGCACTGGGCGCCACCGCGAGCTGCTCAAACGCTTCAAGGCGCGGCTCAGGGTACAGTCCCCACCGGCACCACCCACCGCTGCTGCCCGTGATGTTATGTTAACCGGCAGCATTTAGCAGGGCTACACTTTTCTGACGGGACTCAGAAAGTCGAAACCAGCTGATAGTTTGCTGCTTAAACATATGCTGCTGGAATGCATTGGCGAAAAAGGCTGACAGCCTGATGGAATAAATTGTTGCCCAGTAAAACCTTGGATTGCGAGTAACTTGGCCTGCGAATGTTTTGCAAGACGAGCAAAATTTTTAAAGAAATTTTTACTTGATAAACGAGCGAGGTCTTGCAATACGAGTAGTAAGTATACGCTTTGTCTGCCGATCGTCACGTGATCACAACTGAGCCGATGGTTCTTCTCTCTCTCTGGCTGCGGGATTGTGGGTAATCGTCTCCCATGCTCGGTCTTAGTCGGAGAAATCCTCCAAAGGAGGCAAAAGCAAGTGTCATTGGATAGGTTCCTTGCTAAAGTCGCACAAAAAGAAAAAGATTCCAGTGAGCCAACAGATAGCAGTGATTCCGTTAGTGACAGTGAAAGTCGTCCTACACAATAACCCTCCTCCTCCTCTCCTCTCTCTTGTCTCCCTCACACCAGCCACGATTAAATGTAATTTGATTACTTTTTATTTAATTTAAATAATAAAAATGTATAAAGGTATTTTGTATTAATAATTTTTATATGAATATTTTTGGGTTGTGGAACGGATCATCTGAGTTTCCATTATTTCTTATGGGGAAATTCGCTTTGATATACGAGTGCTTTGGATTACAAACACGTTTCCGGAACGAATTATGCTCACAATCCAAGGTTTGACTGTATTTTTATTTATTCCGTCGCATCTGGACAGACCTTCGACATTTAACTTTTACAAGGGATGCATCAACAACAACAACCTTGCGTAGACATTTTAATTTTCATAATTATCATAATTGAGTTAATTTGGTATTTGTAAGTCTCACTGACAGGAGGTTACGGCACAGATACAGGTGTTATGAGTTAACCGACCGAGATGACTGGCAGATTCACCCACGCTCGCACACGCATGTTCATGCCCAGCGGTCATCATGTGTGCTCGCAGAGGCTGGTTCGTGCGAAGGCATGTGCGGACGTGGTCCTGTTGGACGAGAATCTGCTGCGGCGTTGCCTGCACTTCTATGGCTCCGTGGTCTGTCTGCTCTTCCGCATCGTCGACCCCGTCAACCCTAAGTGAGCGCTGTTGTGGCTGGGCTTGTGTCACCGAGCACGTCGGTTCTTTTCAGCACCACAGGTCGCTAGGTCGCTCCTTCTCCTATACTGCACCTATGGCCTGGCACGGTCCCCTTATTGTTGTTCATAGATTGCTGCTCGTATCTAAATCCATTGCTTCTCTGTTGTGCATACTGAATTAGAATTACCGTTATCCTTCATTGTCTATTAAAAATAAACTCAGGGATTTCCTGCTCAATTGAGATTTGAGGCGGTGCTCATTTCCCATGTACAGCCTTAAAAAGCCAGTGAAGGATATTCCACATTCCAATTATGGGGGAGAGTTTATCCATAAGACAACCACTTTTGATTTTCCTGCAAAGTGGTACCATGTGACGATAGCTCTTTCCGAGCTCTCTCCGAGCTTACATTTACAAGCAAATTTCTTACATTGACATGCTAATCTCTTACATTTACAAGCAAATTTCTTACATTGACATGCTAATCTCTTACATTTACAAGCAAATTTCTTACATTGACATGCTAATCTCTCACAATACAATGGCCACCCCCACAGCTTCGTTTGTCAAGATTTACCCGATCTTACATTTACATGCAAATTTCATCTCTAGCCCCTCCCACTGACCCTTGGGCTATACCCATCCCAAACCTTTATAACTCCTTGCGCTCCCACCATATATTCTTTGCGCTCCCACCATATATTCTCAGCAGCTCTCCCGCGATATTTCTCACCTGATGACGATTGCTTGTGTTGCGATTGGAGGCTCGCTTGCTGTGCTGGCTTGTTTAACACCAACTCTCAGTGTGAAGAGATGCTGAGTGATGCTGCTGTGGTGTCCACCGCAGGCCCCTGCTGCCGCTGAACCCCGAGATTCCAGAGGCATTCTCAGCTTTGCCAGAGTTCTACATCGAAGACATCGCCGAGTTCCTGCTCTTCATTATCCAGTGAGCCTCCTTTAGGGGCCCCACCTCTCCCAACTATAGATCAGATTCCTCAGTCAGCATAGGTCTGTCAAACCTGTACAGTCTGCTGTAATAAGATTCAACACAATACTGATACCAGATATCGGTACAAATTAATTCCTGCCACCTGAACACAGATGCCAATTCCTGGACTGTCTGGGTCATACCCAGATAAGTGGCAACTCATATGGGTAAGTGAGTGGATGAGTTGCTGAATGAGTGAATGGGTGGGTGAATTTTTTTAACCTTTATGTAAGTGAATGAATGAGTGAATTGGTGAGTGTGTGAGTATGTGAGTAATAGGGTTTCTAATTTCTCCACAGATAAAATCCAGATAGATAAGTCTATGAAATCTGTGCAGTCTACTGCTAAATAAACACGCATGTCTGTGTTAGGGTTAAAAACCACCCTTATTTAACATAATTATACACTTTTTAACAGTCCTTCATATCATAATTCTGACTTCCAGGATGCTGTCCTGAAGTAGCTTGGAGGAGTATCAAGCAGAATGTTATCTATATTATTGGTTCTTTCAGTAAAGTCACGTAAATAGAAAATAAAAATACAATAAAAATAAAAACTTTTAAAAATAAAAGCAAAAAACCCACGACGTTTCGATCGCAACACAAGCGGTCTTCATCAGGCGGAGAGAAAAGAGGGGGCAAGCCTCCAAATGCAACTGCTTCTAAGGGCTTCCAATGTTGTGAGTGGGCAGGGGACGAGAGTTCCGAGGCAGCAGCAAGGAAAGCTGTGCGGCGTAAACAGCATGGGTGGGGGGGCAGCCAGTGCTAATGTCGGAGTAAAGCGCGAGAAGTCGGAGTAAAGCGCGAGAAGTCGGAGTAAAGCGCGAGAAGTCGGAGTAAAGCGCGAGAAGTAGGAGTTAAGCGCGAGAAGTCGGAGTAAAGCGCGAGAAGTCGGAGTAAAGCGCGAGAAGTCGGAGTAAAGCGCGAGAAGTCGGAGTAAAGCGCGAGAAGTCGGAGTAAAGCGCGAGAAGTAGGAGTTAAGCGCGAGAAGTCGGAGTTAAGCGCGAGAAGTCGGAGTAAAGCGCGAGAAGTCGGAGTAAAGCGCGAGAAGTCGGAGTAAAGCGCGAGAAGTCGGAGTAAAGCGCGAGAAGTCGGAGTAAAGCGCGAGAAGTCGGAGTAAAGCGCGAGAAGTCGGAGTAAAGCGCGAGAAGTCGGAGTAAAGCGCGAGAAGTCGGAGTAAAGCGCGAGAAGTCGGAGTAAAGCGCGAGAAGTCGGAGTAAAGCGCGAGAAGTCGGAGTAAAGCGCGAGAAGTCGGAGTAAAGCGCGAGAAGTCGGAGTAAAGCGCGAGAAGTCGGAGTAAAGCGCGAGAAGTCGGAGTAAAGCGCGAGAAGTCGGAGTAAAGCGCGAGAAGTCGGAGTAAAGCGCGAGAAGTCGGAGTTAAGCGCGAGAAGTCGGAGTAAAGCGCGAGAAGTAGGAGTTAAGCGCGAGAAGTCGGAGTAAAGCGCGAGAAGTCGGAGTAAAGCGCGAGAAGTCGGAGTAAAGCGCGAGAAGTCGGAGTTAAGCGCGAGAAGTAGGAGTTAAGCGCGAGAAGTCGGAGTAAAGCGCGAGAAGTCGGAGTAAAGCGCGAGAAGTCGGAGTTAAGCGCGAGAAGTCGGAGTAAAGCGCGAGAAGTCGGAGTAAAGCGCGAGAAGTAGGAGTTAAGCGCGAGAAGTCGGAGTAAAGCGCGAGAAGTAGGAGTTAAGCGCGAGAAGTCGGAGTAAAGCGCGAGAAGTCGGAGTAAAGCGCGAGAAGTCGGAGTAAAGCGCGAGAAGTCGGAGTAAAGCGCGAGAAGTCGGAGTTAAGCGCGAGAAGTCGGAGTAAAGCGCGAGAAGTAGGAGTAAAGCGCGAGAAGTAGGAGTTAAGCGCGAGAAGTCGGAGTAAAGCGCGAGAAGTAGGAGTTAAGCGCGAGATAGAGGTGGAGCTGAAGGCGAGGGGCGCAGGCCAAGTATGTTAGACAATGGGGAGAGGGAAGGGGTAGAAGATCCAATAAAAACCACCACCTTGCCTTACATAGCAGGGATAACCAAAAAGATTTCCAAAATCTTAAACAAACACAAGATCCAGGTCCGATTTAACACAGTGCATAAAATTTGTGATCTGATCCCATCTGTGAAGGACAAGATTCCTGACATGCAATATCCCGGCGTCTACAAACTCGGCTGTATCTGCGGCAGCAGTTACATTGTGGAAACTAAGCGACATGTCTCGGACCGTGTTCGTGAACATAAGGCAGATATGAAACAAGGCAGGACCAATACTTCTGCCGTGGCTGATCATTACTTTAATGATGCTGGCTCACATGAAATAGATTTCTCTAAGACGATGGTACTTTGCAAGCCGATTGGCTATCAACAAAGATTTGTTCACGAAGCCATCCATATATACAGACAAAGACACAATTTCAAATGAGACGACGGTTTTAAACTCCGCAATCATTGGGAAGATGTCATCAACCACTGGGTCATGACTTGATTTGTATTTTCTTGTCAACCTCTACCGTCATCTGTGTGGATGTGTGTAGTGAGGTGCAATGCCCCCCCCATCTCTACCTCCCCCTCTCTCCCCCTATCTCTACCCCCCCCCCTCTCTCCCCCTATCTCTACCCCCCCCCCTCTCTCTCCCCCCATCTCTATCCCACCTCTCTCTCCCCTCTCTCTATCCCCTTCCTCCCCCCATTGTCTAACACACTTGGCCTGTGCCCTTCGCCTTCAGCTCCACCTCTATCTCGTGCTTAACTCCTACTTCTCGCGCTTTACTCCGACATTAGCACTGGCTGCTCTGCCCATGCTGTTTACGCCGCACAGCTTTCCTTGCTGCTGCCTCGCAACTCTAGGCCCCCGCCCGCTCACTTTGGAAGCCCTTATTATATAAGCAGTTGCATTTGGAGGCTTGCCCCCTCTTTTCTCTCCGCCTGATGAAGACCGATTGTGTTGCGATCAAAACGTCGTGGGTTTTTTTCTTTTTTTTCTATCTACGTGACTACCGAAAGAACCAAGAATATGAATTCCTGCAGTCACGACGTTTTAAGTCAGAATGTTTTCTAATTGCTAAGTTTGTGAGTTGGTGCGTTAAATGCTTGTACACGCAACTATTTCTTTTTTCTGTATCGGGTGCTGGAAGGTCTTATGACGTATATTTGGCCAGATCATTACATGGTCTAATACAAAAATCAATGATGAATCAACACACTTACACTTACCCAGGTTCATGTCACAGAAGCAGATGAAGAATCTCATGGGACTTTCATCTGAGTTACGATGGTTTTCCTTGTGTTTCTCTTGCACCGTGTGTGGCGCAGGTACAGCCCGCAGGTGCTGCAGAGCGAGCCGTGTGGGCCCGACCTCGCCACCTTCCTGCTGGTGTTCGTGTGCAGCCACACATACCTGCGCAACCCGTACCTACTCGCCAAACTGGTGGAGGTGCTGTTCGTGCTGAACCCCAGTGTGCAGCCACGCACCGCGCGCTTCCACGAGATGCTGGAGAACCACCAACTGGGTACGCGCCACCTGGCGCCATCGCTCATGAAGTTCTACACAGGTGAGCAGGAGGAGGGAGGAGGAGGAGACGGCGGTGGCGGCGACAGCTGTTTTGGGCTCTCGGCAATCCCCCACATGCAATCAAGACCACACATCAGGATTAGGTTGAGAGTTGTGCAGTGTTGACACTGGTGCCTAACAGCAAGAAGTGCCTGGGTTTGATTCCCGGCTTGAGTGCCTTTATGGAGTTTGTTCTACTCCTGTTCTGCATGGGTTTCCTCCAGGTTCTCTGGTTTCCTCCCATCGATAACTGGTATTGGCCATATGTCCCAATTCTGAAAAATTACCTGCGAATAACTAAATTGGGATTATACACGGCGACATTACCTTATATTGCGAAAACTTGGCATGACCCTCACGAGAAAGAGCATTTCCTAATTAAGAAAGTGCAATAATCATCAGCAGTGTATTAGTGGAGAATATAAGAAAACAAAAAGAAGCATGGTCTGCTCCATGGGAGGGGGGGGAGGGGCATTGTCTGCTCATGTATTTTACTGCGTTAAATGCATTGCTGAATGATTAGCGGCAGTGACATAATACAGCAGTCGTGCATACGCCGCTTGTTTCAGAGGTTTGCAATTTGAATCCAGCAAGCCGCCCTGGTTAATACTGCAGTTGTTTTAAATCTTTCACTTCACATACATGCACAACATCTGCAACTGTTAAAGCTAGAGTACACTGTACATGAACCAGCGGTGTGCACCATTGAAATCATTTGAATGTATGTGTTTGACTGGATGTGATATGCATTACATTCATGCAAACTGTATAAATTATTGATTTAAAATGTATACATGTGTGCGCAGACGTGGAGCAAACAGGCGCCAGCAGCGAGTTCTATGACAAGTTCACCATCCGCTACCACATCAGCGCCATCTTCAAGAGCCTGTGGAGCAATCCGGCACACCAGGCCACCTTCCTGGAGGAGTTCAAGTACGTACGCCCTGTTTGGGTGGCCGAGTGGCCTCGTGTTCAATGTGGCAATGACTGCTCAATCGGCCTGATTGGCTCACCGAGTCAGACTAAGGATATTGCGATTCCATGAGTATGGAACAGGAGGGCTGCTGATTGGCAAGTGCCACAGTCAATTATTAATGAAAATGACAATTCTCCCATGACTAAATGCAATACAAATTAACCTTATGGCGGGACCCCGGGGTTCCAATTAAACGGAAGTCAAAATCGCAATTAATTAATAATTTTTTGGCAATGCTCATCTCCTGTTTACAGCCCAGAACCAATGGTGGAAATTCCTCATTCCTATGGTGGGAGCGATTTTATTTATAGAACTCGTTGAATTCTCCAAAAGTGGTCCCGATTTTATCTACCTCAGAGGGATGATGAACCGAGCCAAACCTCAACCTGGATTTGAACTCGTGACCTTCCGAGTTTGAACCACTCGCTCTACTGCTTAGCCATTTAGCTGAACATTAGGCGATTATAAAGTCTTGTACATTATGCTTTAAAAAATACAAGACTGATTACACAAAACAGTTACTACCAACAAGATGGTACTGATGAGACCAAAAATAATAATCCCCTTGGCACGCATCGCCTTATAGCGTCGCCCTGGCACTTCAACCCGTCACATCTCACCCACATGCGTCTGGCAGCTCGGGGAGTCAGTTTGTGCGCTTCATCAACATGCTGATCAACGACACAACGTTCCTGCTGGACGAGAGCCTGGACTCTCTCAAGAGGATCCACGAACTGCAGGAGGAGATGCGCAACAAGGAGGCGTGGGATCGCCTCTCCCAGGTGCCATTCACTTCCCTTCACTCAACTCCATTTCCCTCATCGCTCTTATCTCTTTTCTCCTTAATGCACTCTCTTCTCTCTTCTGTCTCCTCTCTGTACTCTGTTATGACATCTATTTTATGGGTTTGTGTTGAACTTGGACCCATATATAACAAAGAGAGTCCTTGGCAGTTCCCCAGCATTGGTTTGGTTCAAGCAAATATTACTCTGCTGATGAGACCCTGAATGTTGTATCCGGTCCAGAGTTTGCTTGTGGTGAACCAATGCTGCTGAAATTCTGCACTCTTGAGAAAGCTGAGTGGCTGATGGGATGTGTAAAAATATACTTTTATGTGAAGGGACAGATTTGGAAGGAGGACAATGATCTGCTGTTTCTCTTCTTTTGTGTGGCATGTTAATGTTGTAATCCATTCCATGGCATCCGGGGTGGTAGCTGAGTGGAGTTGGCTCGTTCCTCCAGAATATGAATGTTACTGGGCAGTCATCAGTGATATATACCTGATGGTTCACACCTCACTGCATTTGCAATTTGGTGAGTCATGGCTCTTCCATTTCTGGAGGATATATCGCCACACCATCTTCCACGTGTTGTTGGGACTCGGTTGGGAGCGGTCGTTGTGGCAGAAGAGAGAGACCAGGGCTGTTCCATTGTCGGGTCTGAAATAAGGTTCTTGTTTGGGACACCACTGTTTCCCCATTTCCCCACGTCTCACACCGTTGGGTGGCGGGGTCCTTTTCGGTTGACAGAAGAGTTTAGGCACGCGTCAAAAATTGGATGTCTCGATTTCAGACAAGAAGGTGGTGGGGATTTTATTTCGATATGCAGAGGGAGATCTGGATTTTCCAAAATATGCTCATACTCTCTAAGTGTTGCAACAGCATCCTGTTGGATGTTTGCGAGTACTGGCAGCCACTGCAGCAGCGTAGGTTTTATGATGCCGCTCACGGCACAAAGCACAGCTTTGATTCGAGTCAGCGAGCCCAGTGTGAGAGTTGCTGTACCAGACAGGTGCAGTACAGTATTCTGCCATAGAAAAAGGACCAGGGCTTACGTTTATATATGAAGGGTCCCAGCGTCACATCCCCAAGTAGCCCCTGGAAAGTTTTGGATGATACTGCTCTTTGATTACGACGTTTCAGGTGCAACACAAGCGTCCATCATCAGGTGGGAAAGCTCTTTGATTGTTTCTTATATTTTCCACAGTGACACTCACGATTGATTTAGGAGCAGGACGCATGCACACCGGCGCAGTGTGGTAGGGGCCATGCCACTTAATCTGGCAACTCGGCTGCTATGGGAGCCATTTCCCTTTTAGGTTGATTGTTGCGTCCTCTCGGTGACTAAGCGACGCCCCCGCTGTGACCTGCCCGTGCACAACCTCGCAGGAGCAGCAGCAGAGCCGGGCGTCTCAGATGAGCCAGGACGAGAGGCAGTGTCGCTCCTACCTCACGCTCGCCATGGAGACCCTCGACATGTTCCACTACCTCACCAAGCAGGTCCAGAAGCCCTTCATGCGGCCTGTGAGTCCACTGACACTCGATCATCACTCGCTAGCTTGCTCGTTCGTTCTGTCTCCTCGTTCCTTAGATTTGAGGTTTCCGCATGTTTGATTAAATTCGCATGTCACCTGTATTCTCGGACACGACTGTGCACGTGGCTTCATCACCAGTGGTTGCTTAAGTCGTCGCCCTCTCCACCCAGTCTCTGTAGACTACAAAGTCAAATGATGAATCAGAGGTGGGAATGTAACAGGATGGGAAATGTCACCCAGTGAGTGCAGATTTAAGCTCACAGATTGCGACTGTACACACCGGGAGCACCAGCAGTCCAGCTCATTAATCCTGATCTGACATCAGATTCACCTGACATACATCAGGCTTCTTCAGGCCGAGTGGGCTATTCATTCCTAAATGGAACATCAAGTCTAATTTGCTTGTAAATAGTCTTTTTTTACATACACGTTTTTATATGTCTATTGTGGGTGTAAACATCTAATTTAATCGTGTTACATTCGTGTCA
This sequence comes from Lampetra fluviatilis, assembly GCF_964198595.1. Taxonomy (NCBI): domain Eukaryota; kingdom Metazoa; phylum Chordata; class Hyperoartia; order Petromyzontiformes; family Petromyzontidae; genus Lampetra; species Lampetra fluviatilis. The sequence goes on along the minus strand of NC_136302.1, from coordinate 13,349,333 downwards.
TTATTATACTTGTTTACCCAGGAAAGCCTTACTTTGTTTCAAGATTATTTTTCAGGAGGGTGCTGTTACGTTTTCGCAGGATGGAGAGATGTTGGTTTGAGTTATCCAAGGTTATTTTAAAGTTGTAAAATATTGGTCCATGACGCTCGGCACACAACGGCCTACGCTTCTTTGAATGACACCACGGGATCTTTAACATCCACTGTGAAACCGATTGCACGTAGTATTTTACAGTTAATACACCCGCAGAATGAGGGTGGCCTGACGGATTTGGATCGTGAATCTCTGCAACAAGCAGTGAACGCGTTGCTGCGGAGCCACGGCACCGCCAGTGCGACGGACTTGCGTACGAAGCCTTTCAGTGTCTCCTCCTCCTGCCATCGTGCCCTTGTCTTCTTTTTGTTTGACAGGAGCTGTCTGATCGCTTGGCGGCCATGCTGAACTTCAACCTGCAGCAGCTGTGCGGGCCCAAGTGCCGGGACCTGAAGGTGGAGAGCCCTGAGAAATACGGCTTCGAGCCGCGCCGCCTGCTCGACCAGCTCACCGACATCTACCTGCACCTCGACTCGCCCGAGTTTGCGCATGCAATTGCCAATGACGAGGTGCCATCTCCAACATCATTATCATCATGAGCATCATCATCATAACCATGCTATCGCAATGACGAGGTGCCATCTCCAACATCATTATCATCATGAGCATCATAACTATGCCATTGCAATGACGAGATGTCGTCTTCAACATCAACACCACCAGAAGTGCTATCATCATAAGCATCATCATCATCATCACCACTGATATTACATGTATACAGTATGCATTTATACAAAGATCACCTCCGCAGCTAAAGACAAACAATTCATTTGCATACATGACCGGTTTGTATATAATGTGCTGTAGCTGTAACAGTTGCAGATGTTGTACGAGTAATTTTTTGATTGCAGATTTAACTAAGTTTAGACTGGCGGCACGATTCAGTTTGAGATTCTTCCACGCCGAAGCAGCTTTGTGTCTGAGCGAGACTGCCTGTTTGGGTTTTAACTCTTGGGATACTTAAACTGTCATGATTTTGGGAAATGTTGGAGCAAAAAAATCAATGAGTTCATAAAACGGGGTGGGCATTCAATTGTTTTTTTCACTGTACGTGCCGCGGCCAGCGCTCGTACCGAAAGGAGCTGTTTGAGGATGCCGTGGGTAAGATGAAGAAGGCCGGCATCAAGACGGCAATCGCCGTGGAGCGCTTCCGCCTGCTGGCAGAGCGAGTGGACGAGATGGTGCAGCACAACGTGCAGGCCGACCACGACTACAGCGATGCGCCCGAGGAGTTCCGCGGTGAGCGCCATTTCGCCTCGTGCCCAAACGCCAAGGCCACATGGGATGGGATCCTCTGCCCGTCACTGAGATAGGGATTTATAATGTTTCCCCACGGGGAAACATTGATCTAAAAGACCCATTGGCTGATTATTTTTTGTTTATCATTTCACTAGTTTACCCAGGAAAGCCTTGCCGAGTCTCAAGACTCTTCTTAGGAGGGGTCCTGCCGTGTCTCAGTGAAGCCGTGTGCATCTTGGTAAAGCTGTATGGATCTGGGCGACGCTGTGCGTGCGTGCGCCCTGCACAGACCCGCTCATGGACACGCTGATGAGGGACCCTGTGCGCTTGCCGAGCGGCAAGGTGATGGACCGCAGCATCATCATCCGGCACCTGCTCAACGCGCACACCGACCCCTTCAACCGGCAGCCACTCGACGAGACCATGCTGGTGCCAGGTGAGCACCGGCAATGCCGCCGCCGCCTTGGCGTTGTCTGCGTGAACCGCTTGCGTTCCGTGCTGATGCTTGCGATCCAACTCGGTGGAGGCAGGGTTCGTGGGTCACGTAGATGTCTCGTGCAGTGAAACTCCCAGCCTGCTGTACTGATGAAACACTGAATGTCGAAATCGGTCCAGAGTTTGCTTGAATTCATTCAATGCTGCTGAAAATATGCACTCCCAGAAGGAGGCGTACGGTCTGATTATTTTTGTTACCAGCAGACAAGTGGGAAGGCAGTCACAACCGGCACAAAATATTTCCCAAGCTCTTCGGTCCTCTGTTGGGAAGTTTAGCCAACTGTTAACGAGTGTTTTTACATGTGGGAGGAACTCGCAGTACCTGAAGAAAATCCACAGGTACGAGGGGGGTAACACTCAATCCAGATGAAAATTTATCTAGTTGCAGCACTGTCATGCAATGGAAAACTAGGTGCGTTTCTTCAGCAATTGCTGATGTTTTTTTGCACAATGTACACGTTTGTGTTATTTTAAACTTAAGCTAGGAGATTGTGACCTGGACATCCACAGGTAAGGGAGCTTCATACATTTGTGTGATCCAGAGTGGTACTCATTGTAACTAGCCAATAGAAAGGTCTGTGTCGATTCCCAACCAGGATTTGTACTTGTGATGTTCTGCAAGCATAAGTTACATTTTTTTAGGTGTAAAATGTATTGTGTTTAACCAGGTGAGGACTAGAGACCAGGATGAGTCTGATTTGCAAGTGCCCTGGGTAATCCAAGAGATGGTTATTCTCGTCATATTTTTGAGGCGCTTATTTCTTCTTCCCGTGCAATCCAGAAACGGAGTTGAAGGAGAGGATCCAAGCGTGGATGCGAGAGAAGCACAGGAAGTGACGCACACCAAACCACGACGCTCACAGGAAGCGTGACCCCGTGAACCAGGAAGGGAAGGAAGGCTCCTTCAGTTGTACACCACGCTGTGTCGTTTGCTTAAAGAGAAAAAGGCAAAATACCCAACACGACGATAAAAAGGAAAAAACGGAGATCGCATTTCACCTGAAGTCGGACGACAGGACCGCGCTTTTCCAGCATCAGGCACCAATGGTGCTGCTGCGTCGCAAAGCTGCTCCGCACGCGCGAGGGACATACGTTGGCGTCGGCCATTTTCCTCCCTCAAATCTCGTGCCGGCGGCCGCCTTTAACGCCCATCGCGCCTCCCCCCTCCCCCGCACTCCCCCGTCCTCCATTGTGCAGTCTGAAAGCCGGGTTGCACTGTGAACTAAAGGTTGTGGAGTGAAAGTGAACGGCTGGGCGTGCGCTAGCGGAGCCATTGCACGCACCGTTTTGTCGTGGGGGGCGGCCAGGGTGCAGACAGCCAAACGCCTCCCCTCCCTGCGCCGCCTCAAGTATTAGATACATCACTTCCCAGGTCAGTGCTTCAGGATAGTCCCTAATCCTCCTTGCTCCCCTGTGTACCCCTCCCCTTGCCGCAGCGCTTCCGAGTGCAGGCAACTGTTGAAGAACTCTGTAGTTAGAGATCACGTTTGAATTAGAATATCTTTGTATTTCTTCCGTTAGAGATCATTAAAAATTTGATACTTAATTGTACAAAGAGCATGTTGGCAACAGAGGCAAGACTTATTTATTAAGCGCCAACCCAACAGGACAATTCCACTCGCAAGAGTGGAAAACGAAGGTAGACATGTGGAAACTTTTCTCTTATCACCATTACAATTTTTTTTATTATGAAGATAAAAAAAACTTAATTTATTCATAATAATATAAAGCACATGTAATACGTTTTCAAAGTCAAACCATATGCAGTTGAACCCTGCCATTTGCTACACATGTCAATCAGATGTAATGAATGATCCAACCAGAAATGATACAAATATACATTTTCACAAAATGTACAATCTGTTCTATGTTGCATTTTACAAGCTTATAAAAACATTTATTTCTCAACGCTGATCATACTTTGAGGACTGGTCCCATCATAGAAATTTGGATTTTCCCTATCTAGCTCAAAGCCACAAAGAGATGAGCACCTCCCTATGTGAGCTTGAGTAGGCAGACGTTTTGACCTTGGGGGGCAGGGTGGTTCAGTGGTAACACTCATTCCTTACAGCAAAAAAGGGCCTGGGTTTCATTCCCGACTCGGGTGCCTTATTGTGTGGAATTTGTATGTTCTCTCCCTGTTATGCATGGTTTTACGCTGGATTCTCCGGTTTCCTTCCATTTCTTAAAAGCCACACAGTGTAACTGGTATTTGGCAAACATCCCAAAACTGAAAATTACTTGAAAATTACTCAAATGAGGGGACACAGCAAAATCAACACCTGCAAAAATCTGGCAAGACTCTCCTGAAAAAGTCCTGAGACTTGGTGAGACTCTCCTGGGCAAACAGGCATAATAATAGCCATGATGGCCTCATTTAGGGTAAAGCTTACAGCATGCCTCAGAATACTAGAAAGCATGAAACAACGTTATTTTTTTTACTCGTGAAATATTAATTAGAATCAGAACAATAATTTGTGTATACAAATATGCAACTGCTTTCTTTAGCAGACTATCGACACAAAATACTGGATAAAACAGGAAAAAAATTCCATAAAAAACTACCAAGAATGAAATTCTGAATCTAATTGCGACAGTTTATCGAATCACAGGGCAGCAAATTGTCACCTGCCTCCTATGAAGATGGCTCGGCAGTAGAGCGAGCTGCTCGCAATCAGGAGGTTGCAAATTCAAATCCTGGTTAGGGATTGACTCAGGCCATCATCTCTGGGGTATAAAAATTTGTACCACTTGGTTATCCAATCAATAGACTTGTACAATCACGGGAATGTAGCATTTTCACCGCTGGCTCGGGATTGTTAACAGATGAGCTCTGCTTTGATGCTCATTAGAGTAGGAACTCTCGACTTTTAACTGTAAAGCTGCCCCCCCCATGTTGGACACACACGACCACACTTTAGCAAGAATTCTCCAAGCGACGTGAATGGCTGTGATCCGTGTGGCATGGTTAGTAAGGCCTTTTGTTGAGCAGCAGACTGAGCACCACGACCACCTCCAGCACGGCCGGTGGCACACTGTGGGGGGAGACCAAACACAACAATTGAAGCTGCTTCTTCACCTTATAGACCTAAGTGACAAGTGCTATCAGCCAATGGTTCTCTGCTGAGCTACCTCCGTCTGCACATTGCTGTTTAAACACCAAATGCTAATTTAATGCCGAGACCTCGGGAAAAGCTCGGCATCTTTTAGAGTGTTGTTATTTTGGTCAGTTAAATATAATTTACATTTTGAAAGGTGTACGTATACAGAAACTGATATTCAAATGTTTTCTAAGAATGCAATTGGATGGTGCAATGGTTTACTAACATAACCTTGATTTTCCCAACCACAAGTAAAAAAAAATCCACTGAGCTTTAAACTTCAAACTATTTTCATGTTATCTGGTACCGCCACAGATTTATAGCCCTTTTTCAGAACCAACCTGGCTACAAATGATAGCTCAACGAAGTTGCTTATGTGGAAATTTATAGCAGCCAAATACTCTAAACGCAAGTTTATAAATGAAGGGAAAACCCGGAGGATCCGGATAAATATCCACGCGACCAAATATACAGGCGTCAGGGTCAGGATCGAACCCACACGTGAACACCAGGCGAGATGGTTAACGAGGAAGCGAATAAGATGCACTTGAGACCAGCATTGTCTTTCAAGGAAGACTTGGGGAAAATATTTATTTTTGAACAGGCACAGACGAATTTCCCAAACTGTCAAGAGGCCAGCAACAAACAGCACTATCAAAGTTGTCATAGATGAGAGTTGTTGGTACATTGCTTTAATTGAAAAATGTCATTACTGGTTGAACAAAAAAGGTAGCGTGGTGAGTGGTTGAGTGATATAGTGGTCAGTGAGTGTTGTGACCTGCAGTAGTGTGGTGGTTAAATACAGTATGGATGAGGTAAAGCAGTCCAGTTGAGTCCTCAACGCTTCACTCAGTGAAGCTGCTTGGAACAGTGACCATTATAGTAAAACAGGACAAGACAGCACTTGAAAATTGCTGAATGGGCCTGCACTCTGCGTTCTCTATTGTTAAATGTGAGATGCGTTTACCTGCAGAAACCCAGGAGCCACCAGGCGGCGTCGCAGGCCAGGTAGTCGAACAGGTAGAACGCCATCGTGATGCCGGCGCTGCTGTGACAACCGATGGCTGGTCGCGACGCTGGTCAAGGGGATTTTGCCTGCTTCCATTGCATATTTTTCTGTTGTCCACATTATTAAGAAGCAACATGTGCAAACAGAAGCACAAATACTAGAAAATATGCAATTGCATTATATTTCCCTATTGGATGACTTGGAAATAAGCTCGGCCTTGCAATATTTTGGAAACAATTAGCTAATGCAAATCGAAGTGTTCTTGCAGACCAATTTTATGCAAATAGGTCACATTAAACGAACCATGTCACTTTGTGGAATTTTTGAATTGCCAATTTGCTTCGATATGACAATGAAAATGTAGCCATTGCTCAGCTCAACTTTAATGAAATGGGAGGTAATGGTGCTCATCACCGATAGAACGATTGCAGCTTCTCAGCCTCTCAGAAGACGACTACCCACATTAAAGGATTCCTTCGATCCACATGTACAAATTAAGCATGCCGACGACCCTCTTGAAAGCCACTACAAATTACATAAATTAACATTGTCGAGGTTCAATGTCACACATGGGTGTCCAGGGAGGATCACTGTAAAAGGGTCACATGACGCCTAACCTCCCTTACACTGACATGCACATAAGCACATGTATGTTTCAGACAGGTGCACTCGCAAATGACAATCGTGTGAAGAGTCCATCGGTATAGCCACGACAAAGTGAAAGCAATGGCGAGTTCGTGGTACCAATGGAATTGGCCTTTGACCTCCAAATACGAAGTGTCTCCCTGCTCAAATGAGCATGGTAGTAATGTTCATCACCATTTGGGTTCCTTAGCCAGTGGAGAAAATTATATATTCCTATGGAAGGGGCTAATCTGCCAACGATGGCCACGACTGACATTCAGCAAAGTGGTATTTTACTGAATCTCGTGAGTGATTGGCCAAGCCAACGCTGGACTAGAATTTCAACACAACCTTCCATACTTCCCACTCGGCTACAGAACAACTTACTTAGTGCAGGAGCATCCTAAAGCAATCTACTAATATAAAATAACTATGGTAGAATTTAGACGTTCATGGAGCGCAGTTAAAGCTTGGTGGATTGCATCACGCCCTTTGATCAATGTCTCTGCCAAGGAGTATGATCACGATGTCAGTATTAAATTACCTTGGCTAACATGCAACACCCTCGATTTTTAGTTTACGAACAAGGCGACATGAATGAGCCTCTTTAGGAGGGCTCTGCAATGAGATGTTTGGTTAATTAAATTGTAATGAGTGTTTTGCATGCAGGAGGAAGCCAAAAAAACCCATGACTATAAAGAGGTAACACTCAGATCTGCACAAATGGGTTCAAAAACCTTGCACTCAAAAATCTTGGTTACCTCAGCCCAACAGATTTGTGATCATCAGAGATCAGTGCGATCTATCTGCCTTTAAAGCTATGGATCACAGGCATGGAGGACCACGTCTGGATGAATAATAAGAATCTGGTGAAAGTAAGAAGGCGGTGGTGCAGGTGCTGGAAGCGTGTGGATACAGAGGAGGCTCTGGGAGCTGCTGTGCACGGACATCCCAGTGATGAAGCCGATCAACTCCACCCCCAGTGCAGCCAATGTGAGCGCCAGCGGTATCACCACCCTGCCAACCAGTGCACACGCATGCACAACTTACAACCAGTTAAACCACCATGTCATATAACACTGGTGAAATAAAATAATTCTAAAAGACGACGTTGATAATCTTGAGAAACCATGATAACCCATTGAGATAGTTTTTTTTACAAAGGAGACCTGGGTAAAACAAAAGGGAATCAATTCCATCGGTATAAAGCATACACTGTATAGCACATTCAAAACAGTATCTCAATTACAGCTATGAACGTGAGTAACCACCATGAAGTGCATGAATCTTCAATTTTCCAGTTGAACTACAAATGCTTCGACCGTAATTTTTTTTTACAAAAAGTATATTGTCAATTGTGTATTGTCAATTACGATTTATTGTCTGAACATGTTAATTGTATTATCTAATATTAGACTTTCCAACTAAGCTTAAACGCATTAATGCATTAGCTCTGTCCAAATGCTTGTAACATGGGGTCATGCATCTGAAAGATGATCCAATATAAATGAATATTTTAATGTAAAATTATTGCTATTCAGGGGTTATTTTACAGAAAACTGGGAAAATGTATAAAAGAATTGGAGATTAAAAAGTAAACCTTAAATGGGAATAGTTTTCCCACGGTGATGTCACACTACACATGATGACATTATTGCATGTTATATCTCGTTATCTCAAAATCTAACATCAGCCGCCATAATACACAGCTCGATGAAGGCCTCCACAAGCCACAATTGTTGCTCAAGTCCCAGCAATGAAAGAAAATCCACCTCGCATCTGCACACGCGCTGATTTAATTGCTCCACCCCACGGTGTCTGTCTTGTTGGGCGTGTTTGCCCCCATGGCTCCCACCCATCGTCCTGATGTGTTCTGGCCAAGCCCACTTTGTTCAAGTTTGGATTTTGTCAAACCTGTATGTTTTCTTACCTAGGTGTTCATGATTTTGTCTCAATCTAACTCCAAGCTTACCATGTTTGACATTTTTCAGTTTACTTTCCAGTTTCTTCAGCAATGTCCATGTTTATGAACATGTCGTAGCAGGTAGTATGGAATCATATTTTTTAATACTTCTTATAAATGCATGTTGGAGAGCGCTACAAATTCCATGCGTATATACGTTTTGTCTTGTATTTTAAATAGTTATTTTTTATTTTTTTCAATTGTTTAATTCTACATTGTTTTGTTTACAAATTAGAATTTGCTGCTTTGCTGTATTAAATAAACCCACGTCTCCCTTTAAAGAGAGACTGTGACCTGTGACCTCTGGCTTGGTTATCAACAAAGGTCATCTGTCTGTCTACAATGGATAAAGCAGGGTGGTGCAGTGGCAACACTTGTGCCTCAGTAAGAAGGGTCTGGGATTGATGTTCGACTCGGATGCCTTTCCACCAGGTTCTCCAGTGTCTTCCCATAGCTTTGGGTGAAATGTGCAGAAGTGAGAGCTCTGAGTCACACCCATCCTTACTCATTCGTTGGCGTCTGGTTTTCTGTGATACGCGGCACTGGAATACAGGCGATCAGGTTTTCTTCCTGAAACAAATGTGAAAAGGAGCAAAGTTAAGCTATGAGAGAGTGGGTAACCAATGTGGATAAATTACGTAATTCACATTCACAAATTCAAGACTTGTTAATAACACCGACTTAAAAGGGGGAAAAATATAGCAGGCAACGTTTTGGAAAATGGCCCTTCATAGCACACCAGAATGGCCATTGTCCACATTTTCACCTCGTTTTCCTTTTAAGATAGTGTTACTGACAAATGTGTCGAGTTTTTGTGCTTGTGCACCACTCCCAACGCAGCATCACCAAATCATGTGTTTGGTTCACATTCGTATATCTTATCTTTTTGCCGTATTGTTGGTAAACATTTGCCAAGATGTATGTTTGACGGCATGTATTGAGAATAATACGGGATGGGGAGATGTTCGGTGTAGTGAGTACGGGCCGTGCAGATCTAAGACCAGAGGAAGCGGGGTGCGAGTTCAACCAACCACAGGACTTGCGAGGCCAGACAAGTGGAAGGGAGGAAATATACATGGATGGATGATACTCCAGAAATGAGCTGAAGAGGAATACCGTGAATGTAGACAGACACTACGAAGTTAAGCTTTTAGAAAAACGGAGCATGAAATAATGGAGAAATTTTAAGAAACTTTTTGATGGTTAGAACACATCAAGAATGGACCAACATTGGTATCCCATGTTGCAACCTTTTCCCACTTTAGACCAAACCGGACCATATTTCTTCGTGAGCCAATGTATATGAACACTGCATTCTACTGTCTGGAAGTCCAACACTACCGCTACCAGAACTCAGTACAAATCATTGACCGCCACACCACGTGCCAATTCCCAGACAGGCGGGCCACTATAACATCGAGGAGGTTTGGTGAGTTCGAGTTCTGAGCCCAGAGAGATGCCCAGACGAGGGTTTTGTGTCGGGGGGCCCCGGGCCGAGCTCGCACCGCGCAGTTCCTCCCCAGGGCGCCGTCCCCACAGCGCCAGGCGGACGCCACCGCGGCCCAGAGCGCGGTGGCCACTTGCGCCGCGTGGCCGCAGAGCGAGACGAGGCGCATGCCCACGAGGCCGCTCGCTGCACGCATCGCCCTGCGGAGAGGACACGGCCACAGAAGTGAAGGGTCGGTGACATGGCCCAGAGTTAGCAAGTTCGCCACTTGTTGTCGAGGTTCACGGCTCTAAACTGGAAGAGTAGACCAATGTATCCAGGCCTCGTCATCACAATTCGCCAAATTTGAAAACTTACACCACAAATTATATTTTATTGGTAAATGCAGAGCAATCGTCGCGACTGCAAACACTTGGGGTAGAACTCTTCTGAGAAACGAGTTAAAACCGGCTTCCCTGGGTCATCAAGAGTCGGGGCGGTGATCAGCGCGCTGAGATCAGAACCCGACGGCCCCAGTTCGACTCCAGGCCACGGCTGACATCGCGTGATCACTGAGATGCGTGGGGAGGCCTTCGTCCAGGGCTGAACATTATTCGAATTTAAAAACAGCAAACATGCGCCAATCACACGGCTCCAATGAGAATGTACTCTCTTGATGTGTTATCAACAGGAACAAGTGCAGCGACTTCCTGTTCAAATGAACATCGAGGCGGTGCTCAGCTCCTGGTTATCGCCCGGACCAGTGGTTGGAATGACACGTTCCTGTGGTAGCGGGCGCCCACGGAACAAAGTTGATATCAGTAGGAAAGTGGAACACTGCAAAGAAGGTTTAACAGTATTTCTACCACCAAAATCAAGTTCCAATCACGGGTCCCAATTAAAGGCAAACCCCCAACAACTATCAAACGACAATTCGTGAATGCCCCGATCTCGCTGACTTAATCCCTTTGCGCGTTGCAATTACTTACGAATCGTTTTAATTACCAGTGGCTTAATCGACGCCTGATAATGTGGAAAGTTGAGCGTCGATGCGATCCCAACTTGCAACCTCCATGCGGCCTATGAGGCGCCAGAGTTGCTAAGCAACTGCTGATTTAACCCGGACCGGAGTGAGATGGTGAGTAATAAGGCGGCCATGTTGCTTATGGAAGTAGAGCGCGAGACCCAACATCTCGACGCCGGCACGTCGCGGGATGATGACGTCACAGTCGTTAATGTTGACAGCTGTTTGGGAATTTCCCTATGCAAGATGGCCGCGAAAAAATTCTGCTCGGTCTCAACGCGTACGACGCGGGATCCACATCTCGCGATAGCTCGTGCCGGATCCATTCACTTGTGAGCAGTCACCGAAGTCTCGCGAGAGCTGGACCCGGGTACTTCCACGTCAGACAGTCTTGGTGGGGCCGCATCAGCTGAGACGCAATGGTGAGTGGCACATCTATTAGCATTACAATCAGTGCCGCTGCAATCACACAAGTTAATACAACAGTCAACAATGACAGATGTCGGTAGTGAGCGTTTGGGCGACAGCGATTATAGTCGCACTCCTCACGCGTCGAGGTTAGTTGGTTTGGGGTCTGGCCTAGGCGAAGCCCATCGTGGGCCGTCTGTAGTCTGAGCAGTATTTGATTTAATTTAACTTTTATTTTACAACATAAAACCTCTTTATGCTTGTTTTATTCTGCCTTATTAACATGTGGAGGTTGTGAGATTAGATCCCTACCTTGTGTAACGTGACGTGAGTTACAGCGTATACAATACCTTCAAAGAGGTGGTGTGGTGGGTAAGGTGGTTCATCATGGCCATGTCGGACACAGTCGCCGCTGAGATTCTCGATTTGAGCTCTGGGTGAGGGGGTCTCTGTTTTACCGTGTCCACCGAGCACCATGTCAGAGTTACCGTGCTGGCTTCTCAAGTGGAGCGTGCATTGACATAACCCAGCGGTAGCGCATTTTACAAAGGTTTATGGTTCGATTCCGGAAATAGTTAATTGGGAAACAGCGATCAATCGTCGCCAACTACTGCGGAAGCTTGGCAGGACCCTCCTGAAAAGGGTTGCGACTCTGTGAGCATTTCCGAACTTATGCATAATGATGATGATGGACGATTACCAGGGGTCTTCATTGCGGGCCACTGAGGGCCGCCAGTGCGGCCCCTGACGCATCCCGTCACGCTGTCTCAAACCCAATTGTCTCAAATGCGTGGCGGCCCTCACACTGATGATGTCTTAACGGCTAAAGTGTCTTGCGGTGAGTGCTGAACACTGTTTGGTGTTGCTACCATTCAGCAAACGCATCTGTGACAGGGCATGGTAGAAGATGCGACACTGATTGTGGGCAAGAGGCAATGGGAGGGAACTCGGAAGTAATTACGTGGCGTTACTTTCTCGGGGGCATTGTCCAACAGAGGAGGGTGCTTCACAGTGTTCTCTTGGAAGAACAAAGTCTGTCCTGTATGTAACTAAGGCGACGAACTTCAAACCTTTTCCATTAACATTACCCAAAAAATGTTATTGTAATGGGTGGGTATGTATACAATTCAACTTTCAGAGCTATTGATCTGCGAAATCACTTGCATCTGAATCTCACACGATACAATACAATAACATTTTGTGGTAAAAATATAAGAATATTTTTTTACGTGGTTATTTATTTCGTGAAGGCCTTTACATGTGACGATTATGCAGTGAGAGGGCCAGATGGTGATTTAGCAACACAGGAATTTTCCTTTGTATTTTTCTCAAGTAGATTCAGTTTAAGCATGGAAAAGATTTGAGAAAATATGAGATACAAATTATATTATTTAAAACTGCTCCATTATTATTTGACTGCATAAATCATGTGAAGTGTTTTTTTTTCTTTCCTTGTGTTAATTTAAGTCACATAAAGCGATTAGTGTTACAGTAGCAGAAATAATATAACATAAAGTGTGGCACTTTGGTCAGCGCACTTAACGTTCAGTTCGACGGGCATGAGTTAAAATCACAGTTTCGTATCAACACTTTGTGGGAAATGAAGTGCTGCACCCAGCTCCAGGTATAATTGCCGCGTTTACTCCCCTACAGCCGCTGCGACTGGAGATAAAGCGCAAGCTAACAGCACGCTCGGACCGCGTGAAGTGTGTGGACCTACACCCGAGCGAGCCATGGATGCTGGCCAGCCTCTACAACGGCAGCGTGTGCGTGTGGAACCACGAGACGCAGGTGCGCCTGTGCTCGCGCTTCTTCATTGACGCGGCCCTGGCAGTTTGTGCCGTTGAACAGCATGCGATTGACTGTGCGAGTTGTTATATACAGTCCCCTACCATTGCCATGGGATATACATACAGTGGTACCTCGGTATGCGTCGCTAATTCGTTCCAGAAGGTAGGAGGACTTATACCGAAAATGACGTATACCAAACGAATTTTTCATCATAAGAAATAAAGGGAAAGGAAATAATTCGTTCCAGACTATTATAAATGATATTTTATATGGCTTATTATACATTAATGGGGTTGTATAAAATAATTTAGACACTACTTATTACTAAAATGCATACATAAATGAAAAGAAATGCATAAATAAATAAAAAACTAAAATAACTTAACTTTTCCTTGCTAAGAGGAGTTGATAACCTACGAGGATGGTGGTGAGGAAGGGGAGGAGGAGGAGATGCTATTTTTTGGAAGGAGAGTCCCCTACCATTAACTTCAGGAAGCTGAAATTCTGGAGTTTTTTCTCTTTCTCTTTTCTGTCTTTTTTCTTGACTTGGACTTGGTTGAGGCTCACCAGGTTTGAGTTTTACTAAAAACCTGTCCATTGAAGTTTGTTTTTGCCTTCTTCTAAGAATGTTCCTGAAGTGTGACATTGTCTGGTAATTCCACACAATTCTGTTACGGCTTGTTAGAGCCGTAACAGTATTGTGTACGCGGGTACTGTACGCGATGACTCATCCCGACCCATACAAGTTCTAGCAAGCGCGTCGTATCGCAAGCAAGACGTCGTATCTCAAGACATTTTTTTCTCGTCAAAACACGACGTATACCAAATTCGACGTATTCCAAAGCGGTCGTATACCGAGGTATGACTGTATTGTCACCATTCGGGGTCATCATAGGGCGGTGAGATGGCGCAGTGGTAGGACATTCTCTTCTTGTTGTAAAGGTTTGTAACTTACTCACAAATCACTTATTTGGACAACAGCAATCGCAACCGATTGGAAAAAAAACTTAGCAGGGATTACACAAATAACTATTTGTCCTTACTGCAAAAACTTAACAGGACCCTCCTGAAAAAGTCTTGAGACTGAATGAGGCTTTATTGGGTTAACAATGGAGTCATAACATGAACATTATTCCTTTGTCTTGTTTGTACAAATACGATGACATCTGAGATGTGACATCTGAGATGTCATCTTATTTGCACCGTCTCCCCTCTTTTATATGGTTTGTATAGTTTCATTTTTCTCAGTTGTAATGTCTGTCTGAATTCTTCTGTTGTGTTTATTTTGTCCATTACTCTGCAGTAAACACTCATAAAATGTATAACAATCTAAACTAGTAGACTTAAATCGCACGATTTGATCTATGTCTAATGAGCGACTTCCGTGACACGTCATGTAGAGGGTACTTATTTATTTCTCACACTGGGCACCACACAGGCCAACACTTATTCTTCTCACTCTTAGTACAACACTTAGATATTAACGTCTCTACTGGCTATACACAGCCGATCACTCGGCGTGGTCCCACCGCTCTCATTCGGCTACGCTGCTGGCTGGCGGCGTGACGATGATGGCGATGGAAACCCCGCAGGAGGTCTTCCACGTGGCCAGATGACTGAGAGAGATGTCGGCGAGCAGCGACGCAGTCAGGACCCAAGACCCCACCCACGAGCCCTGGGTCCGCTCCCCCTTATATCCCCCCAGGCGTGGCTAGGCCCCGCCTCCGGCCACACCCTCTCGTGGAACCTTCTAGCAGGTTACGGAGTATCTCGGCTCACCCCACCTGTTACCTGTGCCCCAGATACCTCTCCTTCTTTGATTGGTTGTTACTTTAACCGTGCCCGTACCCGTGATTCCCTTTCCCGGCCAGCAGGTGTCACCCTGTCATTACATATGTATTGTGAGCCTAAGATATATTGTAGTCTACAAATTGTTATATACCTGCTATTGTTACGTATCTGCTATTGTCTGTTTATTTTGTGTGTAGACGCTGGTGAAGACGTTTGAGGTGTGCGACCTGCCGGTGCGCGCTGCCAAGTTTGTGGCTCGCAAAAACTGGATGGTTGCTGGCTCGGTGAGTGTCATTTTTTGCTGAGTGAGTTTTACTTATATTGAGAGTGCTGATGAGTTTTCACATTTGTACAATCAGGCCCAGTGGTTTAACTAACCTCCACTTGCCAAGGCTACAACTACCAAGAGCTTTGTTTTCCAATGTAGCTGTCCATGCACATGGATACTAGATGTTGCTAAATCCCGTTGATCAATTTGAGGGAAGAGGTTCGTGAAGTATGTATTGAATTGTGTTGTGTTTGTGATGTCACTTGTTATGTTTGGATTGCCATTCACTATTATTTCCATTATGAGGACCAAGTGGGCCAGTATGCAATTGGAAATCAGAAATTGACAGTAAGAAATACCTTACCAGTTTTTAATCGATGTGTACTACTGGCTGTAACAAATATAGTTCGGATGTCATCATTTACGGAAAATACATAACAAAAACTGAAAAGTGGAATTACACTGAGACACTGAAAGGGGAGAACACATGGATGAGAGAACATACACCGGTCAATGGCAACATACATACATACAAACAATTAAGTAAAGAAAGTGTATTTGTGCAAGATACGTCACAAAAAGGGATGATGGATGATGGTCAAGAATAATAGTGGCCTGGCAGCCGAGGAATGGATCGTGTCCAAAAGAATGTCCACCGAGGAGATGAAGCGATGAAATCCATTTGTGTACAGTTGCTCGGTGGATTGTTGCATCGCAAGGACCGTAAGAAATGAGTGCAGCTTGGCGGATACCTTCATCCACCAGTGGATTGATCATGGTGGACAATGATGATATATTACATGAGCGACCCTGGTCACAGTGGGAATGAGTTTAAATTTCTTTGTGTATTGTTTGTGCCCTCAGGATGACATGCAGATCCGTGTATTCAACTACAATACGCTGGAGCGTGTGCACATGTTCGAGGCTCACTCGGATTATATACGCTGCATCGCCGTGCACCCGAGCCAGCCCTTCCTACTCACCAGCAGTGGTGTGTGGCGCCCTCACAGACACTGTCGGAAATTTCCATCGCAGTGCTGATGATGACTATAACCCTGTATTCTTAGGGAGGGTGACATATCATAGTGGTATATTCTTTGGGTCTTTCGGTAAAGTCACGTAGATAGGTTCAAAGAAAATATTAGTTTTTTTGTTATTTGCTTTGAACCTATCTACATGACTTTACCGAAAGACCCAAAGAATATGAATTCCTGCAGTCATGAAAGCTTTAAGTCATCATAGCGGTAGCGTGTTAACTACTTGTTACAGATGTTCTCGGTTCGAAGCTGGCAGGCCTCCCTGGTTAATCATGCAGGTGTATTGACAATAAAATACTACGCACCGTATGCTCCAATCACAACATTCAAGGAAGCGCAGACCATTGTGTGCTGGTGTCATGTTTCAAATTTGACCAAATTTGAACTACTTGCACATTACTTGATTTGTAAAGAGCGAATTGTTTCCTGCTGATTTGGAAAAATTAGCAGGACCCTTCTGAAAAAAAGTCCTGAGACTTTCCTGGGTAAACATGTGGAATGAGAAAAATTGGAAACGGTCAATTGCCACGTGAGACCAGCCAGGCTTACATGGGGTTAATTTGTGCACGGGGTTAATGTGTGGCGCGGTGCTGCAGATGACATGCTCATCAAGCTGTGGGACTGGGAGAAGAAGTGGACGTGCTCACAGGTGTTTGAAGGCCACACTCACTACGTCATGCAAATTGTCATCAACCCTAAGGACAACAACCAGTTTGCCAGCGCTTCGCTCGACCGCACCATCAAGGTACAAAACTACGTGGATTTATAAAGTATATGAATGTGACCACATCTCAAGAAACGAAAACTACACATTTGTCGATTGTAGCAAGAGTGGCACAGTGATGACGTTTGTGTCTCGCATCAAGAAGAACCTGGATTCGATTTCTGACTGGGTGCCTTTTTGCGTGGAGTTTGTACGTGCTCCCCCTGTCTTGCATGGGTTTCCTCCAGGTTCTCTTTTTTCCTCTCATAGCTAGAAAAAATACAATGTAACTGGTATTGGCCAAATGTCCCAATATTGAAAAATCTGCAGATTGCAGGCACACCTCACTTCGTGTGACAATATATAACGCTGATACGTTATAGCACTCTTTGTCCTGGAGACAAAGTTTGCAAAAATAATCTACAAAGCGCTTATGAGTGAGAATATGCAGCAGTGCTGGCCTTGCAAATGTACCCGCCCCCACAATCTACTCAGCCAATGAGACCGACTTACACTCTCAGCCAACCAGACCCCGCACCCTCTGATTCGATTATAATGATTCGTTGTCATGATTATATACAAATCTAAATGTTTCACCAGATGAGAACTCACGAGACCAGGATAGTCTCAGGTTCCACCTTAAAGAAACCTCACCACAGAAATGTAGACTGAGGGCATCACTAAGATCACGGAGGTCCTGGAGCTCTTCTCCAAGTGACCCAGATTGGGAGCGCAGCAGCGTCTCCAAACTCGTCTCCCACTGCTGCCTTGCAAGAGAAGTACAGTGGAATACACTCCTGAGTACAGTACATAATACTAATGTTATAATGGAACAATGTTTGTTTAACACGGAGGCTTTCGCGACTAATATCATCCACACCGGTGGTGCTGTACTAGCGACGAATTGGCACGTTCTGTTTATGTGACAACCCTTACTAGTTGGCTGTGTCGGGTGGTGGCGGGTTTTAACAACACATTTATATATTTACGTCATCTAACCCAAAAACCTCTATTTTGGAACAATGTTTACTTTGTATTTTATTCACGCTATTACCGATACCCCAATGAAACATTCATATTGCTTATACGAAAGAAATAACGCTGTCAGGAATCCATCCCCATATATGCAATGGTATAATGACCCCTTTTGGTGCTGATTTGTTCATGCTCACTTCTCCAGGAACGCATCTTGAGCACTAAGCGAGGTTTGCCTGTACTCAATTGGGAATTATTTGTGGAATTGCCCCTTGCTGCTAAAAGTAGGCAGGACCCTCCTGAGAAAGATCTGTGAATCTCCGTGAAAATTTCCAGAGTAAATTTGTGTAACAGTCATAATAATAATAAAATATGAATGTGTGTGGGATGTGTGTGCTTCTGCGTTGGGACACCGTGCCGCCCCGTGTAGGTGTGGCAGTTGGGTTCGTCCACCCCGAACTTCACTCTGGAGGGACATGAGAAAGGGGTCAACTGCGTCGACTACTACAGCGGTGGCGACAAACCCTACCTCATCTCGGGTGCCGATGACCGCCTGGTTAAAATCTGGGACTACCAGGTACTGAAGATGGAAGTGTGAGGAGTGAAATGTAAACTCTAACCCCTTGAAAATGAAATGTTATATTTCAAGGGATTATCCATGTTAAAATTTTAAATTGATAAATAATTGTATTTGCTTTTTCAGCTGACATGAATTTTGTCCTATGAATATACTTGCCCCCACCATGGGAATGTGAAATTCCCACTACTGCCTAAGGGCTCTAAACAAGAGATAAGCATTGCTCACATGAGTTGGAAATCACTTTGACTTGAAATTCGTTTTTTTAAATAATGGTAGTCGATGAGCGGGACGTGCTGCCCTGCCTGGTTTTACTGCAGAACAAGACGTGCGTCCAAACACTGGAGGGGCACGCACAGAACGTGTCGTGCGTCTCCTTCCATCCCGAGCTGCCTATCATCATCACCGGCTCCGAGGATGGTGCGTTGTACGCACTCAACATTCGGTGGTGGTCTAAGTGAAGTTTTCCAGGCTGGACCGCATGTTGGGTATTTGTGCTCAAGATTTCACCAAGAATTGCTGACTGCAGGCATCGTCAGGAGTTGAATTGGTGGTAGGGAGTTAATTGTGGTGCGTGTGTTTTTATTGTTTCCTTGTGCGTCAATTTACTTTTCAGCATTGGCCTGTCAAGTGTCATTTAAATAAAAATTCCATGTGTTTAGCTTCAGTTTCATAAATATAATTAGTTATTTACAAATATATTTTTAATTTTACACAAACCTCGCCCGGGCTTCTCTAAATCCGCTTAAAAAGAATGAGTACACAGTGTTCTGGGGAGACAAAGGTGGCTGAATATGGTGTTGACCACACCCCACCACCTCATGTGCCTTAAAAGGTGCTTGCGAGCAGCACTTGCCCCAGCAGAATCTGAAGAAACCATTTCATATGCAAGAGCGACGTGGGTCACCAAAATGGAAAAAGGAACATAAAATAACTACAGCAATGAAAAAATATAAATTGAAGCAATAACATCAAATACTAATCGGCAAAAAACAACCACGTCACAGAGCAGAATGTAAATAGGAAATAAACAAAATGAAATGCTGAAGTAAACGATGGCTCTGTTGATTACTTTTAAAAACTGTTCAGAGTAAAATGAAGCTACAGAAACATAAGAATGGATATAGGGTGATTATTGCACTGTTGTTACGCAAAGAGACGAGGATCTATCTATTTTCGTGATGTACAATGCTTTGAGTACCTGTAAAAAGTCGCTTTATGAACACATTAGTATGTGTACTGTGGTGTGCAGGTACGGTGCGAATCTGGCACTCAAGCACCTACCGTCTGGAGAGCACGCTAAACTATGGCATGGAGCGCGCCTGGTGCGTGTCTGGACTGCGTGGCTCCAACACCATCGCCCTGGGCTACGACGAGGGCAGCATCATTGTCAAGGTGCCCCTCCTGACTCCCCAACTCGTGCTGCGCACACACGCGCCTGTTCACCCACCCTGTGTTATACCGAGTGAGGTGTCATCCAAGGACGTCATAGCCTTATTTCTTTGCTTCCAAGGAGATGGTTGGCAGCCATTGGTGGCATGGTGTGCTCAGGATATTGCATTGTGATTCCTGCTTGAAACACACTGCAATAATGTAAAAAAAAAATGTTATATCATAGCATTAATTGCAAATCGTATCACAAAATGTCAAAATGTTTTCCTGGATTATACTCAACTTCTTGGCTGTTGTCCTAAAGTGGTTCTGTGCAGATTCAATCGAAACACGTATAAAATTGCTCAATTTGGTTGTGATAATTTTTGTTCAACTTACCTGTTTGAGCTTAAACATTAATAGGCGTGTTGAACACTCACACCCCATGACAATTTAATTTGTTTGGTTATGTCGGGTGGTGGGAGGGTCTTACGACATGAATTTAGCAAGATTCAGAAGCAACAATGTTCCATTGTTGAACACAAGGTACTGCACAACCTTGGGAGCGAGTGTGCAACAACGTTACGTGCAGGAGACCTGCACCGTTGAGAAGTGGAGCTGCCCGCTGAGCTCGCTGCTGCCGTTTTTGCATGGTGCTGCAGTTGGGACGCGAGGAGCCGGCCATGTCGATGGACTCGAGCGGCAAGATCATCTGGGCGAAGCACTCTGAAGTGCAACAGGCCAATCTGAAGGCCATGGGCGAGGCGGAGATCAAGGATGGCGAGCGGCTGCCTCTAGCTGTCAAGGACATGGGGAGCTGCGAGATTTACCCACAGACTATCTCGCACAACCCCAACGGCCGGTGAGGCCAGCTGCTGGTGCTGTGTTCGTGCTTTCAGACACATTTTCTAAGGAAGCCAGTAGACTACCTATTGTTATTTTCAGGAAATATAGTGGTTGGCTACAAAGGGATATACATTTGAAACACGCTTGGCTGTGTAATGATTAACACAGTTGGCTATGTACGGTGTGAAAGAAGTTCATCATACTTAATGTTATTTCCGAGACATTTGCTCATGTTGAATTTGGCCGATTTTACTGTACTGATAAGGAACGAGCAACAATACAAATAAAATGTAAAAAAATAACAAGAAATGACTTTAATCAAATTCACTGTATGACAAATTTTAAGACAATTTAATGTCACCACTCGTAGCGAAAATGTCTAATTAAACCTGTGTTTGAGATTGACACCTGTGAAATAGCTGCTAACGTCGAGCGACGGTGCGTGTGTGGCGCCAGGTTCGTGGTGGTGTGCGGTGACGGGGAATACATCATCTACACTGCCATGGCTCTGCGCAACAAGACCTTTGGCTCGGCGCAGGAGTTTGTCTGGGCCCACGATTCGTCTGAGTAAGTGCCGCTGTCTCGGGGGGCCCTCGCGAGAGCCGATGGCCGGGGGGTTTGGAGGGTTTCCTGCATGTGGGATCAGCGGTGGCGGGGTTGGTTGGCATGGCAGCAGGCAACTTATCACCATTGTCCAGAACAAAATGTGGTCCGCAGTGGTTCATTGTCAGTCAAGATCTGGTTGAACTCTTTACCTAAATGATCACATGTTTCTTAAGCTTAATCAGGACTAGAAAATACATTTTTATCCAAATTTGTTTTGTGATTGACCCGAAATTGGAAGTGATGGGACTCATTTGACAATCACTTCCACGTTTTTCCTGCCAAAAATAGCCATACGTGGCATCAGGTACTGTCACATTAGCTAGCGTGCTGACACATACATGGGGAACAATGTAAATTATCTAAAAATTATAAGATACGAAATTGTCCTGAAAACTCGATATGTTTTCACCTGAAACTCATCCCTATTTAAGTGGGGTTTTCCATGATGCTGCTTGCCTTCATGGAGTCGGGCGCATGGTGGTTCACACTTCTAGCCCAGTGTGATGGAAGGCATTGTACTGCTGTGAATCATTAAGCTTGAGTTTCAGTAGTAGGTTTACGGTGTGATTTGTAATTAAAGTACAATATCACAATTGGGATTACATGTAGTGATGATTACACATTGCAATCATTACACCCCACTGGCAGGCTAATTACCCCTTTGCAGCTCGGTGCTGAGAGGCTTCGTGGTGCCCCAGACTAAAAACAGTGCACCGAGGTGTTTTGTCACATTATGGATGCAATACAAATGCAAGTACATTATCACTATTAATGCCTGTTGGCCAATGGTCTTCATATATATAGTACTTCTTTCAGCTGATACAATTAATTAGTGCTCCATGTTCTACTCATCTGAGTCTTTAATGGTTTCCAGCAGATAGGATTGAAGAACTTGAGGGTGTTAGTACTTTGGTTGTGGGTTATTTGCGACCCCACTTAGATTTTCTCACATGCATGTCTTACGCTTTAGGTACGCTATTCGAGAGAACAGCAGCACTGTGAAACTGTTCAAAAACTTCAAGGAGAAGAAATCTTTCAAACCCGACTTTGGAGCAGAAGGTAATTGAATTGATCGCGAACGTCACTACTTCACTAAATTCAACAAAATATTCATAAATATAAGTGACATGATCAATGAGCAGCCAATACTCCGTCACATATCTGTCCCTCCACATAAAAAAACAAGTGTGTTTTACACATCTCATTGGCCAAACGGCCTTCTGGGAGTGCATAACTGGACTTGCTTTAAGTAAGCCTGACTCTACTGATGAAAAACTGGATTTTGAAACCATTCCGGAGCTTGTTTGAACCTATGCTGCTTAATTTATCCACTCCCAGACGCAATGTGCCCTCTCCTAACATGGCTCTGCCTGGGTGATTAATACGTGGGTTTGCGTGATTGATGTCCTCTGCCAGGAATCTACGGCGGCTTTCTGTTGGGTGTGCGCTCCATGAGTGGGTTGGCGTTCTTCGACTGGGAGAGCACAGAGCTCGTCCGACGCATTGAGATTCAGCCCAAAAATGTATTCCACACTCGTCCACACACTCATATTCTCACTCACTCACTAGTATACTCACAGTGGTACACTTACTACCTAAAACTCTCAAGTAATATTGACAAACAGGCAACACATGCCTTTAAAGGTGGTGGCAAATTATTTTGTTGCTTCCATTTAGTGCTAAATTAGACTCTGAATTAAAAGGCATTGTTACTTGTGCTCTCTTTTCATTTTCCAACCATAGATCTTCTGGTCGGATTCTGGTGAGCTGGTCGCCTTGGCAACGGAGGACTCCTTCTTCATCCTGCGGTACCACTCGGAGAAGGTGGTGGCCGCACAGGAGACGCACCAGGGCGTCACAGAGGATGGCGTCGAGGATGCGTTCGAGGTGCCTTAGCGTCTACCGCCACTCCCCCTGCCACCAGGCACAGTGGCAGAGAATGCACCGTGATGAAAGTAACCCTTCTGAATCTATATCACGTGGCTGCAAAACAGAGGCTGAGGTGGTTCAGAGGTGCTCAATAATGATCGGTTAGGTTGTCCTGGTTAATCCTGCTGGTGCATTAACTATAAAATACTATGTGCACCTACGTCGCAGTGGACATTAAAGATCCCATGATGTAGTTTTAAGAAGGGTAGGCCTTTGTGTGCCGGTATCGTGGTCCATATATGCCAAATTATAAAAATTACTCACTAATTACTTGATTGGGAAACTGTAAATCAAAAATTGAGTCTCCTGAAAAAGAGTTTTGAGACTCGGTGGGGCTTTCCTGGGTAATCAAGCTTAACAATAATAATAATAGTGATGGTTGTAACTAGTGTACCATCGGCAGCACAACGACTGGCGCTGGCGAGAGAGGTTACTGAGATGATGGTCTCTCAGGTGCTGGGCGAGATCCAGGAGGTGGTGAAGACCGGCCTGTGGGTCGGGGATTGCTTCATCTACACTAACTCAGTCAACCGCCTCAACTATTACGTGGGCGGCGAGATTGTCACCATTGCGCATCTGGACAGGTAAAGACTTTCCAGTTTACGCCGAACTCCAGCTTACTTGAGTCTGGCTCCGGCTCCGAAAGGTTTTTACCATAAAGTAACATTTAAATAAATGCAACTCATTGATTCTCGTTGTTGCACTCTCTTTCACACATAATTCCTCCCTGCGGCGGCGTCGCCATGTAGGACGATGTACCTGCTTGGCTACATCCCCAAGGACAACCGGCTGTACCTGGGCGACAAGGAGTTGAACATGGTGAGCTATTCGCTACTTCTGTCCGTGCTGGAGTACCAGACGGCCGTGATGCGGCGCGACTTCGACATGGCCGACAAGGTGCTGCCGACGATCCCCAAGGAGCAGCGCACGCGCGTCGCTCACTTCCTGGAGAAGCAGGTGAGCAAGACTGGATGGAGAAACGAGGTGGGGGAGAGTGACAAGGGCAGGGGAGAGTGTGGCACAGTGGGATTGAAGCGATGAGGTGGGAGAGAGTGAGATGGTGGAGAAAATAGTAGGATGAGGTTGGGCAAAGTGTGATGAAGCAGGGGTAAAGCGACCAAGTGGGGAGAGAGTGATGATTGAGAAGAGAGTTTTATGAGTTTAGGCAGAGTTCGTTGAAGAAGAAAAGAGTGCAATGTTGGTCAGAAAAGAATGTAGTAAGGTGGGGATTGTGAGGCTGTTTTCATGGCAAAAATATCATGAAGATGTTTGGCAGAGCATGATGAGGCAAGGATAGAGCGATAAGGCGGAGGTGAATGTGATATGTTATGAGATAGGGAAAAAGTGTGATAAGGTGTGGTGATGGACAAATTAGTGTAATGAGAGTGTGAAAGAGTGATGAAGCAGGTAAAGAGAGCGTGAAATGGGAGGTGAGGCCTGCAGACTGAGTGCGCGATCGCGTGCCCCCCACTCTAGTGACGTGTGTTCGTGGGATTTTCGATTTTCCTTACAGGGATTCAAGTCGCAGGCGTTGGCCGTATCATGTGACCCCGAGCACCGCTTTGAGTTGGCGCTGCAGCTCGGGGAATTGAAGATTGCGTACCAGCTCGCCACCGAGGCAGAGGTACCCAACCCCTTTTCATATAGTGTCATTGCCTGAAACTTTACCAACTGAAATGTTGCATTTGGGGTGGCCAGGTAGCTCTTTGAGAGCAATGAGCCAGAACCATCGAGGTCCTGGGTTCGAACCCAGGAAACCATTCAACCAGCTTCTGAAGTGTTGTGAGTTGGCCTCTGCCCATTCACCAATAACTGCACAAAAAACCCTCATTCTGCAGATGTAAGAATTAATATGTAAAATACTTAACTTGTCTCTTTATATCTTCACTTTCCGGTCTTCTCCATATCTGTTCCAAACCCTCCACTCCCCCATCAGTCTGAGCAGAAGTGGAAGCAGCTGGCGGAGCTGGCGACGTCCCGCTGTCAGTTCCAGCTGGCGCAGGAGTGCCTGCACCGTGCGCAGGACTACGGCGGCCTGCTTCTGCTCGCCACGGCCTCGTCGGACCAGGCCATGGTGACGCGGCTCGCGCAGGGCGCGGAGCGCGATGGCAAGAACAACGTCGCCTTCCTCTCCTACTTCCTGCAGGGGAAGTGAGTCTCTGATAACGATAATTAATAATTTAGTACGTATATCCTCGTAACACAGGGCTATCACAAGAAGGCGCTGCTGTGATTCACAGACAGTCTGCAATAGTTTCATAGGGAGGCGATGTTGCTCAGTTTCCAAATTTGCAGATAAGTTTCGAATTTGATCATGACTGAGGCTCACTTTTAGAATGACGTTGTGGAATCTATAAATTCCACTGTAAGTGAAGAAGACGGCACGTATTTTACAGTGAATACACCTGCAGTAATAACCAGGACAGCCTGCGAACTTCTGCATCAAGGGACGAACACGCTACCACTGAGCCATGTGCCCGCCCCGTTGGGCCACGTCACTGCCGTTATCACCGTAAACTTGGGCAATGGCTTGGCCCAGCGGGAGCGCATTTGCCGCTCATTACAAAGGAACTGAACAAGCCACATTCTAATGCTGGTGCCTCATTAAAGAAGTTGAGGATCAGCAAGCATTTCCTGAATAAAATATTTATATTTGTGTTATGACCCCTGTAACCAGTGAGCCATTGGCAGCGCCATCACGAGTGCTGGGACGGTGACATGGTCGACCGGTAAAGCATTCACAGCTTGTTGCAAAGGTTCGCGCTTCGATCTGCTAGGCCACCTGGGTTAATACTGCGAGTATATGATCCATTGAATATTTTGTGCCGTCTGATTCACTCAAAGAAGTGCATGTTAAAAGCCCCTGTGACATCATTCGAATAAGGTAGGCTATTGTGTGGGTGCCGACATCACGGTCCAAATCTTCCAAATAAAAATAATCACTGCAAATATCTTCAATGGGAAACACATAGCAATCATCACCCCTCGTTACTAGCAAGACCTTTCACAATGAGTTGAGACTCAGTGAGGCTTTCCTGTGTAAATAAGCAGAGTAATAATCATCTTCACCAGTTGTGCCTTTCACATTCCTCATTGTCATAGTCATATTGTAGATTTGGCTGCTGGTAATGAGTGTGGTCAACTTTCAACTGGTGCATAAAGTTAACGAACATTTAGGTCTGCCTTTCAAAAATGATCATGAATTTCAAAAGTGAAAGGACGTACTGATTGACACCATCTGGCAATGCGCACACATTAGCTATTCAGGTAGTATAGGGTACCCCAAGGTTGTGTTCATTCCTCCAGGGCAGGCAAAATAAGTACCACTTTTTGGAAACGGCAACAGTTGTCCTACAGATAGATTCACTTCCATCATAGGAAGGTGGAATTTCGATACTAGATCAGGGCTATTAACAGGTGTTAAGCTCTGCCTCAATGCTCATTTCAGCAGGAAATCACCAACTTTTGACGATCTTGTGGTGGGTGAAAAAAGTTATTTTTTGGAGATAACTTGAGTGAGGAAATACTTGACGTAACAATGCTCATGAAAGTCACCGCTTTAACGTCGTCCTGTCCTGTGTGCTTTGCAGCCTGGATAAGTGTCTTGAGGTGCTGATCAACACCAATCGCCTGCCAGAGGCGGCATTCCTCGCCCGCACATACTTGCCCAGCGAAGTGTCAAGGTGAATGATTCGAACACTTCTCACAGGGGGCTGCCTTCTTAGGTTGTTGTCCTTCGCTTAGGTTGTCCTTCCCCGCACCGCCAATGATCACGGTTGGCTACGTATGGTGTGAAAGAAGTTCAGCAAGCATGCATACATACATACATCTGTCTTGTTAGATCTAACCTCATTAGTCTTGAGCATGGCCTTATAGCATCAACATATATTACAGGCTTACGTTTTGGGCAATGGACCTTCTTGAGAGCACAAAATAAGAATTAATATAATTGTTGAGAATATAAGTAACAAAATAAGTAACCAGACAAATCACCTCTAATCCGTATCTGTCCCTCCATTTTCAATATATTTCACACATCCCATCAACCACACGGCCTTCCGTTTGTGCATCATTTCAGCAGCATAATTTACACATCTCATCGGCCACAAATCGAAAATGTATTAACGGTAACTCGTCCGTACCGCACTGCGCTGACGCGAGGAGGCAGTGAGGGAGCGCGGTCGGTGACGAGGGAGTGGGGGTGGCTGTGTGGCACAGGGTGGTGAAGCTGTGGCGCGAGTCGCTCGCCAAGAGCAACCAGAAGGCGGCCGACTCGCTCGCCGACCCTACCGAGTACGAGAACCTCTTCCCAGGCCTGCGCGAGGCCGCCGCCGGCGAACTCTACCTGCGCACTACGTCTTCTACACGGCTTGCGTGCCAGTACCCTCTTGTGACGGTCTGTACCCCCACTCAGCCTCCCCCCAGTCCTTGTGAATGATGATTCGTTCATGGTTGTGTTTGAAGTAATGCAGATATTTTATACTCGCCTTTTGCCCGTCCAAGGACGGGTGTATTGCAGTAAATCTGAAACTTGCAAGCGAAAAGCAGACCGCGACGTGATATTCATTGCATTAATGCGTGTGCAATTTGTAAGGCGCGGTGACACAAACCTATTTCATTTTAAGGTTATAATCCCTTGTTCATCATGACGTCCTTTTTACTTCTATGTCTCAATAGCGTTACGGAGATCGCGTGACGTGAGGGTTCTGCCTTTGTAGTGAGGGTCGTAAGTTGATGCCGAGGAGTGGGGGGGAGGAGGCGCCTCGGCCCCCCATGTGGAGTGACGTCAGCCGCTAATTATGAATGGGGGGGGGTGTCCATTTGGAGGATGTCACATTATTATTAATGAGGGGGGCTGTTCAACGTGGAGTGACGTCACGAGCTTTGCACACAGACATTCTTGGTTCATTATAGTCAGTAATAATAATGAGGGGGTGTGTCCATCTGGAGGACGTCACCTGCTCATGATTATTAATGAGCGGGGGGCTGGTTGATGTGGAGTGATGTCCCGAGCGTTTAAGGACAGACATTCCTGGGTGATTATAGTAGGTATTAACACGTAGCCAACATTTTGATTAATAATATATTTTTAATTTGTAATTATTTTTTGGAATTGGAGTACAATTTTAATTAATACATTTGTAATGGTTTATATCTAGTTCAAATCTGCTTGGTTGTTCCTGTGATATCACAACACCTTTTTAAGAAGCCGGCTCGGGTAACACATTTAAACTGAATTGCTGGTTTAGGAAGATGCTAAATTTGGTGATGGGAATTGTTATTAAACTTACTCGTGAGTTTAACCGATAATAATTGTCATGTTAAATGCTCTTAACCCATTATAATGTAATTTGTTTGGTTTCGTCGGGTGGTGGAGAGTTTCACAACTCAATTTTTACCAGATCATGATCTAACCCAAAAATCTATGAGGAGTCAAATATGTTTTTTTTATTAGTTCAAATATTTACCGAGAATATCCCTTGATGGAATGTCTCATTTGCAAGGGCATCCAAGGTGTCGATTGACACACAGCAAAAACTTAATGACACATCTACAGTTTAAAATCTATCACTTATACAGTATAAATTAATATAATGAATATCACACTCAATAAAATACATAATACATATGTAAATAATTAAATGGTGCATAGCGCCAGTTTAATTGAAATGTCCTCTTATCTGTAACAGTTGCAGATGTCATACAAATGTGTTATAATTAGAAATGTAGATTAGTTGAGACTTGCGGCATGTTGTAATGTGCCTGTGAGATCATTAAATGTTCACATATGTGAGTAGTATTTGACTTTTGTCAATATTTAAACATTTACAATGTGGGGTGGAATGGTGACAGTGCTTGACACTGGTGGCACAGTGAATCCTGTGATCTGAGTTTGATTCCTGGCCACGGTTTAACATCATTGGCGAGTGATTACTGAACCGGTTACTGGCAGTTATCGTCACTGCAAGTCGTGTACCCAGTGGCTGTGCGTGGTGGTGGTGCTGCTGCTGTGGGTATAAGGGAAGTCTCGGTTTGGGGTTGGTGAGATTCCTGAATGCACACGTGATGCTTTGATTTTTTTTGCTGTCCTTTGTAGCCAAACGAAGAACGCAACGTTCTTGAGGAGGCTAAGGGCTACACGCCCAAAGAGACGACAGCTGTTAAACAGGTTTGTGTTGCATTCAGAGTTTGCTCTTGAATGTTTCCAGAATGTTTTTGATGTACAGTACATGCATAGATTTTAATCACAGCCATTTGTATTGCTTTTTACGTTGTTGATTTACAGAACTTAAGTTGAACAGTTTAGTTTCCATTTTGTATTTTATGTTGTCATTTGTGTACCATCATTGGACAAGGAAAAGTGGCAATGTTGTTTCTGCCACTAAAGTTTTCTGCTCGCGGTTGGTTCCCGCAGTTGGTTGTTGGTGGCATTCAGGAAAAACCTACAATCGTGCAGGAGGAGGAAAAGGTGGAGGAGGAGGAGGAGGAGCAGGAGGAGGTGGAAGAGGAGGTGGAGGATGATGTGGCAGCGGAGGAGCAGGGAGAAAACGACAATGACCCTGATGATGATGCTGATGTTGTTGAGGACACGGATAAAAAACATCTTGAATTGGTCACCACTGACAGCGATGACTGCACACCCGGAGCTGGAGCCGAGGCAGCAGTGCGTGTCGACCTTAACCGCACAACGATCTAACGCCCCTCAGCACTTTCTGCAGGCCTCCCAAAATTCAAGCAGCCGCCTCACTTTTCCGTTTACCCCGCTTCTCTCTTCCTCACGTGTCCCCCTGTTGTGCACACCCCTATCTGTCGTATCTGCTAATTGGGAAAGTGTGCGAAACTGGAGTAACGGTCCATTTTTAGTGGCAGAATGTTAGAACGGGCAGTCATTGTATCTGCTATAGTTTTGAGTTTGTTTTGTTTAACCAAGTGAGGACTCGGGAGAGCAGGATAGTCTTATTACAAGAGTGACTTTTTGTCAGCAAAATTACGAGCAATATTAAATGTATGTCGAAATTCTTTTGCACCGTACAGAGCCAACCGTGATAATCAGAGTCCAATAATGAAGCAAATAGAAATCGGTTAAAAAAACAACATCGTTAAAGAATAAACCTTAAATACTGCATAAACAAATCAATATTAAACATAATTATTTACAGGAACATAAAAATATAATTGGAGTTATTATTGCTTTAGTATGTAAATAGACAAGGGTATAAGTCCTCGTGATATGTAAATGTTATTTTAGCGTTAAATCCATTAATTTGGTCCAACGTGTAACTTGACTTCTACCTGCTTCTCTTGATCTCTTCTTTTGCATGGCTGGCGTTGTTGGAACGTGCAGCTCAAATCAAGCATTCCTATGGGATGCTGGACCGTGATGACCACCTAATCACTTTTACTCTTCCCTCTATAGCTTTCTTGCAGAATGGAGTCTTGCATTGCATCTGAAAGGCAACATTTTCCCTCCCAGTCTTTGAAGCTTAACGCTTTCCTCTAATTACCTTTGGAAAGCACATGTTTTTTTTTCTTTTACAGGTTATTTTTCACTCCTGCTGGTCTTTTGTTAATATGCGCATTTAAGGAAGGTGTTTTCCACTGCTGCATGCTGGCTTCAACTTTTTGACATGGGAAGAGCAATGCCACTGCCAGAAGCACATGCACAGTGGTGTGACTCGTAACCCAGTGAGCTCCTTTGTCTCTGCAGGACATCCACAAGAGTGAGCCTGTTGTTCTTTCAAAGGAGGAAAAGGTAAATTGAAAATCATATTAAACCACATTTGACGTACTGTATTGTTATTTACGACTTCCAGCAACTTATCCGGATCATATTTGACATAGCTTCAAGCAAAACGTCAGATTCAATTGCTACATTTGGTTGTGAGAAGTGTTCAACTTAACGGGAAACTAAAACTATAATAATGGCGCATTACACATTTGTGTGTCTGACAATTTTATTTGCCTCTTTTGCGTGGCCAGGAAGGTCTTACAACAGAAATTTTACTTGGATCATCATGGCCTAACACAAAAATCAAATATGAATCGTAATATTGGCTTCTGAAACCTACATATCAATGTAATTTGCCAGTTTTTGCAGCGCCTTGTAATCTAAGTACAGTGTGAGCTGCGTGTTTAGTTCTTCTCTCAAGCTTTCAGTAGCTGAATATTAAATGCCTGCAGATGCCTGCTATGAGTGGTGCATGGTGAAAGCTTAATTGCTTGAACGTGCAGCCCAATTCGGAAAACCACCCTTGGCTTTTTATTGGTATTGGGAAAGTCAACCAGGGAGTTTTGTAGCATATTGTTGGCAAGATGATGTGATGGTGATAACCGTGAAGATGTTGCAGGAGCTGGAGGAAGACCTGGACAACCTGGAGATTGACGAGAACATCGATACATCCGACATCAACCTCGACGAGGACTTTGAGTGACCTGGCGAACTTGACGACTTTGGTCTAGACTTGGGGGTGATGTCAATTTCTAAACAACGGGAGCTCATACTTTCCATAATGGCGAGGCGTGTCACGAATTGCCCCCCCCTCTCTCGCCAACCACCCTCTCTCGCCAACTACCTCCAGGCCTCATAATTCAATGACTTATGACTTGGATTTCATTCACTTCAAGAAACAATTTATGATCGTGTTGTGTAGAATCTATTGTGGCTGCAGAGTTATACATCAACTAAATACAACAATGTAAACGAATAATCAATTCCTATGCACGCAATCCGATGCATTGATCGTGTGCATAAGAATAGATTCAAATTAACGCCTCGCCACGTCTCTGAGCGGCACTCTTACACCGCAGCTGCATTCATCGTTTATCATTTTTGTAACTATAACAGAAAAAAAAACACTTAAGCTAATATTTTTCAAAACATTTTGGCAACCCTATTAGCGGACGTATGCTTAATTTTCGAATTTTGTATCTTCCTAAAAATATAAAGAGACGTTCAGGCTAGTAGATTTTAAAATGTGTTGAAATTATTAGATGTGGGGCATAACATGCTGCTGTCTTGTTAAGGGAGTTTCGGCGAATGTACACTTCCTTATGTTAATTATTTGTTGGCGTATATCATATTTTTTACTGCTAATATTGCAGCATTTGCCACATTTACTTCGGTGAACATTCTCAATCGCACATACAACCTAGCATAAATGAGGGGCCCAATTCAAGTGTTGGCGAAAGTGCCTTTACGTACGATTTTTCATGGTTTGGCTGTTTCGTCAATATAGGAATATGGCCTGTAGTGTAAAGGAACATTAATTAGTAATCACTCTTGTGTATTGCTACGAAAACCTGTTAATATGTTAAAATGTAAACCACTGGTTTTCATTTTTTGTTAAAAATGATGGCACCCCAATATACGTCTGCATATAGCTGTCACAATAAAGTGGTTTATGTATCTGATCGTTGCCATCTGCGTGTGTTTTGTAACATTTCTCATACAAGTGAAAATTCGGTTTTTTTTTATGATGGTGTTTTGTGTCCATTGGTGGCTGGGATTAGACCATTAAATCCCTTTCATCGTTTTAAATCACAGGGTGACTTAAACTATGGTTCCCACCTTTTCCACTGTAGATGAAAACCCAGACATTTCGCAGCCTAGGTCATCAAAACTGGAGTCTACTATAATAAAGTTCAACACAATGTCATCAGATCTCAGAATAGTACAAATCAATTAATGCCACCGTAACACAGATGCCAATTCCTGGATAGGTGGAAACCCTGGCTGAGACCCAGATTCAAATTCAGTTCTGACATCGTTAGCTCCTTGACCCAGCTACCATTCATGTCGTTCTTTGCAGTTCCATACCAACGTATTAAATGTACAGTATATTGTAGAGTTAATGCATTTGTTTTGGGGGGGTGTCTTGGGTTGTTTATGTTGGTGGACTTCTTTCGCACCGTACGTCGCCAACCGTGCAAATCAGAGGTGCACAGGAAGGACAACAAACTAAACAAAAGTAAGATCTAAATCAATGAGTTTTAAATCTAGGTGTAGCAGCGCCAGTCGCTTCCTAATAGCGATTACCACCTGTGTCGGTTTTACCCACTGTTCGGGAATTGGCATCTTGGGGTGGCAGGCATTGATTTGAACCGAGATCTTGTACCAGTATTGTGTTAAACGCCATTTCATATTCTTTGGTTCATTCGGTAAAGTCACGTAGATAGAAAAAATATAAAGTTAGTAAATACAAACCACGACGTTTTGATCGCAACACAAACGGTCGTCGTCAGGAAAAGGGGGTTAACCTCTAAAGGCAAACTGTTTATAAAGGTTTAAAATGGGTGTAGCTCAAGTGTCAGCAGCATGGGCGGGGCAGCTAATGTTAATCTAAGTGATGGTAGTAGTGGGCAACGACGGCGCTGGTGGTGGGTTTCCACCAATTAAAGGGCTGCCAGGTAATAATTGCACCTCGCTTTACACAATCACACTTGACGGTGGAGGTTGCTGCGAGAGGTAATGGTAGTGTAGTGACTTATTGTCACTGTATGGTGCCGGGCTTACGAAGTCACGGCTGGTAATGTGGTGATTACGGGCAGCCCGGGTTGCGGGCTGCAGTACCCACACTAGCGGTGGTTGGGTGAGCGCTGGTTAGCGCGGTGGCACCGCGAGCAGTGTGCAGGTGCCGGCTCCCAGTGAGGGAGCGAGAGCGAGCGTCAGTCAGCCAGGGTTACCCTGGGGCATGACACTGATCTGTTGTCACGTGACCGGACGATACTGGAGGGGGGTCACCGGTGGACGGGGGCCGAGGAGCGGTCACGTGGTCCCGGAGAGTTCTCGAGAAGATTCGAGAAGCCTGGAAGGTGGGTGGGGCTAGGGGCGGAGCCAGCCCCGGCCCAGGAGCAGATAATGAGAGCTTCGTGAGGAGATCGGGTTTCTTCAAGTGTCGATGTTCGAATATCCACGTCGGGGAGAAGAAGCCTCTAGCCACGCGGTCCGGGACCCAGCTTGTGGTCCGGACCGGGATAGCGAACCGTGTCTAGTTCTGCCGTAGCGTGGCTAGATGGGCATTCGAGACCCAAGCGTAGGTTGTGTTATGTTGCACGTTGGTTGTGAATAAATAGTGTTGCTCCCAAGTTAACGTCTGCGACTCAGTTAGACTCACTACAGTAGTAATGGGTAATGATGGTACTCGTGGTGTATCTGCAGCAGCAGTTACATTGGGGAAACTAAACGACATGTCTCGGACCGTGTTCGTGAGCATAAGGCAGATTTGAAACACGGTAGGACCAATACTTAAATCGTGGCTGATCATTATTTTAATGCGACTGGCTCACAAGTTTGATTTCTCTACGACAAAGCCATCCGTATATACAGACATACACACAATTTCAACCGAGAAGATGGGTACAAACTCAGCAACCACTAGAAGGACGTTATCAACCATCTTCTTGGTTCTTTCGGTAAAGTCACGTAGAAGGGAAATAATAAAATAATAAAAATAAACCAATTAAATGATTCTCATGACGTTTCGGCCACAACGCAAGCAGCCGTCCTCAGGTGAAGAACAGGTCTGTCGGAAAGACAGCGTCTGAATGAGCACCACCAGTCTTGGCAGCGTATATTTAAGCTGGGTTGGAGGGGGAAGGGCGCCTTGACAAAGAAATTTGCATATCAATAGGAATTTAGCATATTTATGGGAAATGCAGATATGGGATTAGTCACTACTTGTGGAATGCGTATGAGGTGGGGGGGGGGTTCAAAGTCATATTATGCCCATGCATTATGCAGGATTAGCAGCATCAAAGGGAGGGAGTAGGGTTAGCAGTAATAAAGGGAAGGAATTTTAATAGTAAAGAGCTGCAGCAGCTAAAGATCTGAAATCGCTGCAACCCTCAAAAACGCTAAGATGCCAGCTAGCAACATCAGCAAAGATGAGCGTTTTGAATTATCTCAATTAAAAAAGAGGGATGACATTGTCATCCTCTCAGCCGACAAAGGCAATGCCACTGTCATCATGGACAAAATAGAATACAACAACAAAATTCAAGAACTACTCAACGATGGCAGCTATACAAAAATAACAAGTAAACCCGTAAAAACAAAGTTTTTCACTATAAATCCTTTATATGCGTGGCGGCTAGAGTCCTCTCGTCCTCTGGCTTGAGATGGCTGCCACCTATGGGTCAGATGATTGTCTGCCACCATTTAGCAATTGGTAATTAAATATTTCATTTGTTTTCCCTAAACAGTGTAAAATTTTGGAATTTTTTTTTCACGAAAATTAATTGTCACACACAACGAGTCTGTGTGGAAAATGTCAGCTCGATTGGATCAAGGGAAGTGGGTTAAAAAACGAGCGAAAGATTTGCACGGTCCTTAGCAAGCAAGCGAACTAAATATAAAGGATTTAAAAATATATTTGCCTGTGGAGGACGCGGGGATCGATCCCGCGACCTTTGGCATAGGAAGCGAGGGCGCTACCAACTGCGCTACTCCGCCACGGCCTGTGGAGGGGTTACGTTCTGGGCTCTTACACTGTGACGTTCAGCCAAAGCCACGAATGAGTTCTATTTGAATATATGTAAAATAAATTTGTTTTCCCTAAACAGTGTAAAATTTAGGGAATTTTTTTTAATGAACATTAATTGTCACGCACAACGAGTCTGTGTGGAAAATGTCAACTCGATTGGATCACGGGAAGTGGGTTAAAAAACGACCAAAAGATTTACACGGTCGTAAGCAAGCAAGCACGCAAGCAAGCAAGCAAGCACGCAAGCACGCAAGCAAGCAAGCAAGCGAACTTAATATAAAGGATTTAAAAATATATTCGCCTGTGGAGGACGCAGGGATCGATCCCGCGACATTTGGCATGGGAAGCGAGGGCGCTACCAACTGCGCTACTCCGCCACGGCCTGTGGAGGGGTTATGCTCTGGGCTCTTACACTCTGACGTTCAGCCAAAGCCATGAATGCGTTCTATTTGAATATATGTAAAATAAATTTTTTTTGCCTAAAAAGTGTAAAATTTTGGGAATTTTTTTTCACGAACAATAATTGTCTGGCACAACGAGTCTGTGTGGAAAATGTCAGCTCGATTGGATCACGGGATGTGGGTTAAAAAACGACCGAAAGATTTGCACGGTCCTAAGCAAGCAAGCAAGCACGCGAACTTAATATAAAGGATTTAAAAAGAGACCCCACCAACAGCCTCATCATTAAAACCAACAAAATCATTTCTGATTCAACCGCATTAATTGATCAAACCAAACAGTTCTCGTTGAACCCTTCTGCAGCCAGGCCACCAAGATTATATGGCTTGCCAAAGATACATAAAGAAGATACACCCCTTCGTCCCATTGTCTCTACTATCAATTCCCCCACCTACAAACTAGCTCGTTTTTTGTCTGAAATCCTGCGGCCTTTCACTGGAAAAACCACCTCTGCGGTACTAAACTCTACTGACCTGGTATCGACAATCAAGGGGATTTCCCTGTCCCCAGACGACCTGCTTGTCAGTTTTGATGTGGTTTCCTTATTCACCAAAGTTCCTGTACCTGACACCATCGCAATCATTGAAGACTTGGTTCATCAAGGACTGAATACTGGGGTACCCCCCCTGGTAAGACACTGCTTAACCAATACATACTTCACCTGGAATGGAACTTTCTACAAACAAACTGAGGGCACCCCAATGGGCTCCCCCCTATCTCCGGTTGTAGCCAACGTTTTTATGGAAAAATTTGAGACTGACGCCATCCAAACTGCCACTCTACGCCCGATCTTATGGAAGAGGTACATAGATGACACTTTTGTCATCTGGCCACATGGCCGGCCTGCTCTAGACCAATTCCTCGACCACATCAATTCCATACACCCAGCCATCAGATTCACCATGGAAGTTGAAAAAGATGGCAAGCTACCCTTTGTGGATGTCCTAATTAAAAGG
This sequence comes from Lampetra fluviatilis, assembly GCF_964198595.1. Taxonomy (NCBI): domain Eukaryota; kingdom Metazoa; phylum Chordata; class Hyperoartia; order Petromyzontiformes; family Petromyzontidae; genus Lampetra; species Lampetra fluviatilis. The sequence continues at coordinate 13,312,160 of NC_136302.1, read as the reverse complement.
AGACCTGATGGTTCAATGAGCCACTCTGTCTACAGGAAAGCCACCCATATGGATGCTTACCTAAAACCGGATTCCCACCACCATCCATCCCAGAAGAATTCCCTCATCAAGACTCTACACCATAGAGCCCAACGCATCTCCGACCAGGAACACATTGCCAGTGAACTCAAGCGCGTACGCCAAGCTCTTAAGGCTAATGGTTACTCCGACTACACAATCCGCAAAGCCATCACTCCAACCATCAATAAGGATCCTGTTGAGGAGCCTTTCAAAACCATCTTCTTACCCTACATTGCTGGGGTCACAAAAATTATCTCCAAAATCCTGATTAAACACAAGATCCAGGTCCGATTCAACACAGTACATAAAATCCGTGATCTGGTCCCTTCTGTAAAAGATGTGGTTCCAGACATACAGTACCCTGGCGTCTACAAACTAAGTTGCCTCGGCCACAACGCAAGAGGTCGGCTGCTTGCGTTGTGGCTGAAACGTCGTGAGAATTATTTTATTATGTTTTATTTTTATTATTTTATTATTTCCCTTCTACGTGACTTTACCGAAAGAACCAAGAAGATCGTTGTGATATATTACGTCACCGTAGAAATTATTCGAGAAGGGTTCGCAGCACGGATGCAGAGCCAGATAGCATTAGAATGGTGCTGCTACCATGTGGTGAAAAGAGGAATTACATCTTTAAAGTTTTATGATGTATATATTCTGACAGAGCTAGCGAGCCATGAATAACACATTATAAGACCGAAGCTGCGGGCCGGACTTTGGACATGCCTAGGGTGGTGTATAGTAATGCAGTATATAATTTAATGTTGGGTTTGTGTATGGCAGTATATAGTACGGGGTAGACCCGTGTGATGTAAGAGAAAAAAGTTTAGCTGGAGGCATATATTTTTTGCGACATAGAATTGTAATGTATGACTTAATGTTAGTAGCTCAGCTTATTGGAGAGTATATTTAGTATATTGATGATACTGATGTAGTTTATATTTTAGTCTTTTTTTATGTGGTGGTTTAGCTGCTGCAGCTCTTTACTATTAAAATTCCTTCCCTTTATTACTTCTAACCCTACTCCCTCCCTTTGGTGCTGCTAATCCTGCATAATGCACGGGCATAATATGACTTTGAAACCCCCCCCCCACCTCCTACGCATTCCACAAGTAGTGACTAATCCCATATCTGCATTTCCCATAAATCTGCTAAATTCCTATTGATATGCAAATTTCTTTGTCAAGGCGCCCTTCCCCCTCCAACCCAGCTTAAATATACGCTGCCAAGCATGGTGGTGCTCATTCTGACGCTGTCTTTCCGGCAGACCTGTTCTTCACCTGAGGACGGCTGCTTGCGTTGTGGCCGAAACGTCGTGAGAATAATTGTATTATGTTTTATTTTTATTATTTTATTATTTCCCTTCTACGTGACTTTACCAAAAGAACCAAGAAGATGAATCCGTGCAGTCACGAAAGCTTTAAATCGAAAGTTATCAACCATTTCAAGTCATAACTGGCTGTAATGTTTTCATTTTAGACCTGGCAGCCCTTTAATTGGTGGAAACCCACCACCAGCGTCATCGTTGCCCACTACTACCATCACTTAGAGTCTTAGATTAACATCAGCTGCCCCGCCCATACCGCTGACACTTGGGCTATGCCTATTTTAAACCTTTATAAACAGTTTGCCTTTAGAGTCTAACCCCCCTTTTCCTGATGACCGCTTGTGTTCCGATCGAAACGTCGTGGTTTTTGTTTTTTTATTATTTTTCTATCTACGTGAATTTACCGAAAGAACTAAAGAATATATTTTCCTGCAGTCACTAAAGTTTTAAGTCAAAATGTATACGCCATTTCAGTTTACTGCATAGACCTACGTTGACTGAGAAACACGTCTGCGTTTGGACTGTGGAAACGGTGGCAACGATACGTGTGTGGTACAGTGAGCTTGACAATGATCGTTAAGATATGGATTGCGTAATACAAGCAACTGTGTGGAGCAAATACAGTGCTCTTGACCTGTTGCGAAAGGCACGCGTTGTACAATGCACATGGGTGGTTACATCCTAATGCGAGTGGTGTGACAGCCTAATGTTCGTTCCAGTTTCACGACTGTTGAAGCGGGGCGGGGGGGGCAGCTGGTTTTTTAGTTTTCCTAACCACCCTTTTGGACGAGCTACGCTTTCGGGTCTATATATTTTAGTCACGGTTTGGTTGGCTCAAAGCTCCGCCTAACATTCTAAATGTAAATCTTATCAGGCCCATCGGTGTAAGGCGCAGGCCACAATTGGTATCCACGACCCCTCCGCTGTTTTACTTTCCGACCACTTCCTGACGACGCGGGTCAGGAAGTGGTCACCGGGAGCCCCCCCCACCCCCGGGGCGGGGAACCCGGATGCAGTGACGTCACCGCCATCGCGGCCATATTGATTGAGTCTCCCCGCCCAGTGCAGTTGCTCGTCTTTCCTAGCCACTGCCGCCGCCGCCGTCGCCCATCGCAGCGCGGAATCATGTACGTACTCGTCGAGATTCAGAAACATACCCCAAACACGGCGTTGCCAGCGCTAGCCAAGTCGCTCGCGCCGTGCGGGCGGCTGACTGCAGCTAAGACGCGCCGCGATATTTCCGTAAGGCCTAGCTTCGGCTGAAGCCTGACGGCTTTCCTGCCGCGCCTGCCCGCGGGAGGCGCCGGGAGCTGTTGCGGGTTGTCGCGAATCCACCGCGACTTAGCGGGTGCTGTTTTAACATGTTCACATAGTGTTATTTTTGGTATGTTTAATAGTTTTAAAGCCTGAACTTCTTAATGCGTTTGTGGGGAGACTAGCCGCGGTGGTGTTTTGCTGCGGCTCGGCGGTAGAGAAAGCGGAACTCGGAAGGTAGCGACTTCTAATTATGTTTGGACGTCGGGGGTTGACTACTCGGGGGTTGACTACTCGGCCCATGGGGCAAGGCGACGGTGGTTCTCCTCCGGACGCACTCCGCTGTCAAAGGAATGCGAAGTTCGCACCACCGGCTTAGAGCTGTAAACAGGAAATGAGCACCGCCTCAATACTCATTTTAGCAGGCAATCATTGAGTGGTCGTTTCACACCCACAGGTTCCCTATCGAAAATGAACATGTATTGTCCAAAGGGTTTTACCTCTATCAAAATAAACCTAACCAGAACTATTAACGTGATTGCACTAACTAATGTGTACGTGGTGAGTTCGTAAAGACGTCACCAACATGCAATAACGTCGAACCTGATGGCGAATTTGAAGTCCGTGCAGTTGCTAATGAAGCGACAAGATGTGTTTGTCAGCCTGTGCAGCAGCTGTAGGATCTGGCGGAGGGTATACAGCGTTGGCAGCGATGTGCGGAGGCGTCACACGCCTATGCCGTGATGAAATTCTGCGATTGATGAAGGAAACTACGGCGGCATACGGGGAGGGCGGTCATTTCCCAGCGACGCGTAAGGACTTGAATTGCGAGCCACCGCTGCACGGCAAGCCCCCACCGCATCGTCTGTGCGGTGCATGATGATCGTTCTCCTCACGGTGCCCGGGGGTTTCTTCGTGTACTCTACCTTCCTCCCTAGGCCGACATAACCGGGGATATGAAAGAGCATTGCATTTTTTGCAAGGATGCACATGGTTTTATCCAGACAATATGACTCTAAACGAAGTGGTAAGTTTAATACCCCGCCTAACAAGATGAGGTGTAAATAACTAAATATTATCCATTGCTGCTTTTCTGGGTGATTATTGACATCGGGTTACGTGATGTTTGTACTGTCCTATAGCCTAGGAGCCTCGTCCGCGTGACGAGACCTGAACCCCAGTTCGGATGCCTTTTATCGCAAATGTTGAGGTCGTCCCTCGCCGCTCGTCACCGAGCTCACGAGAGAGAACCAGTCGTTGTTTGATCATCGACATTTTCCTCGCCGGAGCTCGTGTCGCAAACAATGAACGGTGGTTGTTGTAGCAGAGTCGTCGCTTTCGTAAGAATAGCAATTGCATTGTAGCGTGCTTGTGCCCTGAGCCGCTGCTAAAAAAAGACATTGATTGATAATGTTGGGGGCGGACGTGCCTGCCTCCCTCCTGCTGGCCACTGCTGACGTGAACATGTCTGACATCATCGCGTGGGGTGCGTGTGTGGGGTGTTTTTTTGGAAAGCAGCGCAAACCACACCAGCGTGAATAGAGAGGGTGGCTCTGGGATAGCGGAATTAGGTTAGCGATGCCCGGGTGATGGGACTTTCACCTGCCGACATACAGAGGTCCTCCTGACCGTGTGCCACGTGTTGCGTGAGAGGACAAGCGCAGGAAGCTTAGCGGTAGAGTGATCGGCTCTTAATCAAAAGGTTGCTGTTGACAAATCCTGTTCGTTGCCATTGCTTAATCACAAGCTCATAAGCCAAGCGGCCAGAAACAAATAGTTCCGTCCGTTTTAATCGATAAGAGTAGACACGTTTCTTGATTTGAGCAAGGTTATATTGGTTTGAGAAAATAGACGATGGGAGGGAATTCTAAAACGGAGTCGTGCGAGTGAAGAAACAGAAGTGAGGTCAACTACAAATATGGTGGTTCAAAACAGGATTGATGAAACAAAATAGCTCATCATCTCTGGCACTCAATAAAATAGCTACCACTTTGTGGGGAAGTATGCAGTGATTGACTCGCCCCCTCTATATTTATGCGGCATTCGACCACTGGTTCAGGGTTGCAAATAGGAAATAGTACTACCTCAGTGCTTATTTGAGTGGGAAATAACTTACTTTTTAAATTACAACCAGGACACTGGGGCTTCAGTTGCCTGTGACCAGAGCCCTCTTTAAAGTCGCCTGGCATCGTTCCCTGCATTGAAATAAGGCGAGAACACGTTGAGTTGACTCATACACGTGCCATTGTATGTATTTTAGCTATGGGAGAAAAGTTGAGAACACGAGGCAAACCCATTCAGAACAGGGGAATATTCAAGTTCAAGTTAATTTATTTGGTATATCCCTGTGAGCCATTCGGCTCTTGAATCGGGTGCAACCGCAACAAACAGAAAACAAAAACATGAACAAGAAAACATCTTAAAGTGACTATGTGCAAACAGAAAATCCAAGAAAAGACAGCTAAATATTGCAGAAAAAGCACCGTACACCAACACTGTGTGCAAAAATCCCTGTGGGATGCAAGTCAAACAACAACAACCACAAGACAACTTAGATTAAGGCCATCAAGTCTAACTCTGTACTAAACAAACAAACGGCCAAACCAAAAAACTTTTCGAAAATCACAAAAATAAAACCATAAAAGCAATGAAAGAGTGATCATAGAAACTGTGACTGAATTTTCACAATAAACGACGTGAACAACATGTACTACCAAACTCTGCAACCATAATATAATGCAAAGTCCACACAGAAAGGTAGTCGAGTCGGGAATCAAACCCATGGCGTGAGGCACACGTGTTACCACTGCATCACCCTGCCACCCAAAGTTACTAAAATGTAAAATTACTCGATCAGATGTAAATACATATAATGACTGTAAAGTTTCACCGCAGATTGAAGTGGGTGTGAATAGGTGCTGACATGCTTTAGGCATTTGTGTAGCTGTGACTTTACTTTAACTATGCCAGGTCAGGGTGTGGATAGTTCATCATAGAAGCATGTGACACTGCCAGTTTACCCACATTTCCCCCCTTGGCGGAATAATCTAACTAGTTAAGTACATGAATAGGAAAATAGATGCATGGGTTATTATTTTCAGTTTATTGCAGTTCTAAAAACTATCCTGGGCATTTTGGCCCAGGATAGTTTTTAGAACTGCATCCCTTAGATTAGCGAGTGTCAACAGAGGCTCAGAAGCAGTAATCTTGAGTGCAGTGGAAAGAGTCGAGCTGCTTTCATGATAATAAATACCCCACTTCTCCAGTTTGCAAAAGGTAGCAGTCATGCCTTCATTATGACTCTGGGAGACAGTGCGGACTATAAATAGCTGGTCATAATCGCATTTTTTGTCAGTGTGTTACAGGGTTTTAATTATGAACGGTTGTAGGTTCTCTGCACATGTGATGGGTGCAGAAATTTCCCTTGAATGTAGAGACATTCACATGTCAAAGTTTAGATCCACTTGAACATTGTCTGTGGCTTCAATTCCCATGGTCTGATGTAAGGAGCTTGAGAATATATTGATTGTGGTTAATCTCAACTCGTTGCACATCCTGGCGTCAAGATTGCATATCAATTGTGATGGTTTTCATTTATTATAATTCTATTGCTTTATGTAATGTGCATTCCATTTGTATATTTTTCTTTAACCAAGAAAGCGCATGTAATCTTTCAAAAGGAGACTGCGCTGTTTTGTGAGTATTAATCAATTGGATTAAATGGGCATCCGGCTTTCATATGTGATCACCCACTCATTGTCCATTGCTTTTGGACTTATATGTTTGTTGTTGGTGCCATTGACGACACTCGGATTAGTGTCAATACTTGTGCTTCTGTCGTGGTTGCTCATTATCAAGATGACTTTATGAAGTTGCATCAGCTTCACTCACTGAGTAACCACCTGCCGCTGGGTCCATAGGGTGATGAGGGAAACCAAGTTCTTCGAAACAGCAGGAATCTGCTGGTAACAGTAGTCGCTAGATATGTACATATGCATTAGGGATGTGGGATTATATAAAATGTATTTGGCATGCAAAAAATGTAACCTTCATGAAATTGATAAAAACCGAATCACTACAATAATAGTGTAATGTTTTACTGCACTTCAGGTGATGATCTCTGAAAAAAAAATAAACAATTTGTGAAGTAAGGTAAAGAGAGCTAAAAATAAAGCAATGAGAGACGAATGGAGAGAAAGTTGGAGGGAAACGGCTCCACGGAGCTGCGCACAGCAAGAAGACACACGGCCGCCCCACTAGGTGGTGCTGGTGGCTTCCCAATTTTGACAAAGTTTGAACTCTGATGCGAAATCAAAAACGATCAACCCCCTGTTGTTAACAGAAACATACAAGGAACAAGGAATCAAATAGATTTAATTTCAAGAGTCTAAGAAAATATTTGACATCACTAGTGCTGGCAGGATGTTCTTAAACCCTTGCACTCAGCTCTTTTTCAGCTTTATACATTTTCCCCACTCCAAGGTGAGCACCTTTACCCTGGTTTGAGCGCCGTACAATGTGCGGCCTGTGATTGGTTGATATAGGTGGACTCGTGGGAACCATTCACCTCGCTGCATTCATTCAGGGAGTAGCACTCCGAAATTACCACATTGTCATGACTGCATGTCGTCAATCGACAATTTGATGCTTTGTCCTGCTCGTTTTATTTAGACCACAGGTGACATTTGTAATCTTTTATAAAACGGCCAAAAATTAATTAAACCCAGTTACCTTTGAAATAAATAATGTATACGCACTTTATATTTCGAGTGTGTTACTTTGATAATTTTCCAGTTAAGATTTACAGAATGATTTGTAATTTGAATATAAACCCTGCCAAGAATGTGAAATTATATTTTATTAAGGTTTCAAATTTTAATGAGTGAAATATGAATGGGTGCATTTCAATTATTCGAAATATTCACTGTAAAGTGTACGCTGAGCATTATAACTAGGGTTAAACATTTTTTGTATAACTGGTAATGGCAGTTACAGTGTGTTTTTAGCCATGGAAGCAAATCTGAGAACCCAAATAAATTTTTTGTAGAACAGGGGGAGAGCATATAAACTCGAAACAGAAAGGTTCCAAAGTTGGTGGTTGAACTCGGGTCCTTCTTTCTGAGGCACAAGTATTCCCCCCTGCGCGACCCTGCCGACTACACACGTCATGGATTGTATTCATTTTTACAATTATAGTGGATTCATAATACAGATAAGCCACGAAGATAGCAGCAATGTTGGTAATACAAAAATAACAAGTCATCATTACAATGCTGTAATGTAATCCTGACAGCGGTAGCAACAACAATAGAATAAACAAGCTGGAATGTGCCGTCAGTGTGCGTCATAGAATGTGAAATGGCCAGGCGAACGTGGTGTTTTCATTGAGCGAGCCTGAGTCCACGTGTGGGTGGGTGACGGGGGCTGTAGTGGGGGTGGGAGAGTGCACATCCCCCTGAACGGAGGCTGTCGGTATTGGTGCCACGGTAATCGGCAATTTCCACCATTGTGTCACCGCGGCGCTGTCATTGACAGTACCTAAGAGTGAACAAAAACTTAAAAGTAGATCTTCTGATTTGTTAGAGGTGGGGATATATTGGTGCTTAAAATAAGACAGAAATAATTTATATTTAAGTTGAATCGCAACCGTGGTATCATTAAAATGTATAAAGTAGCTGGATAGGGAGTAAATTATTGCACTTATGTCATAAGCAACGGGTGTTTAGCGTTTTGATGTTTTAACTGCAATATTCATATAGTTTTCTTTGCCCACAGACAATACGCATACTTCCTATACCATAATGACTCTGTTAACGAAGTGGATGCCTTCCATGACGTTACTCCGTTATCATAAACATCGTTACCAGAGGTAGATATAACGTGAGAGGCGTAGGGATGCGTCCCAGGACTTCAGAGAAGGGGGTCATTAGGAACACATTGCTGCACAGCAGCCGTCACTCGGTCTACTTGGTTTAAATGGTTTTTAAGGTGCATTGCGCCAACCATAAAAAAACGCGTTGTTGCATTTCATCTCTCCCGCCTCTACCCTCTTTATGATCTGCATTGTAATTTCCAAACAGCTTGATTGATGCTGCACTTCTTGCCCAGTAAGGATACTAGCACGAGATGGTCGTTTTGATGACGATAGGGGTAGTAAAATCACTTTCACACTGCAAAAAACACGATCACAACGAAGTGGCTTATGTCGAATTTTATGGCAGCCAAATACTCTAAACGCATGTTTATAAATGTGGAGGGTAAAACTGGAGGACCTGGAGAAAAATTCACACAACCACGGGGAGAACATCTAAACTCTATATATACAGGCGTCAGGGTTGGGATCGAACCCCACAACCTGCTGTATACATCTCGCCACCGTGGCGGATGGGCGGCTGGGGAAGCGCGCTGCTGGTTGTGCCAAATGAGGGAGACTCAGCTGTTGGCTGATTGGCTGCTGTGATAATGTCCAGTAAACAAACCCCACTAGGTTGTGTTTACAGGACACTCACAGCGGTTACAACTTTACTCTTTTGAATCGATTTTAATCTTTTCTCAAGATATGTTTAAAATTTTTGGATTTTGGGAAAATAGGGTGGCGAAGGGACCCTCCTCGGCTGACTTCATGGCTTCATCCCCAGAGGACTCATTAACCGGGGTATTACTCATTTCCTACGTGCTAAACTGAATTACTGTATTTCAGTGGATCATCAGCAGTCAGACTATCTGAAAGCAATGCTCGTAAACTGCGTAATTTTATAGGTAAGGATTAGACGTTGGCTCTAGTTCAACACAAAACTAAACTAAATTTTTGTATTACCAGGTAATGTATAATGCATAACACAAAAATCATTGTCATAAAATCGTGCAAGTTGCATATTATTTGTATGTTTTTTCTTTGTCTGGTTTGTTTCATTACAACACCGCAAATACATTTATTTTAATATTTAGTTGATTCTGCTGTAGTTGAGATTGATGGATGTATCACACGAAACACAGGTTTGCTGTGAAGGCCTGAGTACATAGCAACTCAACATCAGTGAAGAATTTGACGAATGAAGTTCACGGGGCCAGGAGCCCTGACAGTAGTGATATAGTAGTGATCAGGAGGCGACTGACCACTGGTGAGTTAGCGAGTCGGTAAGTACTGGCTCATCAATTACCCCGACTGCTTTTACTCCAAATTCTATCAAGTGCATTGAGGTAGGAACTGTGTTCTCCACCCAAGATATGAACTGGTTTTGGCTTGCTTGGAGTTTCTCTGCTCAGGCCCCAGGAAGCCATGAGGTGGCAATATGATTGAGTGGCTGACCGCTCTTCCTCTGCTGTTTGTCCCCCCCCCACCCCTCACGTGCCTCCTTGACCCCACCGCTTCTCGGCCTCAGGTCTGCCCCAGGAGCCCCGGGAGCTGCAGCAGGAGGACCCGCAGGGGGACAGCCCCCCAACCTCACGAGCAACAAGCGGCTGCAGCAGACTCAGGCTCAAGTGGACGAGGTGAGAAGGGGCGACTCGCTCTGCTCACGTTTGTAGGTATAATATTTTTTTTCTGTGTTTTACCAGATTTTGTTGCTTGCAATAATTTGTCTCTTACCACAAGTGTATGGAAAACACGGTATGTGAGTGAGAGATGTGATTGGTGAGAGCCTTATTGTGCCCATGACCCAGAAAAACTTACCTTGCCTTGCAGAATCACTGCGAATATTTTAATTGGTCAGAAAGGTTTAGTGTATTATTAAATCTGTGTTGCCATTTCTAACAACATTTTTAACGCATGCTTCCGTGGGTTAGGGTTTGTCACGATCTAATTACTCCATTGTTTCACTCTAACCCTCTTGGAAACCACTTGCATTGGGTTTCACAATTCACCATTCAAATAAATAAGCTTCACTTTATATCCCACCAGTAAGTGTGGAAGTCTCTTTGTGCTAAAGATCAAACGCAACTTTGAAAACAGTATTTCCAACACTACGCCTGCTTCCTTCACAGCTTCACAGTAGGGTAAGTGTATATCTTGTCTGTACCCCTTTGTAATTGCATCGGATCAAGGAAATATAAAAGAAATGTATGCCCTCCATATAAAAAAATTGCCTGGGCGCTGCACCATCTTTTTGATAAACCACACTGACCTTCTGGACAGTCTCTTCAGCTGCACATTTAATATTTAAAACCTGATGCTTTCCCGTGGAGCGCATGGGTCAGTTACGCTTATCTCTTTCATCCTCAAGACAATATTGGTGGGGTAAATGGGTGGCGCAGTGGTCACACTATTTCTGTGAAGTTTCTATGTTCTCCATCTGTTCTGAATGGGCTTCCTCCAGATGCTCCTGTTTTTTCCAAGCTAATTTTTTTTTATGTAAATGGTATTGGCCAAACTTCCCAATGTTGATAAATTACATGCATATTACAGCCAGTACTCAACTTCCTCAGACCCGTTCGTAAATCGAACCGTTCGTAAGTTGGAACACAATAATGTACGTAAAATCAAGTAACATAAAAAAAATATTTTCACTTACCTTAAGTTCTGATGCTAGCTCGTCAGAACGGGCGTAATTAGTCTCCAGGATTGCACACACACAGCGGGGGCCACTCGCGCACAACACAGACAAAGATCCCCTGGATAGCCGAAACAGACTTTTTTAAAATCCTTTATATTAAGTTCACTTGCTTGCTTGCTTGCGCGCTTAAGACCGTGCAAATCTTTCGGTCGTTTTTTAACCAACTTCCCGTGATCCAATCGAGCTGACATTTTGCACACAGACTCGTTGTGCGTGACAATTTATTTTCGTGAAAAAAAAAATTCCAAAATTTTCCACTTTTTAGGAAAAAAAATGTCATATTTAATTTAAAATACCAATGTGATAAAAATGAAACTCTTACTCAAGAAAAACATAAATGAATAATAAAATAAAACCGATGCCACGCATATAAAGGATTTATAGTGAAAAACTTTGTTTTTACGGGTTAATTTTTTAGCAAGTGCTCCTTAGCGAGCAGCACCTATGAAGGCTAGCACGGGACACGAGGGTGTGGGTAGTCGGCACCACGCCCGGCCACCTTTGACACCCCAGGGGTGATGTTTATACACCGCACCAGGTACTCATTTGAGGCTGAATCGACCCAGGGAAGGCCTAGGACCAATTCAGATAATCGTCACTGTTGGTTGTGAGTGGGAATCAAACTCGTGTCTTCAAGTTGGTAGCGCAGTGCGCTCACCATTAGACTACCACTCCCCACACACACAAAGGGGTGCATGCACGCACACTCACTTTCACACACGTGTGCGCTCACACAAACACTCGCTCCCAGCGAGAGGCTGTAGCTCATTTCATTTCGCAGAAGATCGCTACACTGAACAAATAAGTTCCTCGGTTCAGTTTGCCAGTGCGAGTTTGCATTTGCAAGTTGATGTTAAAATAATTTATCCGACGGGAGCTGGCTCGTACGTGCGGATGTTTGTAATTCTGGTGTTCGTAAGTCGAGGACTGTCTGCACCTAATTCGCAGTACGCGAAGCAATATTTCCCTCACTGTGACAACTTGGCAGACCATTCTGAAGAAGTCTTGAGACTCATTGAGACTTTCCTGGGTAAACAAGCGTAGTAATTATAATAATCATAAAATTATAATAAATGCCAGCACTCCCCACAACCACCTAAGGTGTTGACCCTTTGCTCACAGTGGTTTGAGGCCATGCATCTTTAATGCACACAAAGCTGAGGGGTGGTTTAGAGTGGCAAGTTGGCCCACCCAGCTAAGTTTGTAATTTTTATCCATGTGAAATGTCCTTGTTTTGAATTAATTGCTTTAATACTCATAATTGTTTTCCAATAACCTTCATTCAATACCTTTCCTATGCTGCATTTTGATTTGAGATGCTCTTGAAAGGAAGGTATAATTCCTAGCGAGTCTTGGAGTTTCTGCAAATGTTTGTCTCTAGGTTTGCTTTACGTAATTCTATATATATATATAATTAATGTAGCTTTTCAATAGCCACATATGCTACTTTAATGCTTTTTAAAAGAGACTGGCTTCTTAGATTTCCCTGAAGATGCTTGATGTAGTTTCAAGCGAAGTTTGGCGTCTTATGGCTATTGAGTTATCGGTGAGTTGAAACAATAATAATTGGTGCGTTAATTGCTTGTACACGTGATAATTTAATTTGTTTGGCTATGTAGAGTGGTAGAATATTTCACAACATAAATGTGGCTAGCTCATTGTGGTCTAACTGAAAAATCTGATCTATTCTTAATAAAATTAATACGCAATTAATGAAAATACGTAGAAATGGATTCTGTAATCGTGATTTATTTTGATTCGTAGCATGCAAACCGATAGCTGTAGGGGGGTAGCTGTCAGGGGAAGGTCTGCACACCCCCCCCCCCACTGTGATGGTGGGGGGGGGACTCCACCCATCATGGACAGACAGAGCTAAAGCATAATCGCTCTCTACATTTATTGCAAGCACTTTCGCAAGCGCAGGCTGAGAGAACCTTCAATACATTTTATTTTAAGTAAGTTTTTTGTAATGAGGGTAGATGCATTTGCTCACCTGCCAAGTGTCCACAATTGGGGGTGGGGGAGTGCCCAGCCTGTGCTCAGAGAACCCCCTCTGGCTCCCCACTACTAAATCCTCGTCACTCCGTGTGTCTCCAATCAATGTCTGTCAGGCATCAATCACGAAGCACATCTACAATTATTCTCGCGACCTCACGTGTTTTGTCACAAATAGCAACATCGCCCCGTACTCTGAAACTACTGCACACTTTCTATGAAACAATCACCTTCATGATAGCTCTGTGCGATTATAATCGTGTGCGCACCAAGTATACTAAATAATTTGTATACATGCAACATACATACTTCTAAAATACACATGGCCCATGCACACACAAATATACCTTTACATCTACATTAAACATATGTTAGCATGTAAAACATACACAATTGATGCACATACACAATACTGTGAAGTCGCACATGCACACAAATATAATATACACCCGTGCCAATATACGATGCAAATACAGTTATCCATTCTGGATGTGAGCAATATTAATGTAGTCATTCACAGCAGCGGCCCTAACTTTTCAACTGAAGATGTTTAAAACAAGTGTTAAGCTTATTTTGATTAACCAGGTGATAACTCAATAGACCAGGATAGTCTAATTTGCACGAGTGACCTGGTTACCAAAATAAGCAAAAGCAACAACTTAAAAACAAAGTATGAGAAAGAAGAAAATTGAAATCAGAGCAATATTTTACTTGCAGGTTAAACTACACACAGTTAAAAATTGTACAGCGCCCATAAACACCACCCATTTTGGCTTGGCCATGGTTGTTAGAATGTGTATGTCGATTGCCGGTGTTTTAACTGCAGCTCAACACCAGTTTAATAACGTTTAATGGAAAAAGTCTCAAACATTTGCAAGTTGAATTAATTATTTTGTTTCTGGAGGACCTTGCTAGCTTCCATTTGATATCCGAATTGTGGGAATGTGGGGCTTGTGTTTGTGGAGTGGATAGGGATACAAATGCACGTATTTATATCCCATGACCAGGAAATCATAGTTTTCTCCCTATGGGAGAAACAGACTGACCTGTTTCGAATTAAATGAAATTGTCACCTCCTACCTTGGATGTAGCATTATAAGTGATCGCAGTGACATTCGGGAGAGCAAATGGATAGTGGCGCAGCTTGGATAACAGTTGGCGCTAATGGAAATTACACGGCGACAGAGATAGCCATCGAGGCACAATTTCTGTGCTGTTTTTGCTGCTATTTGAAGGAACCAAAATTGCCTTCAGCTATTCCATTCATCAGCACTCATTTAAATGTCATCAGGTTTTTATTATTCACACGGAACTGGTGTATTTATGCAATTTTATTGAAAAAAAAATTGTCAGCATTGAAAATTTCCACCACCATTTGCATGTCGCTGCCACTGACTGCGAGTGAGAAGTCGTGCGATTGTCCCGTGACCCATTTACCGATATACAACATGGATGGTGGCTGCAGCTTAAGGATTTCACATGAAGCCAGTTATTGAATGCATGTGCTCGTATGCTCACTTGTGAAAAGCCTCTAACATTAATTGCAAACATTAAAAGAAAGTTGAATTCAAAGGGGCACGAGTCCAAAGATATAAATGAGAATTTTAAGCACATGCATATGAGAAGTATACAAATGTGTAAGGAAATTAAACAAAATTAATTTTAATAAAAATGTTCCCCTTCAGCAGAAAACCCTTCAAGCAAACTTCTCCGACCATTGACCTTGACTGTTCTCACCACCCTCTCATAGGTTTACCGTGCCAGTCTTGACAAGCGGTACTTGCTCATAGTACTTTCTCCAACAACCTGTGTAGGCTACATTGGATATTCTTTGTTTGCCTTGTGGTGAACAGGTGGTGGACATCATGCGCGTGAACGTGGACAAGGTTCTGGAGCGAGATCAGAAGCTGTCAGAGCTGGACGATCGCGCTGATGCGCTGCAGCAGGGAGCGTCGCAGTTTGAGACCAGCGCTGCCAAGCTCAAGCGGAAGTACTGGTGGAAGAACTGCAAGGTTCGCACTATCCCCCTGGCTCACGCTCACTTCATGGTGGTTTAAAGGAAGGTGCAACTGAAATAAAACCTATTTGGCAACTGTTTTAGTTAATTGGCAAAACAACGGATCAACGACATTGTAGCAACATGTATAATAATACCGGGGTGTCTGAGTGCTTTATACAGGATAAGCAACTTACATTGCATCTCATCTCAAACATTTGAAAGGACATCTCCAGTGGCAGCTGTCCCTTTGTGGCACAAGTTCACTCGGGCTATAACTGAACAACGAAAAAACTATACACACTTTTGGTTTTGTTAAACTTGATTTGGCTAAATCTCACCTGAGAATAAAAAATATTTGGTTTTGTGACTCTCATGGCAGAGCACATTGGCTAATACGCCCCTCACTGCGTAAAGGAAAAATTGACCACTTGAAGGATTTTTCAGGAGAAGTCCTGTGAAATCTCTTCCGTGGACCAATGCATGGGGCGTTGAGTTCTGTGAGATTTCCGAATGGATTCTTCATCTCGCACCAATACATCCAAAGCGCATTTGGAATATTGGGAGAAAAAGGACAACAAACTAAGAAGCTGTCGACACGGCAACAGCTGAGTATTGGCGAGCTAACACAGCTGTGTTTGTATTGTTGTTTATTTCGCGCTGGCAGATGATGATAATTATCGGCGTCATTTGTGCCCTGATCCTGCTGGTTATTATTCGTAAGTACCCGGGAGAAGGGAGCACCACGCTGCCTGCTGTTCGGCCGGGGCTCCTTGCTTAGCGATCGCTCAGAGAATGAGCTCACTACCACCGATCGATCCCACCCTCCTAAGTTACATTCTCAACCAGAGTGGTGGTCAAAAGCCATAAGCGCTATTTGACGAGTGGTCATAATTGTTTGCTTGTGGGTTCTATTTGATTTAGAATTTTGGCGAGGTTTTCGTTTCGCTCGAGCGCTGGCCTGCTTCGTTTGAGAGTGCTCTGTGCCACGGCAGCGTGGAGCTGCATTAGCGGCGCTCCTTCTAAGAAGGCTCCTAATATCCGTTGCCATGGCTTGGTAGTGGCCGACACGCCACCTAAAACACTGACAAACAGCAGCCCTGGAGAGATTAGTGTGCACAGCGCCAGATTACTAAGATCTCTGTTGCCGGGGTGAGGTTCCAATTAAGGATTAAAGAGCAAATGCACGGCTCTTTCACAACCGGCCAGGGTGGCTGCATTTATGCTTTTGCCAAAATGTGACCGTCCACAATGGAGGCATCCAAATCTCAGTTTGGAGTCGGGTGGAATTTAGAATGTCCATTGAATACTTGGGGTGCACCAAATTGCACTTGATGCTTTTATATAAAATATCGATTACGTAATATACTTTCCAATGAATTTGGTTTTTAATGTGCTATTTGAATAAACTAGCAAGTATCTGTTTCAGCAAAATATCCCGAGTAAAAACTATCCAAAAAAGTGCACAAACATAAATCAATGTTAGATACATTTCCTATTATAAAAGTTGTAAAAAAAAACTTCAGAGTAAATTAAATTTACAGAAACGTAAATGGATTTAGGGTGAGTTATTCCATTGGCATCTAAGCAGCAAACGGTATATGTCAAATACAACTGCAAGTAAAGTCGCAGACTTTGTCCGTGAATAATTGTGACCACTCTGTTCAGCCTGTCGTGTGGTTATTATGGCATGTACGTGTTTACTGTCTGCACAGTTATAACCTGCTCTGAGCACAAGGAGCCCAAGTTGCGGAGCAACGAGCAGCGATGGGCATCTGAGGATTTGCGTTGTTACGTGTGCTGCTTCAGAGCTGTCTTCCCTTTTGGTTGTGGTTGCAGATGTGGGCAATTCTGATAGCTGTGATCGTTCTCATAATCATCATCATCATTAGTGAGTATACATCCCGTTTCCCATTGCTTTTGTTTCTTGTTTTTATATCTTTTTTGGCATTTGATTACACTTCGTTATGTTTTTACATGCACTTTAATGTTTCATTTAATTGATGTTTTTACGGCGTCATTTTAAAAACACAAATGTGAATGATAACTGCTGAATGTTACTTTCTACATTTACGTTTTTGCCACTTGTTTTGTTTGCGATTGGGTTTGTAAATTTCTGCTCTTGGTTTCTCATCTACTTTTCACCTATAGTTGCGCATTTACTTCACTCGTCTCACGGTTCTGATGACCATTCACTTGACATTGCTTTAAGTTACAAGTCTTTTACTCGTGCTTTTGTGAGGTCTGTTTGCTGCTGTCTATTTTAGAGCTAAATTTCCTTACTAATCATTTGTCATTTGACTCAGGTGAGTGAGTACCCCTTTCTCTTTTCGGATGTTCTTGACATTGTCACGCGCGTGGCATTGTGCTGCTTTTATTGACACTTTCATTCTAATCCCTTGATATGGAACATCCCATTTGCAACGGAGTCCAGGTTATCGCTTGATATATGCATAGCGCACACATGTAATGACAGTTCCTCCGTGCAATGTCCCTTGATCGTTTTGCCTCTCACGTCAAAGCCACCCAGAAACTCCTCTGTGATTGGTTCACAATAGATTTTTGGGTTCGGCCATATAATCTGGCCAAATTTTAGTTGTGTAACCATCCACCACCCGACATTGCGAAACAAAGTATTTATGCACAAGCGATTAACATGCCCATTATCGTTTCAGTGCGCCGGAAAGTTAAATAAGAATTTTCACAACCAAATTTAGGAACCAGCTACAATGTTTTACTTTAAACCTGCAACAAGCATGCTCAGGTCAGAAACCATAAAGTCTAAATAAAGTCACTTGACCCAGCTTCTTAAATAGGTGTCATTACATCACAGGAACAATCACTGGAGCAACAAATAAGGGTTAAGCAACGCCATGTACCTGCAGTCTTTGACAAAATCCAGGTCTTTTGCATGTTTAATAACAATCCTACTCTTCACATGGTTACGAGGGGTAAAGGAAGTGGCATTTGCAGTAAAACTTGTTCCATAGTGCTGTATGCAGACCTCCCTCCTGCCACCCCACAAACAGCCGCAATGGTCGTTTTCAGTCTGTCACACTCTTGAAAGGGTGATGGTGAATGATCACATTTTTTCTGTACTTGAAAAATGTGTTTTTGTCCCCGAAACGTTTACTTGCTTAAAAACCCACGCACTCGCCAGAACACACTGCTGAGAGATATTTACTCCAATTTAGAATAATGTTTGGATAATGTAGCCAAAATATTGAATGGCCACTTATGAAGAACAACTTCAGTCAAGGTTGTAAAAATTAACATTGCCCGTATTTGTGATGTAATGTGCATTTATCTTTTTACATTTTCTCAACTTTAATGTATGGAACGCTGTTGCTAACATATGTATTTTTGTTTTCCTTCTCTTTCCAATGTTAATTTTCTCCCCTCGACTCTACATATCATTCCCCATTGTGATCATTGTCTCTGCAGTCTACTTCTCCATATGATGTGTGGAGGCACCCAGGCCCCCTTCCCCCACCCATCAAAGTCTGGAGCGATTAACCCTTTCACCGATTGCTGCAAATCTCGGTTACTCCCCACTTCCTGAAAATACATTTTACTTTTCCTAACAAAGAAACACTCAAGAGCCAGATTTTGTGCATTTGAAATTGCATCTATTGTCCAATTAGATTCCACAAGTGCCAACCAACTTCTTTCTACAAGACATTGCCTACTGCTTAATATCAAAGCGTCCTTGCTGCTGAATCGTTTGAATCCGTCACACACTGCTGTGATTTCCATGCAGCGATATTTTGGTGACGGTGCAAAGGAAGCAAAACTATGGCACTCATTTAGGTGACCGCGCTGCTGAGCCGCACACACCTTCCATGCACGCAGGGAGTGGCAGGTGAAATGGTTAAACATCAGAGTGCTCCACTCACTAAGTCTCGTGTGTCACCCAGTGTCTTGTCTTTGGCTTTAACTGTGTCCACACATGGCCGCCTTGTGCAGATACTCGCAGATACGTGTCTTATATTTCCAGTGCTGATGAGAGGCCTTGTTCCAACTGTTGCATGCTCTCGTCAATTTCTCGACCCCAAACATGTCTCTTCACTGCCATTCTTATTTTCTCTCCAACGCTCCACCCTCTCGCCCACCTATTGCCTATTCTGTTTTGTTCACCATCCTGCATCCTGCCAGCTTGGGTCGTGAGTCCTCCAGTCTGCTTGCTGTACTGATCTGCTTGCTGCTGTTGGCTCCTGATTATTTTGCTGGTGAACGATTTCACCTTGAAACCAGTGAAACTAAAAGTATGGTTTAAGTTGTGTGAAATTGCCAATTGGGGATCAAGTTGAGCAAATGACTAACCCCCTACTGTCCAAACATTTTGTGACAGAAACGCAACTTACGTTTCCACACCCATGAGACGCCTGTGCCTGAGAAAACCCGTTTAGGGGGGGCCTGTGTGGCAGGTGTCAGGCCATGGCCATGAATGGGTCCGAGGGCTCATTGATGGTGGCTGTTTTGTTACCCCCCCCCCCCCCCGAGTGGCGATTCAACCTGGCGCATTGCCCCTCATATGTTCTGTCACTTGCTCTTCCAAGCGTTGTTTTCATTTCATTTATTATTGTTGCTTGTTATGTTTTGTGCACGTGTTGTATTGTTATACATATATTACATGATATTCATTGCCTGCCATTCCATTCCATGCCTCATGCCCATGCACTTCCCCTCCCGACCCTTTTGCCCCCCCCACCCCCGATCCACCCACCCTGACCTTAATTAAAAATAAAAACGCAGTCGCCGTTTACACCAACAAATAGAGAGGAGGGGGTCCCCAGGCGTCCCAGCAGCAAGAAGGAAATCCTCGCCCGTCTACGCTGTTGCTGGCTGCTCTCGCCTGCATATGCCTCGCCCACTTGCTTGCTCACCCTCGCTCCCGTCTGCTGCATCCGGCGCGTTGCGTACGCTGCCACGCGCCACGCGATTGTGGTGCTGCGCTCGCCCTCGTAGCCCATGGGCCCAGACCAAATATTCGACTCGTTGGTACAACCTGAGATGGAAACATTTGAGGTGTACGGTGTCAGTGAATCGTCAACAAAAGTTAATTATGCAATAACCGTTGTTATCAGAATCCACTTTTATTCACCATGTATAGAAACCAATATCGCTAAATCTTTGCCACCACCAGTGGTACGCGGACTAGTTTGCGATCGGCTCTGGCCCATGGATTACATCGCACCTGAACGGCGGTTGCCTCGTCAGTATCCAGTGAAGTCGACCCCCCCCCCCCTGCCGGTGAGGAAGTAGGAGGAGGAAATTCTGCATGTCGTCGCAACGGCAGATGGGAGCACTTTAAATATTAGCTACTTCAAGCATTCTCAAGTGCGTTTAAAAAGCTATGCTGTGATTTTTTTTTAGTGGGCAGGGGGCAATGTTGCAATTATACAATCTGCACGTGGATACGTTGCATTAATTCTGCGGGCTGCTGTCTTTAAAAAAATAACCTCCAACATTGAAGATCTGCTCTCCGCACTGGGCGATGATGGCCCTGGCTCCCGCCGTTCAGGTGCAACGTAGACATGGGTATGTGCACACTCAACGTTTGTATTGTGTGTGCGGGTATCAGGTCATTGTTAAGCTCCTCGCTTTCTGCACTCCCAACAGCACTCCCATTATGTTCACTTTACAAAAAAAGGGCCGGTGATTATAAAACTCCTCGCAAGCTCATGTAAATGCACGTTGTTTACAATTTCTTTTAATTTTGCCTTATATACGAAGACCAGTTGGGTGTGCAAGATTCGATTTTTAGCTGTTAATCTTGTGATTAATTTCAAGATCTGCATATAAAAATGACCCTCTTAATTACCAAGGGGAAGGGGTGGGTTCTTGGTGGTCAGCCTGCAATAGGGCCCAGGCAAGGAAAGCTGGCATGTTCTCAAGGGCACCTTAATTGCTCAACCCCAACAAACATCTACAATTTAGCTCAAAATCCAGCGCACTCTTTATACTCAATCCAGCTACTCACGACACCTGGGCACATTCCAATTGGTCTGGGCGAAAACGTCTTTTTTCTTTTAGTTCGAGTGTGTGTGTATGTCAGATGTAGCATTCGAGTGGCGTCTGCGCGTACGTTCACTGTGGTGTCCTTATTCAGGTGTTCTTATTAAGTGGAGGGAAGTTGACCTTCGTGATTTCGTAATCCAATGATTAATCACAGCCTTTTTGTCATGACTTGTGGAAACAATTATTGTCACCTACAAGCTGTAAGATTGGTGTCGTTTGTGTCTTAAATATAAAACATTCCAGGTGGGAGGACGTTTTGAGAAGTTGCTCTTAGGGGGAGACTGAACCAATTGGTGATGGAAAAGCAGAATCCCAGTTTTTATTAATAAGTTTGGCTCTGTAGTTGTTTATGATCACCTTAAAAACAGCTGCTTCGCCTTGTTTTTATTTCCTTCATAATTGCCTGGTCAGTATCGGACTCGCAGGTAATCCTGTAAACCGCGTGCAATAGAATCTATAATTAGAGCCAAGGGATAATTGGCAGTGGCAATTAAAACAAATTTGTGGTACAAGTGGTGTGTGTCTCAAATGAAGCATTTTTGTTGGAGTGTCCAAGTTGCTCTGCCTGGTAGCCGATTTCTCCATGAACAAGATCTGAATGGAAGTGAAGAACTGAAGTAGAAACCAGCACATGCTGATCATATCCAGGGCCTGTTTGCAGTTGAAAACGGGGTTCTGTGCAGACCCAGAACAGGGGTGATGCTAAAAGGCTACGATCTTGACACGCAATTTTTTGGTAAGATTACGGCTGAAAAGCTAAAAAAATGTATGGTAAGGTTTACAGATAATTTCGCTTTGCTCTCAGCAGCATACGCCGAAGCTTTTAAAAAGATTGGCTCATTCAAAGCAATCATAACTCCTTGTGTTTGGCGACTTTGAATATTACTTGCACAATGTTACGAAAACGTGTGCAGTTCCAAGTCAATTTGCATTGGAACAGAGACCACCTTCCGCAAAGCTCTGGTACCGCCCTCCAAATCGGGTGAACCAACAGCCGCCGCCATTTTACTGCAAATACCGTGGGCCACGGGTTTGCAACCTGCGGCTCTTTTCAGGACCACCGCCGTCGTCCCGTATTCACTCGCATTGTGGCTCGTGGAATATTGAGGTCTTTTTTTTTACCGAATTCGAAAAAAACGTCCCTTATTTTGGTTGCCGACCCCTCCCATAGGCTGATCTGCACCGAAGATGCAGATGTCGCATTTTTTAAAGGAAACGAAAGCAACGAACATGCATTTCTACAGCCAAATCCAAGATTTATCTTCGGACTCTATTAAAATTCACGATTTCTGTAACTCACCACCGTGCTAAAATCGTAGCCTTAGATGTGCCATTAGTAAAGTATATGCAAATCCTGTTTCGGGAGAAGTGGCTGATAGAGCCGCTGTCCACTTGCGTCGCCGACGGGCCACGCCTGTCGCGATGGAGCACGGGGACTCGTGCGCGTGCCGTTCCCCCGAGGGCCACGCGCGCATTGTCGGCGCAGGTCGGTGTCGACGCTCCCCCCTCTGCCGTTGTCAAGGGATCTCGAGACCGCGTGCCTGTCGAATAGAATTAAAATGGCTCTAGAAAACCACTCGTGGTAAGCAATTGTGAACTTTTGAGAACTTTGGGGTTTTATTCAATTGCTTTGTGTGTGCATTGAATAATTACCAGGTCGCTGTGGCCACTGCATCATGCACCATTCAAACTTGAAGCTGAATTTTTAATCGTTAAACACTGAATGTCTGTAGCCGTCAATCCACGAGCTGCGAAGTCGACGGTGGTTTTTTGACGACGCGCGTTTTAACGAAGCCTCGTCTCGCACCGCCCGACGCTTTGTTATGTTGAGTGCATCACCCGAATGGAGCGGTGTGGCCTGTCATAAATCACTGGGAAGTGCGGGTGGGAGTATCGGCAGCGTGGACCTGTGGGCCGTTGCATTAAGCACCCAAAGTGAAAATCTCCATTAGTAGACACTGATTCGCGTAGGAGATGAGGGAATGTACTTCAGTTGAATGCAGCTAACTCCTGGCCTTTGTCCCGGGTTAGTGCTGCACAGTCTCCCCCTAAGGTGAAACCACCGCCCGCTGCACTGGTGACCCGGCGCCTGCATCGCTCGGTACAGGTACTGGGCTCTGCCGTGTTCTCAAGCAAGGTGGCTCGGCACTTAGCACTATGTGTGCTGGGCACATTGTGTCTTTCAAACATTCCCTTTTGATAGCCTTTCCGAGTTGGTGCGCGCATTGCGCGTGTCAATGCGCGTGCGCGCGCGTCTCTAGCGGGTGTATTTATAGAGGTTTTCTTGATGTGTATTTTATGCCGTATTTGTAATTGTGCTGTGCTCTTTTTGCACGTTATATACGCATATATACTGTACTCATGGTTGACTAGCGTTCTGTGGGTGTAAAACAATTACAAATGTCGGTCACGGTGCACGCGCATACAGACGCGCGCAAACTGGCGCGCGTCTGTATGCGCGTGTCGTGTATCTCTCTCTGGCCTATGCGTGTGCTGAATTCACGTGAAGGGAAATATAAAGTGGAAACTGTATGGTTTTGGTACTTTTCCTTCAACGTAGTGTGTATAAATGATAATTAATAAAAATTGTCCGTGATGTGGCTGGTTTTCGTGTGATCTCTGCTTGTGCTGACACTTCAAGATGACAGGTACAAACGAGACCCCATTGAAACTCTCAATTGGCAAGGTGGCCTTGTCATTCCAAAGGTTTGCATGCAAAGCGAGGGGGGGGGTGTTGTAGCGTTTTGAGCAAACGGAAATACAGTATGGGACCGAGACCTGAGGGGTTCCTTGTTGAGATGTTGAGACAAACTGGTTGTGAAGAATAACAGCCTGGTTATGGGTTTAGCGGGAATGATAATTATTGGTATTCGTGGGTCGAGTGGGTTTTGGTTGTGGGTTTTAGTGCGAGTCTTATACGGTACAGGAGAACAAACCACTTCAAAATCAGACTTTATGTTCTCTAATTCAGAAAAACTGCGTTGAGTCTTGTCAGGCACTCATTCTTTGGGTCTCTCGGTAAAGTCACGTAGATGGGTTCAAAGAGATTAACAAAAAACTACGACGTTTCGATCGCGTCAGGATGTCGATCGCGTCAGGATGACGACCGCTTGTGTTGCGATCGAAACGTAGTTTTTGGTTATTTTCTTTGAACCCATCTACGTGACTTTACCGAAAGACCCAAAGAATATCTCGTCAGGCAATTTATAGAATTGCGAAAGTCGTTGAGTACTCAGGCCCCAGCTTCGTAAAGCGCCCCCGACATGCGGTTACAGCGCACATCGCGGAGCCACTGAAGCCCCGCGCGTGAGATCGGGTGGGGGACGTTCGCTTTGCTGCGACCATTGATCACGGTAGCGGTGGTTGGTGATGGTCGTCGAAATGTCACAACTTAATGCGCTGTGCACACAGCCCACAATGCACTGTCACATAAATAATGTACACCCCAGTGGCGTGGCAGGAGGAGAAGAACTTGTTGATAATGAGACGCATCGCACCCATTTCATGTCTCGCGCTCCTCTTGATGTCTCCGGCCTCTGGGCTCTTTCCCTGCCCCCCCCCCCCCATAGCTTGGCTCTTCACCATTGTAACCCGGATTTACAAGTGGCTGTATCGAGAAGCTCTATACATTACAACATTTTATAACGGCATATGGATTGGGAGCATGCACTTAACATATAAAATTATATAGCAAATTTGATGTAATTATATATTTGGTGAGACACCGAATGTCTAAACCGGTCCAGAGTTTGCCTTTTAAAACCCAATTCCACCAAATAAATCGGGGCGGTGTGGCCGATGGTCTGCGCATACATATAGTTTTATGGTGTACAGTAATGGTAAAATATCCATTCGGTTTCTATGCCGAGGGACAGAGGTGGGAAGGCGTTCTGAGGAGCTTTGCATTCTGCAACAACAACAACGATGCTCCAATGCTGTGGCGATGACCACTTTGGCGCAGAGTCCGTGTGCATTTGCATTGGCGGAGCGCAAGGGGTCACCCAACACGTGGCCAGGCACTGGGCCCGTCAGCATGCACAGCCCACGTGTCACTCGCTCCGTGCCTGTCGCTTACACGATGCGTCAACATTGTTACTGGGTAGGGAAGCTGCTGTGGTGTAATGGTGGTGAGCAGCGCCACTCGACTGGATTTAAATTCCAGAGGTCACCGGTTCGAATCATTCTCCCGACGTGGAAGTCATAAAAATGGGGGAAGCGCTTAAAAATCTTCACCTCTCCACGCTTTAGTCTCTCCAATGGAATAAATGGGAGACTGATGTGAATCTCTGATCAAGCCGTCACGTGTGGTGAGGTAACGTCCCTGTCCTCCCACAGCATCCATCTCGTCTGGTCATGGCAGTCAACCAAATATCAGCTCCAGTTCCCTCTAGTAGAAGCCCTTCCACCAGCAGTGGCGTTAGCGGGCAATTGCAGGGCCGCGCCTTTGCCTTTTACAGCGTTGTTTCACGTGCATTGAGATTGACAAGAGAGACGTTTACTGTGACCGTCATAATTACTACGCATGTTTAAACTCAACTCTGACACATTCTGGCACGCAATACATAAGCACGCGTGTAAGCGATTACAACTTACTCAAATTACATGCAAATGTTACATTTCGAGTGAACTGGACTGTAAACGAATACAGTACAGGCGTTGCATAATACCGCCGTCCCTGTCGCACAATGTGGTCGACACGATTCTCGACGGGGTGCACCGTCTGGCGGACGCAGATCGCTATTGCAGCATCCATCACACGT
This sequence comes from Lampetra fluviatilis, assembly GCF_964198595.1. Taxonomy (NCBI): domain Eukaryota; kingdom Metazoa; phylum Chordata; class Hyperoartia; order Petromyzontiformes; family Petromyzontidae; genus Lampetra; species Lampetra fluviatilis. The sequence continues at coordinate 13,286,195 of NC_136302.1, read as the reverse complement.
GGACTGGGGGGTGCCGACAGGGGCTTCAGGTCACTCATGCTTTGCCTTATTTATTCACGAATGTGGTTTAGGGATCACATCTCTTCCCGTCCATGCACAGGCTGGTCCCACCGTCTGTTTCGTTTTCGTAAAGGATCAACAGAAGATGATGCCCGGTGCCGGCGTGATGCCACCATGCCTGGCTAACATCCATCTTACCAGAGGTGTGGACTCGAGTCATGTGACTTAGACTCGAGTCATGAATTTGATGACTTGCGACTCGACTTGGACTTGCATAACAATGACTTTGTCCCACCTATGAGATGTGGACTCGAGTCATGTGACTTGGACTCGAGTCAGACTCGAGTCATGAATTTGATGACTTGCGACTCGACTTGGACTTGCATAACAATGACTTTGTCCCACCTCTGGCTCTTACACTTCTGTATGTATACTGAACCTCGTTCTGACCGTATGTCGCCAACTGTGCTGATCGTTTGATTATTCAACACATTGAATAACACGTTAAATAATCAAACGATCGGCCTACTTACTAATCTTTCTACATATAAAGTAAAAGTATGTTATACACATCCCATCAGTAAACAGCATTTGGGAGTGCATAATTTCAACAAAATAGTTTCAACACAAGCTCGCTCTGCAACAGTTTTGGCATTAAGTGTCTCATCATGCAGGGTCAGGCTTTTCTTAAACCAATGCTGGTTACTGCCTTCTATGTTGAACGCGTTATTTTTGCTTTTATTTTAAATTTAGTAGTTTACTATGATTTCTGTTTAGATGCGTTTGCACTTATTTACATTTTATAGATTGCTGTACTTATTTTATGTTTTTGCTTTTGTTTTGTTTTATTGACCCAGGTCACTTGCAAATTAGACTCCTCGTGTTTTCAGCTTGCTAAACAAAATATTATTGCAACGTTTGGTCAATGTGCAATGTGTTCGGCATAAACAAGGAGCGTGGATGGTCCGTATTAACGCGCACACACACGCACACACACATGCACACACACATGCTTGCTTGCTTTAAAAGGGAGAGTGGTGAGCGAGGCGGTGGGAAGCCACGGATCTGAGTGGCTGGGATTTGAATTTAGGTCACTGCACTCGCAGGGCATTGGCTGGGGCTCGGCGAGCGGCGAACACGCGCGGACACGTGCGGGCGGCTTCTTGCCCAGGCGGCTCGCCCAGCCCCGCATGCCTCCCTCCCTCCCAGGTCGCCTCTGCACATTATCGAACACGACGTAACACGACCGCCGCCTTGCCAGGCCACTATTATAGCAACGCCTCCACCCCGCGCCGTGTCGTTCATGGGGCTTATTTGATCGTTTTTTAAAATAATTCCTTAATTAAAATCTCACGACATTCTTCATTAACACTGTCTTTTAACATAAACTAAATATTGTTCTAATTGTCCTTAGTTATATCCCTGGAGGAGGGCAATTTCCTGAAACGTTAGTGAAGGTTGCGAGTTCTATTTTTATCAAGATATTTCACCTGGGTGACCCCTTGAGATTACTTTCGTTTGCCATACTTCACGTACGAGTTGGTGAAGTGTTGATGGAAATGGTGGGGGGCGGAGGACAGACAGGCTGATGTATCCACTCGCCACTGATGTTGGTTGTGCTCGTGAATCTAACGCAGGCGACTCGAGGTCTATGCTTTATAGTGCAGTGCGCTCACCACTGCTGCCCAGATGTTCCCCCCACATTGTAAAGAAGCGACACGAATTAGCTTAACGAAGGCAGCGTTCTATGTATAGGCAGAGTCTTAACGCGAGATCATCTCAACCAAATTTAGCTGCGCGGCTTGGCCGCGGCTTTTCCGCGTCACGGCGTGGCCGTGGGGCTGGGGTCACGCGGTGCCGGGCACTGTCCACGGTGACTGCGACGACTCTGTGGCAGAGGCGTAGCTAGGATATTTTGCGCCCGGGGACGAACCATACAATTGGCGCCCCCCCCCCCCCCCCGTTTAATCACATTTTCCTATTACATCGAATAAGGAATAACAATTTTAATTTTAATGAAACATTGTATTTAAAGAAGCAAATTTATAGAAATTATATTACACGGCTCACTCAGTCACTGTCGTAGACTGGTTGACAGTCGACAAAAGACACATTTTCCTTGATTTCACTGTCGCAAACTGGTCAATCACGTAATCAAAATCAGTTTTTTCCAATGTTTCTCTTTCAACGCTAATAAGAGCAAGATCGCTGAGACGATCTTGTCCCATTGAAGCACGCAGATACGACAAAATAAGTTTCAATTTGCTGAACGACCGCTCACAGCTTGCAATTGAAACTGCTATTTGCTAATAAAATTTGCAGTGAAATTCGCAAATTCGGAAATATATCGTCTCCATAAAACACAATAAAATCAAGAAGATCCAAATGAGTTTCTGGTAGAACTTCATTCCGGTTACTGAGCAGCATTTTGCAATCTACAATTTCTTTGAAAAGTTCGTGGCCATTGATGTCGGTGTCATAGAAATTTCCAAAATCTGTGCAATTTCGACGAATTGCATCGACATCTGTGTCAGTTAGAAGAGTTTTGACGTCCAGCAGAAATCCTAATTTTGTGTTCAGGTCTTTTAGTCGTAAAAACCGTGTTGACATCTTCTGTTGAAGTCGATCAAATACACTCTACATAACGCGCACAATTTCTTCTTCTGCTGAAAGTCCTGCATCTCTTGCCAGTTCTCCTAGCATCTTCCGACGTCGCCTAATTATTCTGTCCACATCGATCCCCCATGCTGTGTATCTTGTTTTGGCGTTGTCTACAGCAACTTGGCTCAAATCATCACGAAGCTTGACAAATTCATGCTCCAAAGATTCAAAATCAGTTGCTGCTTCCTTGAAATTCATAGTAGGATCCTGTAATTGCTTCTGAACACGATCAATTTTTCCAAGAATGACATTCCAGAAATGTAATAAAACTATTAAGTTAAAATTTAATACGCATGCCTGTAACTGTTCTGCATCACTTCTGGTTTCAGGCGTCATAGTTACGTCCTCCGATAATTTGTCTAGCAGCCCTACTAGTTCATCCAGTCCTTCATAGATAGCTTTAACAGCTTCTGATCGTGCACTCCAGCGTGTTTCAGACTCCCACTTTACTGTGATGGGCACAGCTTTTTTAACTCTTCCCAACGAATTGTTGAACGAGAGAAAAACAAATATATACTTTCGACTGTTCCAATAAATGTGATAAGTGGATCATGTTTAGCTGAGTGTACTCCTGCTAAGTTTAAGCTGTGGTTGTCACAGTTGACAAACAATGCTCTGTAATTTTTGTCACATATTCGTTGTTGGCTAAGGCTGAAAGACTGCGCCTGTCTGTTGTTTGGGACGTTCTTCCATGTAAGTTCTTAATAGGCACGCGTACCAAAATGTAATTACATGACATGTAGGCTGTGTGTGGCGAGATATATAAACTTTTAGGTTGAGGTGTAGATTTGTGCAGTAGTTTCAGGCTGCCGCGCCCGCCGCAATAAGTTATAATGTAACGTTATAAGCCTCATTTTGGCGCCCCTTTACCTTGGCGCCCGGGGACATATGTACCCCCCTGCCCCCCCTCGCTACGCCTCTGCTCTGTGGTGGCAGTGGTGGATAAGCACAAACAATAACAATCTCAACCCATGCACCACGTATCACGATGCGTGGCCATGCGTTCGCGAACACGTGCAATGCACGAGCACGGTGCGAATAGGACGTCCGAGACCTCGAGAGACTCGAATAGAGTCTTAGTTTCAAGAATGTGATTTGGTCACCGAAACCAAATAAAACAAGGCAGAGCCTCGCAGCCAGATGATAGCCAGCTGGAGCCTGTGCTGGTTTACACTGCCACGGCAATTACGCTCCGATGGGTAACAATGTCCCCGTACACCGCCGCGTGTTCACGCGGAGCCACCCACGTAACCGCCCGCGCCCTCCCGAGACCCCCCCCCACCCCCCGGTGAAGTGAGGAGGCCACGGGGTGAAGGCGCAGCACGGCCAGGGGAACGTGAGTCGCGCTCGCAGCTCGCAGCTCGCCTCCCATTGGCGGGGGTCGCGTCGCGCCGCCTCTCAGCCGCGCGGTCTCTCAGCCAATGCGGCGCCGGCCACGGCGAGGCCTCGCTGAGCGGCCAATGGGCCCGTGCGGCCCCCCTCCGGCCCCCGGCGGTCACGTTGTGGCGAGCGTGTGGCTTGTGATAGGGGCTCGTGGCAGACGGCGCCGGCACCATTCGTGAGCCAGATGCGCGCACCTGGGAGCTGCTGCTGCTGCTGCTGTCAACGCCACCACCAGCATCGACAGATCCAGTCGCTGTTCAACATTTACAGTTTAGTTATTTAATAGCGGTGCTGCGCATCACCTACACACGTGTGATATATACATTCACATACACTTACAATAAGCAGATGTGGTCGAGGTTGTGATTTTAGGGTTGATTTGTGTTTTGAAGTTTTAGTTTTGTTTACGTTTGGAGGAGACATCTGCGCGTGGACGTTAGTTTCTGATTTAGCAAAAGAAAACACCGTGAGTTGATTTTGCCTCCATGCAAATAACACACGCACATTCACACACAACCATAACATTTCCCTAACATTCACACAACGTAACATTACCATCACATTTACACACAACACCACATTACCCTCACATTAATGTACCCTCATACATTCACATAAAATACAACATTACCTTCACACATTCAACAATTACCTTCAGACACTTTTTTTAAATATTCACTAAATTACCTCCACATTCGCGTAACATTACCTTCACACAGATGGCTGATACTCCACTCGATTCCATACTCTGCAGTCACGTTCGCATGTGTGAATTCGTTGTTTTCATGCGTTAGTTAAGTTGTGGTGATTACATATGACAGAGATGTAATTGGCACCCATGTCAATATCCCACTCGTACACGATGCGTGCGTGCAATGTGCACACCTGCAATGTGTGGGCTACGCGATATCACCAACGCTGAATACGAGTGCACATTAGCAGATTCAAGTGTTCATTTTGTGTACGTACGGAAATGTCGTTAAATTGCTCGTTCTGTGCATGTATTGAAATGGTTGCTAATGCTGTTGGGCGTTCATACAGGCAAATACATACCATCACGGACTATGAAGTGCACATGCATGCTGGGTGATGTGCACATGCATGCTGGGTGACACGCAGCGCCAGAAGTGAATGTTCATTATTGCTATATTCATAACAATTGTGCCTCACAGCACCAACCATGGGTTCGATTCCCGGACTCTGAGTCGCTTTTCTGAGTTTGTTCTGTCTTGTGCATGGCGTTTTTACCGGGTTCTTCAATAGCTAAAAACAACCGTACAAAGGACCAATGCTTCCAATGGAAAATAAAAACACAGCAAATTACTAATTTGGGATTAAACATAGCAACATCGCCGCCTACTGGAAAATAGTATATAGACTGTTGCTTTCCTGGGTAAACAGGCGTCATAATAATTCCCTAGACATTAACATTGCACATCAACGCGTGTTCACTATCATCTCTCCACTGCGTACAACGTGTATGACGGGAGGATGCGTTTGTACAAAGTATTGCACACAACTGCAACGTTGTATTGATGACGGATTTTTCTGATCACTGATTTTTTTACACAACGACGCCAATGATTATTGTGTTGTATGGTTTTTCGTCAAACTAGTACCTATATTTAACACCCATAGAAGGGTTCCTTTCCTGTAAATGTTTGTCAGTTCAGCTTTAGTTCAAGCAAGCCTGACTGTTGATGAGACACTGACTATCAAAACTGGTCGAGTTTGTTTCTCGTGTTGAAGAAATGCTGCTGAAATGATGCCACTCCAGAAGGCCGTGTGGCGGATGTGATGTGTAAACTACGTTTAGTTTGTATGTGGACATGGGAAGGAGGAGGCCAGGTGCCCGCTGCGTATAATTTGTGTTCACCGGGGGCGAGAGACGCCTCCACGAGTGTTGGGTCAAGGGGTGCGATACGATCACCGCGCGAGTAAACATCGACCGCGTGTTCTTCATTTGTGAAAATGGTACAAGGGGTGTTTTGTTTAAGCCAGTGGCGCGGACTAAACGTTAAATGGGACGGGACAGAACGGGGAAATACAAACGAGACGGGCAAAACGAGATGACTCGATTTGCATTGAGTCGCGCCCGCTAAATCGCGGTGTATGTGTGTGGCGGTGAGGATGATGATGATGGTAGTTGAGCCCCTGGCTCCCCAAGTACACCGTGACACGTACAGCTCTTAGCCAATGCACCGCGGGACGAGCATCCCTCCTCCGCACATCGGCCTCGCGCTGCGCTCAGCTGCGCGAATGGAACAACTTTCTGTTACTCTGAAAAATAACGCGGCATCCACTCATGAATTGGCCGCGGCACCATTAGAACACGACATCACCATTCGTTATTGCAGCGTTTTAATCAGGACCCATAGTTAATATAGGGAGGTATTTGCCTATAAACATCTGGCAATTCACCAGAATTGGTTCAAACAAGTCTGATTATAGATGAGAGACACTGAATGTCGAAACCGCTCCGTAGTTCTGCGTGTGTTGAACTACGCACTCCTAGAAAACCGCGTGACTGATGGGATATGTAAATTGTATATGTGGAGACAGATGTGTGGAAGATGCGAATTGTCTGCTAATGTCTATTGAGTTATCCACTTCTAAGGCTCAGGCATGTTTTGATTATTGATTATTCGGCTTGTTAACGCAGGAAAGTCTCATCGAGTCTCAATACATATCCACGAGGATATTTGACAGGATATGATCCTGTCAAGTGTTCACAGTTGTGGGTGCCGCAAGCAGCGCGGATTCCTGCGTGGAGATTTCGCGATACCGGCAAAGAAACTCCTTCCTCGAGTAAATAATTTGATGAGTGGAGTGCGAAAGACGAAATTCAGAGAGCACGTGTGCATGCGGGTGCACGGGTTACATATTGATTTATCCTGTCACCCCTCGCTCAAGATGGCTTGGCCGTCTTGTGTCGTGACTTAAACCTTCCTGCCACGAATAGAGGACGTTTGAGATCACCTCGCGTGCACAGAGGCTCTGCTGCTGAGCTGCAGTTCGTCCCAGACGGAACTCGCGCTCTTCTCAGCCGCTCCGATAATGTCTCGCCGACTATTTTTAAATCTGCGCGCGTTGTGTGTCTGTGTCGGCACCGCAATGCAATAAGTTTAATGATCTGATGCTAAGCGCACACACATTGCAGTGTGTACAATACACACAGCACGGTGTGCGTGTGTGTGTTGTACACGAGAGACGAGCAAGCGGCACTCCCCGTGCCGGTCGTGGAGGGTTAGTTGACCATACTTCACCGTTCTGGTCACTCTGAGTTGGTGATGGCGCGTAGCATGAACTCCGCAGCATAAACGTGGAGCAGCAACAATGGATCTTGACCATTCCTTCGCCGCAGATAATCTCAGATGACGTGAATTCCCATTGCACTGCCGTTTCATTGAATTGGGTCCCGGGAGAGTGTCAACACGTGGGGTAGCGTAGGAGAGAAGTGAGTGGTGCACGAGTTTGCGTTTACTTTGACTAATAATAAGTGGCGGCAGCGATGCGTTGCGCATTACGCCGCATGCACAAAGCGCCTCGGCTCACGGAACGCTGCGCGTGCTGGGGCAGGGCACGTGTCTCTGTGTACATGATCTGACGTGTACAGATTTATTATGCGTATATTTTTTATGAGTATGCTGATCCCTACCGTCATTATAATTAGCGTGCGATATTTTCCAGGTGAAATAGTGATTGAATAAAACATGGTGACTAATTAAAATGTGCATGACCGCTGTTGATCAGGGCAGGGGGTGGAATCGCGCCCCGCTGCTTAATGGAGGAGGGGCGGCCAGACGCACACAGACCGGGGTGGAGGAGCAGGGATGAGTGGCAGCTTCATTAAGCAATTCACAATTTCGCTCCACCGGCTGCTCCACCTCCCTCCGCAGTCCTGCAATTGGTCAGGGGGCTCTCATGTCCCACGACCAATGAATGGGACCCCTACGTCTTATACAACAACAGGTTGGGTCAGTCGTCTTGGTTCTTTCGGTAAAGTCACGTAGAAAAAAAAGGTTGGGTCAGCTCAAGGCACGCCGGCTCCGCAGGGTGGCCCGGTAAACTCAGTCAGCGAACAGCGTTCAATCACCCATAGAATATCGGTGCTACGCGCGCACAATCACCAAACAAGCAACGAATGCCACAATAAAGTATCTCAGAATCCCCTTCAATTGCTCAACATGTAAAATTCCATCTTCTCCCCCCTCCTCAACGTCCCCACCCTTCCCCACGCCCCCCACGCCGCGCACACGCGCACTCACGTAACACCCACCCACCACCTGCCCCCCGCATGGGAAGCCATGTGTGGCCCCCTGCCCCTCCTGCAGGCAGCGGGGAGGCCGCGCAGAAAACCGCGCGGTGCCGGTTCATCTCCTCCCACTGTGAGTGGCGTCTCTTCCTCCTCCTCCTCCCACTGTGAGTGGCGTCTCTTCTCCGTACTGAGTTGCGTCTCTTCCTTCTCCCACTGTGAGTTGCGTCTCTCCATCCCCACTGTGAATGGCCCACATCAGCACTGGTACGCGGTGGGAACGCATCAAGAAAGTCAATGCCTCTCCGCCCAAAGCCACAGCTGGCTTTAGAACGTCTGCTGTCGTAATTCTTCACACGTTTATTCCTGTAGATTTGTTTTATGAATCCACGTGGATATTTAGACCAGGTGCTTGCATAATGATGGGTTATGTAAGTGGGTTATTGCCCATGGAAGGGACTGATCTGTGTACTCGCGGAATGGGCGATTCGCATCTGTGGTGCCGAGAGGGAGAGCTTCGTGCAGGTCAGCGACGTCTGCCCCAGCTATCAGCGCTCTTCTCTTTCATTTGGGCTCTTTACAGTTCTGCAAATTAACAAAGTATATGGTCCTGCTACTACTGATCAGTTGGCCGTGGTGCACATGCACAACAAAAATGTAACGTTCGTCAATAACACTGTGGCCTTAAAAGTAAAATTATATAATTGGCCACAATTCTGGCAAGTTGTCTTAATCTGTGCTATGTAGAAGAGCCATTTCCCAAAATGTCGCCGATGATAATTTTTATACTTTTAAGGCCAGAGTGCTGTTACGGAAGGTGTGAATTTTTGTAATTTGACAATTTAGAGACTTGCTGTGTTGATGATTGTTTAAAGTTCGTGCTCATGCCAATTGTAATTCACTTACTGCAATCTAAACAATAATAGATTTTTATCAAGCAGCTGACCTAAATTCTGGATTCCTAAATTAAACTCATTACCTTCATGAACATTGCCGAATTTCAGAAACATAAACTAATGCAAATGAGACTTGCAAACTACTTTCCCATCACTCTTGCCAATGCTACTTTTCCATCTCTTATGTTATCACCTGCTTAAATACAATTTACTGTCTTAGGTAATTGTCCAGTTATAGCTCTGGAAAAGGGCCATTGCCTGAACCGTTAATGATAGTGGCTGCGCGTTTGTGGTGATATCCGAGATGGCGATGACGGCCCCCGTGAGAGCAGGGGTCTTCTCTTCTGGGCGTTACGCGGGCCGCTCCGTGCGGCTGTGGTTGTTTGCACGACCACGCGTGGCACCCGCATCGCCAACTTCTCTGCCGCGATTCAGATCTTGCAGAACGAGCAACACGACCCGAGCCAGGGATTCGAGGGAAAGGGTTCATGCAATAGCCCCTCCCACAGACAATGCCGACATCGGACAATTCGCTTCGAAATTCCCTCCGATCGTCTGTCTTTGTCGATCATAATAACCTTGCTCAACCTAAACAATGTGCTTACAACTCTGATAGTGCTGTTTGTTGATGGCCGCCTGACGTTTTGGGCATTTGGGCCCCGTGCTTAACAAACTTTATTTTTTTTCAATGACAAATACGAACGGTGTCATTCACTGCTGATGAATACAGATTAGTCCCGCCCAACAGAGCCCAGCCATCGCGGAAGCAGTCCTAATAAATCCACAACTTACAGCACTTGTCATCTCATAGTAAGCATCAGGGCACCGTTTGTCCAATAGTCGCCGTCTCGTGGCGTGACACACTCAGGAGGAACGCGTTGCCACCTACGGCTGTACTCGTATATCTCAAGGTCACCTCTTCACTGCGCTCCTACATAGTAACATATAACCAAGCAGACCATATAGACCGCAGGAGAAACTGGTTCCACCGAAGGCCAGAACTACTTGAGGCGTGCTAATTTATTTACGTTGCCAATGAGGGTGCATTACTTTATAACCCCGCTCATGCTACACGGCTATCTCATAATTCACTGTTATTTTGACCTCGTGAATAAATCGGAACGACGAATGTGAGGCCACGACAGGTGGAGACAGGAGAATGCGTGTCGCCAGGACCGGTAACACAATGAGGAAACAGAGGCGGATGAGAATAGGGAGGAACGATTTTGGAGAGCTCGGCGTTGTAATCAAAATTAACACAACGACGCACCTATGTGAATGTAGAATTTCCACGCTCTGCCTCTGTATTCGAGTAGATGTAAGAGATATGCAGTGTCTCTATGTTGTCTGCCATTCACAGCAGTGGGCCTGTCACCAGCGGTTTGCCATTTAATTTTACCGCCACAATCATTCATAACAAAATTCCAATTACGAACGTATTCTCTGAATGAATTTCGTTGTTGTATGGTTCTCGATTATCCTGACTCACGCTGTCAAGCAATTACGGGTTCGAGGTGAGGGTGACTCATATATTATCTGTATCTGTTGGCATATCGCAAGCCCTGCAAGCATGTGGCCTTTTAAAGTTAGTTCCGCCGGAAGGTGATGGATTTTTCTATTATGCGGCAAATATTATGATTTCACCTCCGCGCATGTGGGTTGCGGCATGTGAGCGCTGTGAATGGACCGGTTCTCCGTGTGACGCACGGCCCACGCTGCACATTCATTGTGCGCTTTGGCCACTGACGGTGCCGGCTGTCAATGCCACGCAGAATGAGGCTGTGCAAGATGAAGAGGCTCTTTTATTCAACGTCCCCCTTCAATCAGATCCCTTTGTCGAATTTTTTTTCGGCGGTACAAAATTGCGGACACTTCCTATCTCTGATAGTGCTGTTTTTTGCTGGCCGTTTAATGTTTCAGACCTTCGGCCTGTACTCAGCAATTGTGTAAACATTTTTAGGAATTATTTAAATTGGCAAACAGCAAAACATGAGCAGATCAAAATGAGAGTGCTTAGATAGGATTACGCGGTGATAATATTAGAACAAAAATCTCACCTGATGGATGCTGTTTTCTTTTGTCATGGAAATCTTCACTGGAGACAAAGTTAAATTATATTAATGGGCTCTGACTGGGAGTGGTGCTTACACCACATTTAATGCCAAGGAGCAATCATTCACTTGGGAGCATTGCGGGTGGCTTGATGAGTAGCGAGTGTCATCATTAGCAAAATCGAATCCTCAACTAAAAGTGGAAAACAATGAGAAGGGACCCAAAACAATGAGAAGGGCCAAATACTGAGATGTAACCGGTTAATTCAAATTAGCAACTGGGTTTTATACTCCCACTGATAATAGAGGACTATCTTGACCTTTTGTCCAACTTAGCCCTCTTAACAAAATACTGAGTTTTACAAAGACACCTGGGCCTGATTAAAATAGTTTTTGTATTTAACACCTTTGCGGAATTACCACAACGTCTAAGATTTGGCTCAAGTTGCCACGCTCAATCGGTGGGGGCCCTGTTCCATGCAAAACTCCACAGCCAATCGGTAGCCGGGGGAGTGCGATGGCCTCCTTGGCTTTGTCCCCGCGACGATGAGGAGGGCGTGTTTAGGTTTGTCTCCGCGGTGTGAGCCGCGTTTGCGCGTGATTCCGCACGTGGAGAGTGGCGGCGAGTGGGGGTGGCGTTGGGGAGGAGGCGTCGTGCAGCTGGGGATGAGCTGCGAGGTGTCCCGAGCAAGAGGGGCTAATGGGGAGTGAAGCGTGAAGGTCGCGAATGCTCCGCACACAAAGGTTGCCAATGTGATGAGAGAACGGTTCAATGAGCATTTCATTTTGCCGTGTGTTCAAAATTCGCGGGTCAGCCTCTCCAGATATTAGCAACGCTTGTCTGTGTACCAACTGGGATAGGCCATTTTGGATTCTACTTGCACCATCCCCACAATTAGTCAAACTGCAGCAAGATCCCAGAGTATTTTCACGCTGGTTAATTAACGTTGCAGCATTGTTTTGGAACGGAATTCACTGTTGTTACACATTATGTCGATGCTGGCACGAAGCCTCGTGCAGGTGAATAGTGACACTTGTGCTCCGTGAGCACTGAGGTTGCGTCGCTAATTCAAAGCTTCATCCCCATGACGGATGAAGAACGGCGGGGAGGAGACATGGATTGTAGTTGCAGGATGAGAAGCAAGAGGCAGTGACGGTGCGATTTAATCCATGCATTGATGATGTCAACCCTTGCATTCTCCACGCTGACATTTATATTTAGCATTGTGACGTAAAAAAACCCTTCCTCTTCATTATTAGGTGAGGAATTCGTCTCGCCAATTCCAGTCTCAGATTTCCTGCCGACATGTAATGTCATGTATAGAGGTTAGCGAGTGAGGCCTCTTCTGGATTGTGACAAGAGCGGTGTGGGGTGTGGGGTAAGGTGTTGGCGGGAGGCCTCAGGGTGATGATTTCAGCCCAGTGGCCAGAGAATGGCCCAAGCCTGGTGGCGAACTCGGCACACTTCGTCACTAGCACGTCACTAGCACGTCACTACCACGCACGGGGCCACCGGTTCAAACTTCGCCGCCACCCTTGGTGGCTGATGCGGGGTTGTCACCAAAGCAGACTCGCTGCTTGCTGCATAGTGGGCGTGAACAAAAAACCAAAAATGTATTTTGTACAGCATCATTCATGCCGATGGTGCTGAGCGTCTTGTATAGTTGGCTGTGAAAATTGTTCTTCAAATGATCAGAGTGAGCTGAAACAATAGTAATTGGTATGCTAGGTTCTTGTACACATGCCATTTAATTTATTTGTCTATGTCTGCTGGTGGAGGGTCTGAATGAAATAAATCTGGCTAGACCATTTCGTGGTTTTTCGCAAATGTCAATTATTATCTTTATCAGAGTTGGAAGCTCTTGTTTTTCTTGGTCCAGTTTCCACTTCAAATGCTGTTTGGTGCTACATTGCGGCCGGTATAGACGCCAGTGAATCATAGGTATGATGCGTGGCAGATGAAGCGATGGAGAGAGAGCGTGCGATAGGAAGAGGGAGCGAGCGAGAGCACGAGGGAAGATGGACACGTGAGCCCCCCTGTGTGGCCATGGCCCCGGGACGGGGAGCAGAGTTCCTCTCCCCACTGCCAGTGCTCGGCTCAATGGCCGAGGTCGATTTGAATCCTCACAAAGCCTCGCCGCTCTTTCCGTGAGGCCGTGCGTCGATGGGAGAATGGGCGATATCGGAAATTGAATTTTCGGCACAATCGCGTGTACCCTTTGTGAAGGACGAAATTTAAAGAGCTGATCTCCTCTCGAAATTATTTTTGAGGGTTTGGCACACCAATTAAAATGTGCAATCAATCACTGCTGCATTCTAAAACGTATTTTCATAAGCTTTGTTATAATATTAATCAATTTCCCTTTTTAATGCAGTGCGGTTTATCGCAATTTGTTTTGCCAGCTGAAGGCTCATTGACAAATTTTCCCCGAGTCATGGAGAGAGGAATAATTGCATTTACACAAGAAAAATTATATATTTAACAGTTGTGGATCATTTTAAACCATCCAATTTTCTTCACATTTACATTCTAAATGGACCAACACCGACATAAAATATGAAATTAACAACTGGCATTTACTCTGAAACGGCATAAAACATTTTTTTTTAATGCCCCGCTTCTGCAATTGAGTCATGAAAGCTGCGAGTGCAGGGGTGGTGGTCCCTGCGTGATTTGAGGTGGGAACGTGACCGTCACCTTGATATTGCCATGGCTCGATAAAATCGGCACCACTTTGTCGTGGAGAAGGCAACAGTGGCTGTCCTATGGAGAGACTCGCCCCCACCATAATAATGTGGAGTTTCCACCACTGGCTCGAGGTTGTAACAAGGAAATGAGCACCAATTCCTCATTGGCTATCTGAGAACTTTGCCTTGTTGAGTTCAGGTGTCTATAGTACACACGTACACACCTGTAATACACATGTGCACACGTACACACCTGTAGTAGACGTGCACACACCTGTAGTAGACCTGCACACACCTGTAGTAGACATGCACACACCTGTAGTAGACATGTACACACCTGTAGTACACCTGTAGTACACATGCACACACCTGCACACGTCCTGCTGTGCAGGTCCCATTACAGGGCGGGATTCGTTTTAAGTTGTTTCACACTCGAGCTCTACGGTTCAACTCTAATGCAGGTAACTTGGTGGAACTTTGTTGCCTTCTGTAACTGCCACGCAAAAGGCCACATCAGACACGACAACTCGGGCGCTGCTCTGCGTGCGGGAGCACGCGCCGCACGGCGTGCGAGAGAAGGCGTTGACACGTTCTCCCCTCCGCCCCCGCACCGTGCCTTGCAGATCGGAGTGACCACTGCACTCTGCCAGTGGGGACCAGGAGCACGATGGCCATCCATTTACAGACACCCGCGACAAATAATTAAAACTCATTTCACTTGATAACCATTGATAAAGTCAATACAATCCAAGCCAGAGCCGATTCGTGATTTTGACTAAAAAACAACAACAATTGTCTTACCGGCGCGGGTGCCCAGAGGCTAATCCTGCTCCGAAAGCGGTGCCGACTATTCCCGATGGACACGGAGCAGTGCGAGACGAGCGACGCGATGGCCATGCCGGCGAGCACCGCGGGCAACGACCCTTGCCGTCGCGACGACGAACCCTCGCATCCGAGGGACCACGAGGAGGAGCCCGGACCACCGGCCGATGACGTGGACATGAAGAGCAACGGCTCGCAGGGTGAGCGGTGACGCGGCCTAGCGCACGATTGCGGCCTCTCTCCCCCGCCACGTCCCCACGCTTCGGCCGCCGGCGTCCGCTCACCGAACGCTTCTTCCGTTCCTGTCCCGCGCAGGGAACGACTCGAGCGGGAACGACGAGCTCAACGGCAGCGAGTCGAACGGTACGGGCTCGCATGACGGCGCGTCGCGCGGCGCCGGCTCCAGCGGCCGCTCGACGGGCAGCGGCAAGGACTCGGCGCTGATGCTGCTCACGTCCGAGAGCAACAAGAGGTGAGGCCGTGTCGGAGACACCGGGAAGCGGGGGGAGGCGGTGGGAAGCGAGCACGCACCGGTCGGCCACCGAGGCCGAAACCCTTCGTGAGGCAATTTTATTTATTTTAAAAAATTAAACGGTTGTTTTTGTCAATTCCACATCATTATTCCAGTTTCATCAGTAGGGACTGCGGTTATTCTCTAACTTTGAAATCGGTGCCAAGCAGATGGCGCTTTCCAGCACTGCTTTGCGATGTAACAGGAAGACTTTATACTGCCTGCAAACCTCAGTGCGCTGCAAAACTATTGCAGCGCCTGACGGTCGGCAAAGGTGCCAACAGCTTTTTCCCAGCTGTGGGTAGAAAATGGCTGCTAATGGTGTGCACGTGTTTTCTTTTCTCCAGCTCAAATTCCCAGAGCCCGTCTCCTCCAAGTAGCTCCAATGCCTTCAGTCTCCTGAGCAGCTCCGAGCAAGACCACCCATCCACATCCGGTTGCAGGTGAGCTCGTCTCTCAGCCAGCTGACCGAGTAAGCTAGTCAAGTCGGTCAGTTGGTCATCTGGTCTAGGCCGACCATTCCCTCGTCGCCGTTGCGCTGACCCACGTCCGTGCGTGCGTTTGTGCTGAGCAGCAGTGAGCAGTCGATGAAGGCCAAGACACAGAAGGCCCTGCTCAAGACACTCAAGGACCTGAAGGCCCGACTGCCGCCTGAGCGACGCGTCAAGGGCAAGTCGTCAACGCTGGCGACGCTGCAGTACGCGGTCTCGTGCATCAAGCAGATCCGAGGTGAGCAATCGCATTGCCCACCCGACCGGTCGCCCGCCCGCTCGCCCACCCGCGGATGTTTTACGTACGTGGCCCTGCGGTGGTGCATTCACCACCGCTCGTTGTGCCCCGGCCAAAACCGTGCGCTGCGTGTGACGCGCTGCCATTAAAATGCCCACCCTGGTGCCCCTCCTACCCCCCGTGGTGCAGCCAACGAGGAGTACTACCAGCTGTGGACGGTGGATGATGGCAAAACGGCGACGCTCGACATCGGCACCTATACCATGGAGGAGCTGGAGACGATCACCTCTGAGTACACACCCAAAAGCACTGTGAGTTTCTTCTCCTTCTTATGGCTCACTCTCTCATAACCACACCTCCCCACCTGCTCACTCATAACCACACCTCCCCACCTGCTCACTCATAACCACACCTCCCCACCTGCTCACTCATAACCACACCTCCCCACCTGCTCACTCATAACCACACCTCCCCACCTGCTCACTCATAACCACACCTCCCCACCTGCTCACTCATAACCACACC
Organism: Lampetra fluviatilis; assembly: GCF_964198595.1. Taxonomy (NCBI): domain Eukaryota; kingdom Metazoa; phylum Chordata; class Hyperoartia; order Petromyzontiformes; family Petromyzontidae; genus Lampetra; species Lampetra fluviatilis. The sequence continues at coordinate 13,269,674 of NC_136302.1, read as the reverse complement.
TCCCCACCTGCTCACTCATAACCACACCTCCCCACCTGCTCACTCATAACCACACCTCATCACCGCACACAGCAAATTGTTCAAGAACTTTACAAAGATGGCTGCAAAGTTTGGGTCCAAGACGAACATAGATTGTCCAGCGACCCTACACGGGGTTCCCTATTACCGCCCCCCCCCCCCTTGCACTGCCATTGTTGCCGCCGTTGACGCCGAGCTCTGCCGTCGCCCGTGGCCCACAGGACACTTTTGCGATGGTGGTGTCGCTCATCTCGGGCCGCATGATGTTCTCGTCGGAGCACACGGCCTGGACGCTCGGCTGTCGAAAGGAGCTGCTGTCCGACGTGAAGTTCGTGGAGATGCTGGCGCCGCAGGACGTGAGCGTCTTCTACAGCGCCACGGCGCCGGGGAAGCTCCCGCCGTGGGGCAGCATGCACGAGGCCGGTAAGGCGACACGCGCTCCGCCGCCCCCCTGCCGCTAATCCCCGCCGCCCCCTCCATGTCTCGCCGCGCCCGTCTGCCTGCCCCTTCCCCCGACCGATGGGCCGCCCGCGGGCATGGCGGGCGGTCGAGGCGGCTGCCCGGCATGCGCAGCCACGAGGGACGCGGTAACGCATTGGGTCAAAAGACGCAGATTTAGCATGACGCTCCGGGTGCGTCGCACTCGATGCGGATAGCGAGCGATGCGGTGGGTAACGAATGAAGGAAGGAGGCACTCTCCCAGATGGTGACTTAACAGGGGTACTTCGATAGGGCCCGGGCCCACCTCTCTACGGCTTTTGTTGTGCTCACTCTGACATCACAATCCGTGCATTGACCGTATTCCGCTTTGGCGAGGTGCCCAGACATTTGACTCTGATCGTCGCGTGGTGCTGCAATGTCGCGAGGTGAGATCCTCGGCAAGGCTAACCTCGTGGTGTCATCCACAGCCGCTGCTGCGTTTGAATATCCCCAGGAGAAGCCGTTCTTTTGCCGAATCCGGTGAGACCCACTTCCCACTCGTTATTTTATAAGTTACTGTGAGTGTTCTTTTCATGTTTGAAAACAAAACAAATAAAACAAGATGATGATACAGATGTTGTTGATGAAGACGCGGATGATGATGATGATGATGACGTGTGCTCGCCACTCCCTGTGCAGGGGGGGAGGCAGTAAGGACGAGGCAGTGTACCTGCCGTTCCGGCTCACCCCGTACCTCATGAAGGTTCGCGAGGGCGAAGACGGCGCCGACGCGGGTGGGGAGCCATGCTGCCTGGTGCTCGCCGAGCGCGTGCACTCGGGCTACGAAGGTGAGAGTGCGGTGCCGTCTCTACTCCTCACGTACTTACAGTGCAACCAGTGTACAACTACAATGCACAGACACGACAACCACTGCTGTTCAATACCAAGCGACCAGTAGCATCCGTCACGAGCCTCTTCCACAGAGGCTGACATCGGCAAGTCCACTCGGCTCCACATCCTCATCCTCCTGTACTGCATCGGTTCATCTATCTCTAGCCCATGCCGCACCCATTTAGCCCCCTCTATATCTGGCCAAACAGAAGCTGTTTGGGCATGCGGCGGCTAGGCACGCGGGCTACGTGACTCAGCCAATGCAGCCTCACCTGCTGGAGGAGCTTGTTGATGGGACTGTGTTCAGATCTTTCAAGGATCTGTGAGCTCGAACAATCCAGTCTGGTGAAACCCAGGATGGAACGTAGGCAGGTGAGCCTACACATGTCAAGGCAGTGCATATGTTCCATTAAAGAAGTCCACATTTTACAACCTTAGAGAAGAGAAGGAATGAATGTGGCCGAAAAGACCCGGAGCCTCATGTAAAGTGGCAGGGCCAGACGACTTCAACAAAACCTAACACAGCCAATTAGCCAATAGTGCCACTCAACTGCTTTGAAGTGAGACCTCCAATGCCAAACTGGAGCTGGCCCTGATCACACTGCCCAAGTACAAGGACTCCACCACAATCTCTCCACAACCGCCCGTGCGGATAGCCCGTTCACGTGTCCGCCTGTGTCTTGTCCTTGCGGCGTCTATCCTGTGTCTGGTGTATAGAACAAGTGCGCTGGCTAGGAGTATCCGAAACGCTCTTAAACGTACAAATCAAGAGTAAGTGGAAATATGCGATGCATTGTTACAGTTCGCTGAAGTTCGCCTGTGCAATGCACGCTAAGCAATGGAATTCGCTACGATTGCTGAGATTTTTTACGGACACAAGTCCCGAGTGGCTTTTTCTTTTAGTGATTGCACGATTTTTTTGGACATCATTGGCGTATGTCATGTGACATCATCCATGATGTAACAAAGTGCTTCTTTTGGGATGGACATGAGAGAAATCAAAATTTCCACTTTCGCTGTTGTAAAATCTTCTCCCATTCAGGCAAATGCAACGGCGGCAAATCAACAACAAAAATTACTCGATTTAAAAAGGTCCGGCCACTTCTTGGAACCCGCTGATGGAGTGCATACGTTCTCTCCCACTGACTGCTTGTAGCGTCGCACCGAATAGGAGAGTCATGACCGGTCTTTTCAGAGGTCATACCTTAGAATATATGAATGTGCTGGCCCCTCCTCCACTGATCAAATGAACGAGCGCATGAGTACGATGTTCAGCTTGTGATGACCGACGCGCAGGTGTTTATCCACAACACCAAACAAAAACGGCTGCAGCTCTCTCCTCTACAGCCTCCCCACGCCCCTCGCGTCCGAATTCCACACGATTCACACTCGGCATCTTCTAGATCCTCTGTGGAACTTGCCCCTTCCTACCTCTCCCTGCTCATCTCACGCTACTCCTCTCCATACATTCTCTTCTCCAGCAACCAAGGCGAAGCCCCCCGTAAACATCCGCTCATTCTGTGCTGCCCCCACTGTCTGATTCTCCCATCCCTCAGCCACGTGTGCTGTTGTCTCCCTGCCCTTGTTGAAGTCCAGTCACTTATTTATCTCTTGTGCATTTCACTGACTGCTTCTTTGTATTCGTAAAATAAATGTGCTCACTGTTGCTGTTCAGCGGCTTGGGATGTTGGCAAGATTGTTGGCAAGATCTGGTACTGGTATTATGTTGAGCTTTATCACAGTTGTGATGCTAAATCTAACGAAGACAGCTGCTTGAGCAGTGGCCCCATAGAGACCTTTCCACAGGGTATAAGGGAGCTGCTATGACATAACGGTCCACACACTGGACTTCCATTCCATCTCCCGGGGCGGCAGTTGAAACAATGGGGCAAGTTTCTTGAACCCCCCCAACCACCCACCACCACTGTCCACCCAGCAATGTAAATGGGTATGGCACAGCCGATCGGGAGGACCCGTGTCGTGGGGTAAAGTGTGGGTACGCCCACCTCTTCCAACACGTCTGTTCAACGTCGAAAAGTAGACCAAATACCCTCAGGAGGGGCTGTCTAGAGCATCCTCGAGCGAAGGCCATTCTACTAGCAGTGTCGTGAGCGAGTCGTTGCAGGGCTGCGCCTTTGCCGTGTACGGTGCGTGACCCGCGCCGTCCTGCTGTGCTCACAGCGCCACGCATCCCCCCGGAGAAGCGAATCTTCACGACGACACACACGCCGGGCTGCGTCTTCCTGGACGTGGACGAGAGGTGAGCGCTGCCTGGGCTCACGAAGTTTCGCTCGCTGACATCGCCACCACTTTCGCTCTCCGCTGGTGTTCCTCACGGTCCATTGATAAAAGTGAATAAAAATCGGTCCCTTAAGCTCGCGATAAATGCAATTAATTCGTGTCCGAGTATCTGTTATTTAGAGTGTATGTTATTATTCTGCTATGGTTACCGCCGAGGGATAGCGTAGAACCCGCAAGGCCCCCTCGCGGGGTGTGTAGGTAAATGCTGGCCGTTTCTCAGCTGTCACACAATGCCAGAAGATTTCTCTCGACGTTTTTGAGCCATTGGCTTTTTGCTCGGTTACGGTGTTGAAATAAAAACCCGGTGTGACGCATTTTGTCTCGTACCCTCTAGCTGATGCCACCCTCCTGCCCCTGTGTCCCCATTCCTCCTGGACAGGGCGATCCCCCTGCTGGGATACCTGCCCCAGGACCTAGTGGGGACCCCCATGCTGACGTACATCCACCCCAACGACCGGCACCTGATGCTCGCCGTGCACAAGAAGAGTGAGTGCGGGAAACCCCAGGGTTGGGGACCACCGCCCAGAAACCGACAGAGCCCTGAGTGCCACTCCAGAGACGTTTCATTCCCACTGTGAGCACTGAGGGCTCCTCCATTATCACCAATGGTCTTCCACCTTGGTTACAAAGCTCATTTACTTACCTCTGTCTCTATGAGATCCAAATGGGAGCTGAATGCTACAATGCATATCTGTTTCCATGTACATTTTACAAATATTCAGTTTTGGCTTGAAAAGGACACTCCTGCTCTTAGACTGTGTGCTCTTTCCTGGTAATGAAGATTGCCCATCTACCTGTAACCCATCTACATACCTACATCACGACCTGTCTATAATAATTTTCATAGCCATTGGAAATACAGAAGCGTGTTTGTACGCAATCCACACGTGTGTCATCTATCTGCCGTGTCTAATTGTCACATTGTCAATCTTCCTGTCCTCCCGCTCCACCGACAGTCTTGAAGTTTGTGGGGCAGCCATTCGACCACTCCCCGTTCCGCTTCTGCTCGTACAACGGGGACTACGTGACCATCGACACGAGCTGGTCGAGCTTCGTCAACCCGTGGAGCCGCAAGGTGGCATTCATCATCGGCCGCCACAAAGTCCGCACGTGAGTCCGCCGGTCGAACGGGCGTGACCTCGCGGCGCGGGGCCGGGCCTGGCTGATGGATGTGCTAGCGCAAGGCAGGCGCGGAGGGAGGGTGGCCCACACGGGGGTTTCATGGGGCCTGCACTCGCCCGGGAGAGCCTCGTCGACCCTCGCCACTTTTGCTGAGGAGGGGGTCCCACTACGTCGTGGATGTTTGGCCACGCATTCCACGTTCGTAATGAGAGTTGGCTTCGTGTGAGAGGAAACTGGATAATCAGGAGAAAACCCATCGCACAGTTGGATTTAAGAATCAATTTTCTGTATTTCCACCTTGCAGCAAAGCGGGTTTGGGAGTTTTGTAAGCAATTTGCTTGATCCACCAGCCCTTGCTCCCAAAGTCCTGGATCACAGGCCTGGGGGACGAATGGAGCGGCAGCGTTAGGCGTTCATCTAGAGCGCGCAGGTTAGGATTTTTTTGTCACGGCGCCCCACGTGACCCCCTTGCCTGTTGTGTCCCCCCTCTCTGGTCCCTCTCCCCATCCCCCAGAGGCCCCCTCAACGAGGATGTGTTTGCGAGCCCCGCGACCGTGGTGGTTGGCGAAGTGGAGCCGCGGGCTCCGGACTCGGACGTCGCCGACATCCAGGAGAGGATCCACAAACTCCTGCTGCAGGTGCGGCCTGCATGCTGAGCGCACCTCTCTCTGTGCATTATCTTTGTTAGGTTCCTCCTTCGTTTCCTCTTGTTCATTTCCAGCAGCTGTTACAATGGCTGTCATCGGCAAATCTGAGATCATTATTCCTGTCTTCATATATGTTTATGCCTTTATTTCTCCAATCCAATCTTTGTAAAAAAAAAATTCCCAATGTTCACTGTGAATAACTTTTCACGAAGCGCGTGACTTCCCGCCTGACTCCCCTTACACACACGCAGTGCCGCGCTGGCCCTCGCGGACGCTTGCTAACGGCGTGTCGTCTGCGTGTCGTCTGCGTGTCGTCTGCGTGTCGTCTGCGTGTCGTCTGCGTGTCGTGTGCGTGTCGTCTGCGTGTCGTCTGCGTGTCGTGTGCGTGTCGTGTGCGTGTCGTCTGCGTATTGCCCGCCCGCAGCCCGTGCACAACAATGGCTCGAGCGGCTACGGGAGCCTCATGGGCAGCAACGGGCATGACTCGCACGGGCACCGGCTGAGCTTCGCTTCCTCCAGCGAGGGCACTGGCGCCGCACCTGATGACGGCCACGCGGACAAACCCGTACGTTCCGGCGCCAGGCGCACGCACGCACGCACACACACACGTTTGCACGGATACAAAGATCCCCCGCATAGCCTGCGCAGGCTGCCGAGGGAACTGCCGTCATGTGGAGGCCAGCCACGTGCTGGTGGTGGTTTGGTCAGCACCACACCCGACTGCTTTTTTCCCCTTAGTGCCAATGTTTACCAGATACTCGTGTAAGGCTGTGTCTACTTAGGGGAGGCCAAGGACAAGTTCAGATATTCGTCGCTGATGTTGGCCGCGAGCGAGTCTCTCCATAGGTTAGGTTGGCTGTGAGCAGGCCACAGTCAATTTGTAGGACAACCACTGTTGACTTCCACACAATGTGGTACTCGTTTTATCGACCCCTGAGAAACAGTCCGGTTATGAGTCACTCTCTCCACTGCTGAGCCACCCCAGGTGGTGAATCTCGTATCTGCAGGGGGGCTTAGTGAGAAAGTCGTGAGGGGGGTGGATGTGGATTTGTCTGGCGAGTAACCAATCGGTGCCCTCTGCGCGTCTGTGCGTGCGTGTCCTTGCATGGTCCCCTCCATCCCTCTCCACTGCTCACGCTGCCCACCGCCACACGCCATGCAGATGTCATTCGCCCAGATTTGCGTGGACGTGCAGCAGCTGACGAACCCCGGGCGGCAGCAGCAGCAGCAGCGCTGCCCAGAACCCCTGAGCCGGCGCAGCAGCAGCAGCAGCAGCAGCTCGGAGCGCAAGGTGCTTGCCCCCCTCTCGCCTTGCCCCCTCCCCCCACCCCCGCCTCACATTACTGCCATCGTCATCATAGTTTTTGTTATCGTTAACCTTGTCATCAGCGTGATCAATCGATATTCATTCCTAAAGATAGCGCGATGAAAAAAATGTACGACAGCGCTTGTACACGAGCAGAAAAGTGCAATCTGAATCCATATTCAAATTTATTAGCTTGTCCTACGTACGTTTAAACTCAGGAAATGCGTGATTAAAGAGGTGGGTCTGAGTGCAAATGTAAAACTCTCCATGGACAGGCCCTCTCTTATCCGATGCGGCAGAGAGTGCCACGGGTAGGGGTCACATGCAAAAGCGCCCGAGTTATTCAAAGGGACCTCATTGTCATCATCATCACATCTCTGAAAAACCTCACAGAGCTTGACGCAAAGTACTTGGTATGCAGTTAAACGCGAACTTTGGACAATCGCACAAACACGCACCCAAATCTGTATAACGGCTTCTTACATTTTTACACACAACTGTAAAGGCCTGTGAAGAGATACCCTGCACCAGGGCTTGAACCCAGGTTGTCCATCCGTACCGACTCCGAGTGGTTGTTCCCAAGAGCGATGGTGGGTCACGGCCCCGTGGTGTCCGCGTTCGGCGCAGTGGAGATGATACAAGCCTCTGCCACCTCGTGTTGCCCCCTTCCCTCGCAGTGGGAGATCGAGGCCAGATGGTGCTGCCCAAGGCCGTGCTGGAGATGGGCCGAGAAGGCCCGCGGGCCGGACGCGAGCGCTCAGCCAGAGCCGTCACGGACGAGACCGGCAAGAAGGAGCAGACGGCCATGCCGTCCTACCAGCAGATCAACTGCCTCTACTCCATCATACGGTACGCTTGCCCTCCTGCATCCATCGTACTGAGTGTGGGGTGTGCTGGTGATGTGGCCTCATAAAGCATCTAAATGTGACCTCCTTTGGAGAAACAGAAACGACACATTCATTGGTCGTGGCAGGGGTGGCACAATGGCGACACGCATGCCCCACAGAAAGAAGGGCTTGCTTGCAATATCCGACTTGGGCACCTTGCTGTGTTCTCTCTCTGTTCTGCATGGGTTTCCTCCAGGTGCTTCAGTTGCCTCCTGCAGCTAAATATATCATACAATGCCACTGGTATTGGCCAAAACATCTCAATGTTGCAAAATAACGTATAAATAACTCAACAGAGATCCCCATGGCAACATCGTGCCTTACAACATTAACTTGGCAGGACCTTTTTGAAAGGGAGTATCAAGCGAGGCTTGGGTAAACGAGCGGAAACAAAGTAGAATGACGGCACGCCAGTTCACGATGAGCACGGCCACCGATGTTGATGTTGCGTCATGTTGCTGTGCGCACAGATACCTGGAGAGCTGCAACGTGCCCAAGGCAGAGAAGCGCAAGTGCCCGGCCTTGTGCGAGGCCTCCTCCTCGACCTCGGACGACGAGAAGCCGGACGTGGCCGCACAGGATCCGAGCGGAGCCGAGATGGACCCGGAAGGTGAGGTGTTGGCCGCAACCGCCTGTAATTACCACAGCGCGTGGCGATTATGCCTCTTGGCACCCGATATTGATGTAGGAAAGCCGGTGCTTTCGTAACAAAAGTAACATCGGGGATATGTTTTTGGGATAATTAAATAGCTCGAGGACATTTGCTGCATTGGCAAGTAATCGTGGCAAAGGTGCCACGTGGCCTCCCTGCTCGTATTCATTACAAGTCACAAGCGAGGCAATGCGTCGGCCTGCTCACATGGGGGTGGGACGCTAGGCTCCAGTGGCAGCCCTGTGCCAGTAGGGTACATTCCACGTTCCAATGGCAGCGGCCAGTGTCCCTCTTGGACGAACACGACTGCCTTCCTACAAAGTGCCGGTAAATGTATTCAGTAAATAGCGATTACAAGACGAGCCTCTCTTAGCGATAAACGCAGTGAATTCACCCCATCGTTATTAAGCATGTCGACAAATCTATTATTTAATTAGTTTATCCATTTTGCACACCAAGTACATTGCTGGTGAATTCGGTAACTTCCCGCTTGCTTCATAAGCACCATCAGCATGTGGAATTCATTGACAAATTCGGGTTACGGCTGAGTGGCGTGGAGCAGTAGCATAGTGGTTCGCACACTTTGCTACAAATCTGCTGAACCTGGTTCGATTCCTGGCCATGGCTGACATCGGTGGCGAGTGATAACTGGACCAGCCCTGCCTTCGCCAACCTGCACTGATCGGAGTGGTGAAGTAGAATCAAACAACCCCAGTACCGACATGGCATGGGGAGGCCCTCATCCAGCAGTGGATTGACAGGGCTGTGCGTTTTGTTTCGAAGGCCACGCATCTCTCGTGATGGCCATGGTAGACGAGGGCGACAGTCGCAAGCAATCGTCACCGGCAATAATTGCTCAACGATTTTCTACTCTTTAAATTTTATTCCAAATCTGGACCAATCTGATTGCACGTGGACACATTGGGTGCCGACTTCCAATGAGAAAGTAGTCGGAGGTAATTCAGCTAACCAATGAAAACACTTGCATGATGCTTCTTTCATTGGCTAGCCACAATTCCGTCGAGCCTCGTAGTAAACCTGTTGCCGGTGACAATTGGTGGCGGCGATCATCCTAGAATTGCCGTAGCGCGTCACTGCGTTCCGTCAACTCGAGAGCGCGAAACTAAGGCACGAATCTCTCGTGGTGGTGGCGGCAGCAGTGATGGAGGCGGAGCCCGAGATGGCGGTGGACCCCGTGGAGCCGGTGGCGCCGCCCGTCATGGCGACGCCGCCGCCGCCTCCGCCGCCGCTGGCCCCGCTGCCACTGCCCCTGAGCAAGGCGGAGAGCGCCATGTCGGTGACGAGTCAGTGCAGCTACAGCAGCACCATCGTTCACGTGGGCGACCGCGACAAAAAGAACCAGCCGCCCGACTCCGGTACGGCACTGCGCTGTCGTGGCGCTCGAGGGAGGCGAGTGGGCGAATGCACCGGGGAACCTAGCGGCAGCTGCTTCACGAAACGTTACGTGGTCACGTTGCCGTTTGCTTGACGTGGCGAGGAGATTCGGGAGGTGCTCGTAACAGCTGGCGGATCGTCGGTGCTGCTAGAATTCAATGCCAGGTTTCAGCCGCCTGTGACTTAGTTGGGAAAAGTCGTTGCAGCACAATGTGGATGGTGATGCGGCCCAGAGGTAGCGTGTTCTCCGCTTGTTGTAGAGATTTGCGATTCAAATTGATACGCCGCACCGGTTATTTCTGCGAGTGTATTAACCATTAAATATGCACCGTGACATCATTGGAAATGAGTAGGCCATTGTGTGCCGGTGTCATGTTCCAAATTTACACCACAATTTACTTGATTAAAATGTGATGCAAGGTGCTTTGATTTGCTGAGGCATTTCAGCAAAGCCTTAAGAATACAAAGATTATCGCTATTAAACCAGCTTCACTTAACCCATGAAATGTATCAAGGTCAAGCTCCAATTCAATTTGATGTTTGTAATGTGGCCCAGGCCGGAATACAGCACTTAGACGACAAGTGGCTGAGAACTTGCGTGTTAAATGATCATAGCTCACGATTTATAACATGGGGAAAAACTTAACATGGCCCAGGTGGTTTAATGATTCACCTCCTGGAAATTCCATAAATACTCCTAGTTAGTGGCCACCATTTAATTCAAGATTTAATTATTTTATTGCCCCATTTTACCATTTTCTTTGTATCGCTGCTTTTTTTGTTTGCACAATTTGTTCGCTCGTGTCGCCCAGAATACCCAGGCCACAGTGCCCCCAGGCAGCGTGGTGTGAGAGAGGCTGCCGCTTCACCTCGCCTATTCGTTCATTTTGACGCGGCAACATGGCGTTGACGTTCCCTGTCCACGTAAAAAATGTCCCCTGCATGGTGCCCGCAGCCTGCACCAACCCTAACAGGCCCCCTTAGTTGAGAGCCGCTGGCTTCGTGTGATTTGAACAGATGGCATGAATATATTTTGCGCTAAACCGCAAATAACCGAGTCTCACGTGCACAATTCTACGCGTGCAAGCACACATTTTGAGTGACGTGTCGACATGTCGTTGCGCATCTAGAAATCGCTGCTCTGGAGGACACGCCCAACATGGGAGGCGGAGACTCTCCCGAGACGCCCGGCAAGGGGGGCACGGCCCCCCCGCCGGAGAAGGAGCGCGAGAGGGAGGAGTACAAGAAGGTGGGCCTCACCAAGGAGGTGCTGTCGGCCCACACGCTCAAGGAGGAGCAGACGTACATCCAGCGCTTCCTGGCGCGCGACGGCACCACCAACTTCTGGGCGTTCGGCTCCCCGCACCGCTTTTGCTTACCGAGCCAACACCGCGGCCGCTCACGCGACAGAGGTGACCTCCCTCCTCCACCCCCTCCCCCTGTCCACCTCCACCCACCCCACCCCGGTCAGCTCGTGGAGGGTTGCTCCTTCTCTGCTGCTGCCCTGCTGGCCTCCAGTGGTGGCGCAGTCGCCGCGTGTTGCGAAGGTTTCGCGTTTTGAATCCGGCAGGCCGGCTGGGCCAATACTGTGATGCATTCATCAAAAAATAGTACGCGCCATTTGCTTCACTCGCAGTGAACGATAAAGATGCCGTGACATAATTCAAAGAAGACTTGGACGTTGTGCCTGCGCCAAGGTCCAAACTTTTCAAATGTTCCAAATTACTCGCAAATTAATCAAATAGGAAACGCATAAAATTAGTTTACCTTTATGGAAAAACCTCAGCAGCATCCTCAGGCTTTATTGGGTAAACAAGCGTCGTAGTTATAATAATGATGATGATGATAACTATGCATTCTGTTACGTTCCTGTGCTAATTTGTAATGGGAATGTATGTATGTTGTTCGTCTCTGCGTGCAGGCGTCCACGGCCTGTCTCATCAGAGCTCCAAGGTGAGCGGCCCCACCCTGCGCCGCGCCGGCGGCGTGGGCACCGGTGCCGGCACCTCCGGCCGACTCGGCAAGTCGAAGCCCAAGCGAGCGAAGCAGCAGCAGGAGTCGTCGGACAGCGGGCCCGGCTCCACCTACGCGCAGACGCCCTTCCAGCACCGCGCCACCGCCGGCACCCGGTTCCAGCCGACCGTCGAGCAGGTGGCGGCCTGCAGCCAGAGCTGGTTGCCCTCGGACGAGTGCTTGGGCCCACTGCCCCAGCACGTGGCCTCCCTGCCCCCTCACGTGGCGGTGGGGCCCCCGGGGCTGGGGCCGCAGGGCGTGGGGCTCTACCAGCTGTCCTACCCGCTGCCCGTGCTGCCCGGCTTCCAGCCCGTCTCCGCCGAGGCCCAGTTCCCAGCGGCCGCCGTGGCGGCGGCGGCGGTGCCGCCGTACCTGGCGCCCGTGCTCACGTTCGTGATGCCGCAAAACTACCTCCTGCCCGCCGCCGGCTGCTACCAGGTGGCCGGCTCTGCGCAGGGGCCCGCGCCGGCCGTGTACGCTCTGCCGCCGTTTGCGCTGGCCTCCGCGGGAGCGCCGGGGCTGATCGCCGACCCTTCCCAGGCCTCCGCGGCCACGCCGGCCGCGTCGATGGCGACGATGTCATCGCTTACGTCGGCGCCGGCTTCCTCGGGGCGGTACCCGCGGTGCATCATCGCCACCGGCGTGGAGGAGGAGGAAGAGGAGGAGGCACCGGGCGCGGACGACGTGGACATGGGAGAGGCGGTGGATCTGCTGGCGGCCGTGGAGCCGGCGGCGCTGGCGGGATCGCGGGCTTCCACGCCAGGCGTGCTGGCGGCACCGCTGTCACCCGGCCTGGAGGAGCAGGACTCCGCGCCGTCGCTTTTCGACCAATCGCGGTGCAGCTCCCCGCTGCAGCTCAACCTCCTCAACTTGGACGAGGCGACGCCGCGCGCCAACGAGCGCGCCGACGGCGGCGCCGGCGCTGAGCAGCAGCCCGGCGAGCAGCAGGTACGGGGCCCGGCGTGCGGGATGCACTCGGGGGCCCACTCAACCTCATAAATTGGACCCTCGCAGCAATGGTTTTGGTCAAATCACCTCCCCCTAAATCTTGAAAAATATCCGTAGCCAAGCACCAGGCAGCGGCTCACCATGGAGTCACTCTCACACAATTCACCCAACACTCGCTCCACCATCAATCTCTCAAATCACCTGAAAATCCTCAGTATCACCTTGGACTCCACATTCTCACTCGACAACCACGTCCTCTACACAGTAAAAACATCTTAGGGGCTTATGGTACATCTGTCCACCATTGACTACAGCCACTGTGAACACTCGAGCTTGTAGCATTGTAGGCACTCGCCTTGAATATTGCAAAGCCATCCTTATTCACACATTATAAAAACAGCTCAACAAACTACAGCGGCTTCAAAGCAACCTGTCTCGTGTTGTTGTGGGCATTAGGCATGACCACATGACTTCCATGGCTTCACAGAAATCTTTGCACTGGCTCCACATCAAAGCAAGGGTACAGGACAAGATCGCTATCCTGTGCCCATAATCTGCTCATCGTACCCAGGACTGTCCTGGATAAGTGTCATTCGTCCGTCGCTGCACTCCCACTACACATGCTCAGCATCTATGCAGCATCCACCTTCAAATGCCAGTTCAAGGCTCTCATTAGTTCTCACCCGTTCAGGTTCTCTCCAGTTCAGGCCGCATACGAAGGACTTTGAGCTCTGGCTCCGGGCCTCCGAGTTCTCTGTTGAATGTTGCTTTCAATTCGTGAGATATGTGCATGACAAATTACGTTTGTTATTATTAGTATTGTTATGCATGTGTAAGCCCCCTACAGCATCCGGCTTCATTTTTTTCCAGGATGCCAGCGAAGAGGGGAACAACAACGACACAATGTCCACTTCCAGCGACCTCCTGGACCTGCTGCTACAGGAGGACTCCCACTCGGGCACAGACTCGGCCGCCTCGGGCTCGGGCTCCTCGGGCTCGGGGTCGTCGGGTTCGCGCTCGCTCGGCTCCGCGGGCTCGGGCGGCTCCAACGCCTGCGACACGTCGCGCAGCGGCACAGGTGAGCGCACGGACTCGCCTCCACGCAGATGCGGACGCTCGAGCGAATCGATACCGGAGACTAACGTGGGGCGGTGATTTGATGCGGCGGTGGCGCGTTCGCTACTCGTTCACGTCCAGCAGGCTGCCCTGTGGGTGGTGCGCTAACCGTGCAGGCCATCTAATTACCTCGCAGTGGACGTTAATATCCCGTAACGTAATTCGAAAAGAGTTGGCTGTTGTGTGCTGGTGCCATGGTCCAAATTTGCTGAATTAAAATAAATGTACCTGCAAATTACTCGATTTAAATTTAAACAGCAACATTGCCCCTCATGAAAAACTTGGTAGGACCCTCTTGAAAAAGTCTTGAGACTCGGTGAAGCTTTTCTGGATAAACGTACGGAATTTTTATCTGACAAAATGAGTGGTTGATTGAAACCCACATTTGAACCCAAATGAATTGGCTCGGTGATCTGACGTGGTATTATATATATTTATGTGGCGAGACAGACATGGATAGAGGTGAATCGTCTGCTTGGTTATTTTGTGATGTGGTGTTAGCACCTTCCTGTGTAGCGGCGTTAATTTATGTCGACTCCTCGTGTATGGGTCACCTGCAGGCAGCACGAGCAACACCAGCCAGTACTTTGCAAGCAATGACTCATCGGAGGTTGACCAGAAAGAGCGCAAGGAGAGGGAGGAGGACAACAAGTTCAAGCAGCTGTTGCTGCAGGACCCCATCTGGCTGCTCATGGCCAACACCAACGAGTCGGTCATGATGACCTATCAGCTGCCCTCCCGGTGAGTCAACAGTGTTATTTGAAAACACGTAGAAACTGTTACCCCCAACTGCAAAAACTTGTCAGGATCCTGCTGAAAAAGAGTCTTGGGACTCCTGGAGGCTTTCCTGGTTAAATAGTGTATATTAATAATAAAGCAGTTCAGTTAAGGTGAGTTGATAATACTGGATGGGCAGGCCTGGGCAGGGCAGTGTTGGATAAGTCAAGTACGTTGTTGTTGGGAGGTGAGCATAGTGGCTTTTTGGTGAGCGGGCAGCCTGGTGGGTGAACAGATGCTCTTGTGGGTGAGCGGGTGGGTTAGTGGATAAGTGGGTGGGCTTGGTGGGCGATTGGGCAAGCTGGTGGGAAGATGAGTGTTGGGCGAGCGGGTGGGGTGGTGGGTGTGTTGTCGAGCAATGAGGCCAGAGAAACAACCGTTTTCTCTCTTATCGCAGGGACGTGGAGACCGTTCTCAAGGAGGACCGCGAGAAACTCAAGGAGATGCAGAAGCTGCAGCCTCGCTTCACGGAAGCACAGCGCCGGGAGCTGTGTGAGGTGCACCCATGGCTCAAGAAAGGAGGGCTCCCCGTGGCTATCAACATCCAGGTGCGACTTTGCAACCCAAACATTGCATTCATCCCGATTACTAAGCCATTAATATAATTCGAAATGTATCTCGAGACCGTTGCGTGTTTCCCTTCATTGTGTATTTGTGCTGTCGTTCGCCATTTGCGAAAGCCAGTGTGGATTGTAACGTTTTGTCGTCATGGCTGCCAGGTGTGCGAGTGCGGCAGCACCACGAGCACCAAGGCCTCGGCCCCGTTTGACGTGGAGACGCACGAGATGGACGATGGCGGGATGCTCGAACTAGGCGAGGAGGGCTCGGGCGTGGCCCAGCAGGCCGGCACGGTGGCGCCCCAGCCCATGCTGCTGCCCCCGCCACCGCCAGCTCCGTTCGGTGGCACCGTTTCCGCGGCGATGCGTGCGGCCCACAAGACCGCGCAGGCCTCTGAGGGCATCGCCATGGAGACGGGGGTGTTGAGGAGGGACTGGCAGCAGCGAGGACAAATTGTGTCACCGGCGAAACGAGCGCAGCAGCAGCAGCAGTCGGAGACAGCCTCTGAATTTGCGTGGCCCTCAGCGTGCAAGTAGCGTGGCGGTGCAAGGTGTGAGGCTCGCAATCTAAACGACTTTCGTTTGAGAGATGTTGCTGGTACGTACTGTGAGGAATGGTCAAAGCGCAGCTCAGTTTTGGCAGAGGATTGTGAACAATTGGGCAAGGGCGGCTCGATATAAATCGTGTGCCCGGTTGCTGCCGTGTCATCGGTGGCGCTGCGCAGACAAAGGTGGCTGTGCCTGAGTGGCGCAAATTCCCTTGAACGCAGGCGTGCATTGGGCTGGCCACAGCAGTCGCCCACAAACAGCGCTACCAACACGGCGAGTATGCGTCTTTGTGAGTGGGTGTTGAATGAGGGGGTTTCCCATATGCGTGTGCATGTACACGCCCAGGCGAAGAGATCACTCTGGATTCAAATTCCATAAGCAGCCCAGCACAGGTGTGCACAAAGGTAGGTGTGCGAACTGATTCAACTCAAACGTATGTGATTGCATTGGTAGCGATCTAAACGAGTTGGTTAGCGTCGACAGGCTCCGTGAGTAGAGTCGGGGTACAGTCTATGGGTTTGGACTGACACAACATGAGTAAATGCAAAGGCACGAGACTTGTCTTATGGCTGCTCGCAATGCAAATGAATGGAGCCAGTCAAGTGAGAAGATTGACCTAGAAATAGGTGGAAACAAGGCATCTCCACAATTGAAAAGCATGGACTGGAGGATCACTCGTCCCGAGTGTCCTCGGGTTGTCTTTGTTACTCGTGATAAACCTCCATGTCTGTCTGACTGCGCTGGACGCTATCAGCACTGTTTTTATCCCCTAGTTACCTCATTTTTCATTGCGAACTTGTCTCTGGGGAAACAAAAAAAAACAATTTCAAGCGGACAGAAGACAGAAAACGGCTCGCGGTCTGGGGGCCACGGGGAACCAATGAACTCGAACAAGATTTTGCTGGTAGACGCCCCCACCCGACTCACTGTGGCGCTCTTATGGGCCTGGTAATGATTACTGCTGTAGACTCTATGCCTTGTGCATCTCGCAACCAAACACGAGCTCATCTCATCGCTTCACCTCCACACTGGTTATCCTGCTGGGCTGCCATTTCATCTTCAGTTTCAACCATCGGCCATCATCACCCTTAGCAATGTGTCGTGGCCCATGCCCACAGTCAATATGATGTCTCTTATTTGTATTTGTTCTCCAATCCGTCTGTTGATCTTTGTCTGTCTCTCAGTTGATTCCAAGCATGCATCTCTCCATGCTTCTCTGCATATGCTGCATCTTGTTTTATTATGTAATCAGTGTATTTACAATCAATTTGTAGCAGCTAACATGCATTCTTTGAAAACTGCATTCTTTTGGCAGATGGGTAGGTTTCTATTCATTATCAAACATAGATTTTCAAAAGTACCCCAACCTGCTCTCGATCGCCACCATTTTGATCCCGGTGTGCCTTCAACAATCGTTATGTTTTCCAGTTGTCTCCCTCCAACAGTTACCCGAATTGGTTTAGTGCTCATTCATTTTGAGCACAACTTTACAACTTTAAACATTTATCGTTAAGATTCTTGTGACACCGAGAACATCGCGCTTGGTTGTTTGGTCGCTGTTGGAATGAGCAAGAAAGGCAGCGAGAGATTGTCACCGTGTGATGTCGTGTGGCCCCATTGGTGTCGTCTGCGTCCCTCGGTCTGCAAAGTCTGTCGTCTTGGGTACGTTGCCCTCGATGTAGTGTCACACGCCCACCCCAGACGCTCCAGCAGTACGTTTGACCTTGTTGTAGTGCAGAATGTACATTCGTGATGTACTGGACTCGTGATGAGAGTGCGTGACAACAAACGTGTTCAGCCGTATACTGGGATGTGCTCGTCAGCGTGATGTGCAGTCATGTGCAAAGTGAAACACGGGTCTGCTTGTGTTGACTTCATTGTTGTGTGCTTGACACTGGGTTGTGCTGTATTTCATTGTCTCTTTATTTTATTATTAATGCAGTGTTGTTGTTTTTCCCGTGACCTCATTAACGGAGCGAGATGGAATCGCTCGCTGCGATTGCTCGCCCCACACTCCGACCGTCCTTTTAGTCCGCGTCGGTCTTCTCCATGGTTGGGACTGGAAGACCGCAATGTGGGCAGCAAGGTCGATTGCCTGCCGATTGAGAGGGCCTGTTGTGCCCGACAGCTAGCCATTAATATTATTATTCCGACTACTGCGCTTGTTTACCCAGCAAAGTCCAATTGAGTCACTTTTAGGAGGGTGCTGCCAAGCATTCACAGTAAAAGGCGATGCTTGCTATGTATCATCCCAATTTGGCCAATTTGGACCATGACGAACAGTTTGAACCATATCGTGGCCTAGTGAAATATATGCCCTCTCCATGCTCAAATGGAGGGCAGCACACTTTGCATTGGTGGTGGAAAGTCTACATTCCTGTGGCAGGAGCCCGTCTTTCTGTAAGATAGCCACTTGACTTACCAGGAAGTGATACTCACTTTATCGATACTGGAAGAATTGCTGATGGGCTACGCTCCACTCCCTGAGCAGTATTTGAACTCGCTATCTCGTGATGGTGAGTGAAGGGGCCTGACCACTGATAAGTTACCCTGGCCGTTAAAAAAGTTGTACAATCAAACTGCAGCAACTGCCATGAACCTATCTGCACAGGGCTTTGGGGACACTCCCAGCGGTGGCCTTTGAGAAATGTACATTGTGATTGCTGCTATGAATACTATTATTTATATTCGTGAAAGTGTAACTGTAACGGGAGTGAATAACAAAGTAGACAAAAGTAATTCCTGCTGGTATTGGTCATCACTGATGAGGGAATGTGTTTTGTGGGTTTTGCTATTTTATATATAACTTGATGCTTTGGTTGGACTGCGCGACACTTTATATTGGGCCTGTGGTCACAGTAGTCACTTGCGCTGCATCTTTACATGATAGTCATTTTATTTTTGTATGCGTGTTTAGTTATGTATTTGAAAAAAAACACCCAAAACAGTGTGCAAAAAAGTGAATTAGAAAAATCTTTAAAGCTTCACCCAATGGGGCCGACCGATTCCTGTGCCTGGATGCATGCAGACGCATGTCTGCCCGAATTTATTTTTGTAATCCTGATGAAAATTACGTGCAAGCATTTCATATCTGCACGAGGTCTGGCCCTTGGTTTAATTCGTAAAAGCAACTGCCGTGCATTCAGATGAGTCACAAGTGGTAGTTTGTTTTATCCTGAAGTGCAGCGAATTTGCATGCTGGAGAACGTTCTGCGGTTTTCTACCGGTGTCATCTCATGTCTCTCTTAAAGGGTTTGTGAGGTTCTCTCCTGCAGAGCAAGGGGGTGTATTAACAAGGTAACGGTAGCTGCAGTGTGAATGCGATGCGGCACGGGTGTAAACGTGTAGTTGATCAGTTTAGCATGTACACAAGTGAATGTCCTTGCACATACACGTGAGAGGCTAATGCTGTAAATGTGCATTACGCAGGTGAATAGGGAAACTGCAGGTTTTTAGTGCCTGGTTTTGCTGAATTTTTTTATATTGACATTCGAGAATCCAAATGTCATTTTCACAAGTTGTCTGTGAACAAACTTTCAGATTTCTCCACTGTTTATTATATAATCGTCATGTTTATTGTTATTACAATGTTATATTTTTCAATGAAATGTTCGTCAGGAAATTTCTACCGCTGTTGAGAAATTTGACGTTTTAAGTTCTTGTTTTAGGATGTGTGGATTTCACAAATTTTCGTGAATAAAGTCCTGAAGTGACATTGGTTTGTCTGCCCGGTTTGATGTCGCTCACTTGGTATTGGCAATGTGCTTCATGTTGTGCTTCCTACTGGATTCCCACGCGAATACACAGGAGGTGGTGGCCCTCATATCCCGTTTTGTCCTGAGGCAGTGATGGAGAGTCTCTGTTACTGTGCTGGCCAGGTCACTCGACAGAACAACAACCACTGTTGACTGTTTAAATGTGTCGTGGGTGTTGATAGCGTTATACGCGGTCACCACTACTTACCTGGCGTAGCGCCAGCCATTGGTTAACAGGGGGCGACAGCGAGTACGGTCTGCATGAGGTAACGCCGGTAGGCCAGGGGACCAACCCAGAGAGCGGTTGGGGCCCGGAGGTCCACACCCCAGTCCCCCAGTGGGGGCTGGGGGATTACGCAATAGTCCAGGTCCTTCCAGAAGGTTCCAGAGAGTAGGCGTGGCCAGGGGCGGAGTGACCCTGGCCACCGTATATAAAGCGGACCTCTGAACGGGTTTGCCAGTCGTTGTCAAGCTGAAGACCTGAAGAGCCAGCCTAGACTAGGACCCTGGGAACCCGGGACCCTGGGAACCCGGGACCGAGCGGGCCAGTGGCCGGGACCCGAGAACCTTGGCTGGGTGGGGTCAGGCGAGCACCTCCCCTAGGGCCCCGAGCCGGAGGGCTGAGATCGAGAGTGGTCCCAGTGATGGCGAGCACGATAACCCGCAGGCTTTACCTTTGTTGTTATAAATAAGCGTGTTGCCTCCAGTGAAGATTGGGTCTCCATCATCACCGATACAGGTCACCATACTCAATAGGGATTATCGTTGGTAGGGATATCTTTTAGTACACACAATCGACAGGATGTACAAGTACAATGTGCTTGCATAATGTACGTTGATTATAATTAACCCAACCGCCAATGGATACCCATTGCCATGTATTCATTAATACCCCCCCCCCACTTCGCGCAAGAAGTGCTTACACGTGACGTCATCACATCTATCACTCTAAGGGACGAACCAGGATTTCGCCACAAATCTGTCTGTGTCGCCTGATGAAGCTGGTTGTAATTACTGGCGAAACGTCGTACTCGGATTGTAAATGTTGTGGCTTAGCTCTCCGATACACCGGCGTGCTGTTCTAGTGAGGGGCCGTCCATAAATGACGTCACGCACCTGGGGGGGGGGGGGTCAGACATTTGTGACGATGTGAGGGGGGGTGAGGAATGTGACGTCACATCAAAATGCGCAACTTTAGATAAATATAGGCAACACATTCTACTTAATTAAATACTTTTTAATGTTTTCTCCTACAACATCAAAGTGCAGCGCCACATTAAATACGCACTACAATGACAATAGTTTAAAGCGATTTGAAGCATGTTTTATATATTTTGGGGGGGGGGGGGGGGCAGAGCTTTGTGACGTCATATTTGAGGGGGGGGGTCTGACTTTTTGTGACGCCGTGTGACGAGGGGGGGGGGTCAAAAATCGTCCAAAATCACGTGACGTCATTTATGGACGGCCCCTGACGAATTGGCATATTCTATGTGACAAACTTTACTAATTGGCTGTGTCGGGTGGTGGCGGGTTTAACGACGCACATATTTACGCGATCTAACCCAACACACCTGCCCAGTATCATTGCTACTGCAGTGGCACACCGGTCAGCCTGAGCGGTGAAGACGTTCGTAGAGGATCCCGCATGTTGGTGTTCAATCCCCAGGGACTGTGCCATGGGGAGCTGACTGTGCCATGGGGAGCTGACTGTGCCATGGGGAGCTGACTGTGCCATGGGGAGCTGACTGTGCCATGGGGAGCTGACTGTGCCATGGGGAGCTGACTGTGCCATGGGGAGCTGACTGCTGACGTGACGGTCGGCAGCACTCGGGACCAGCCGTCGCCGATTCCATGTCCCGGCACGGAGCTGGAGGGGCACGGGGCCACGGGGCCCGGCGGCCCTGGGCCCTGGCTCGGTGCAGGCGGCGTGGGGAGCCCCCCCCCCCCGACTTCAGCGTGGGGGGGGAGGCGGCCACGCTGATTGGCTGCGCTGCTGTCGGGGGGTTTCTGATGCCGCCCGCCTCGTTCCGTTTCTCGTTCCTCTCTCGAGCCCCGCGCCCCACCGCGTTCTGCGTGAGGACGGCCGGAGGTGGTGCTCTCGTGAGCTCGTGAGCGGTGTGGTCTGGTGTGCTGAGCGTGGTGTGTACCTGTTAGTGGCGAGCTCGTGGTGAGCGGTGTTAGCGTGGTGTACTTGTTAGTGGTGTCCTCGTGGTGTGATCGGGGACTAACCCGCGCTGCGTAAACTACAAACGGAGTCGTGCCGCCCGTGGGAGAGCAGCCGCTGCCATGGAGCGCGTTCGGGAGATGGTGGCGATGAACCGCGAGGGTGACAACTACGCGGTGATGGTGGAGGACGAGGAGGTGGACGAGGTGGAGATGGAGGAGGGCTTGGGGAGCGAGACCGCAGCGAGAGACCGGGTACGGTGCTGGCGGCTGCGCTGTTGACGCTCTCGACGTCTTGCTGTTGTTGTTGCTGTTATTGCTGCTGTTGTTGCTGTTGTTACTGCTGTTGTTGCTGTTGCTGCTGTTGTTGCTGTTGTTACTGCTGTTGTTGCTGTTGCTGCTGTTGTTGCTGTTGTTATTGTTGTTGCTGCTGCTGCTGTTGTTGTTGTTGCTGCCGTCACGGCGACTGCCGCGCACGTGGTGTGTCGCTGGAAACCCCCTGCGAGGAGTCTCCGTGTGGGGCAGTGCGCAGCCTGCACAGCAGGGGGCGGCCATCGCCCCGCGTCTCTGGCTCTGTGCTGCTGCTGCTGCCGCTAAACTCCCTCTTGGGTTGCCAGCGGCGCACAAATCGCTCCTTTAGAGTTATTAACAAACACTGTTCGGCCTTAAAAGGAAACATACAAAAAGCGACGTTTCGGGCAACCCCCCTTCATTGATCAATGTGCTATGAAGAAGGGACATTGCCCAAAACGTCGCCTATTTTGTGTCATTGTCAGGCGGTGTTACTAAGTTTGTATTGAGTCTCATCTGGGTTTAAACTCTCTGTGCGTGTATACGGGTTGTGTGCGTTTACATATATCGTGGCGAATATCTCAACCGGTCCTGGGCCTCCCCTAGGTCGACTCGGCCTTAAATTAGTACTTCGCTTCGATGTGCAAACATCGCCACTAGGGAGACAAAGGCGGACGGTTGTGGTACTGACCACCCACCTCGCGTGCCGTGATGGCCTTAATAGGCGCTCGCTAACAGCAGCAGCACGATATACGGGGACTCGTAGTCTTTGTTTGCGTGTGAAATAGTTTAATTGTTACAACAACAATCTGAAAATGTCCTGTAAGGTCGTCGTTCTTTAAAGCTGGCAACAGATGCCACCGTGGCGGCAGTGAATGTCGCGGGTCTCACGGAGCCGGGGATCCCACCAACCAGAGGTGGGACAAAGTCATTGTTATGCAAGTCCAAGTCGAGTCGCAAGTCATCAAATTCATGACTCGAGTCTGACTCGAGTCCAAGTCACATGACTCGAGTCCACATCTCATAGGTGGGACAAAGTCATTGTTATGCAAGTCCAAGTCGAGTCGCAAGTCATCAAATTCATGACTCGAGTCTGACTCGAGTCCAAGTCACATGACTCGAGTCCACACCTCTGCCACCAACACTGCCTTGAGCTGTCAAACGCGGCTGGATGAAGACCTCTCAATACAGACTGAGTCGATGAGTGGCGACTGTTTGAGAATATTTCGCCAGGCTGGTCAGTGCGGGTTGGTGCAGGAGGCGGGGAACCCAGAACCTCTTCAGATATCGCGACCGCTGATACAGCAGCCTCAGGCCGGAGTCGAACCCAAACTCACAGGGGTCATGGCCCAGAGCCCAGACCTTTGCGCCACTGCTACTACCAACAGCACAGCACACACAGAGTGTCCACATGGCTCTGATAGTGTGTTAGGTATATATCTTAGTGTATGTCATTCATGAAACTCGAAGAGCGATATTTGATCAACTGAACAATGTGTAAAGGTACGCAATGAGGATGTTTGAGCTCCCCCCTTCAGTTCGAAGCAACCAGGGTGGTGAAGTATGGTCCAACAACCTCATTAATTATACGGAATGATACCTTTAAAGCAGTGAATTGACATTATGAATGCAACTCTTGAGATTGTGAGTAGTTACCCTTTAATATGAGGATCCAGGATGTACACAGGAAAACCACGTCTGATGGATTTTCGGCTGAATATCTGAAATATGTTGGGAAGGGTGGATGCATGGTGATGTTTGTAGTTTCGTGGAATGGTGATGAAAATTGCGAATTGTACGTGCAGCTAAATATAAACTATATATGGATCACTGTGTGCCACACGACTGACCTGTAATGCTTCGCAGTACTGTGGTTACATACTGCACTGTAGCCTGCAGGGGATATTTCCGCATAGTTTACCTGGTTTGTGTGGGGAAATGGCCGTGCTGAGAACAGCAGCTGCCATGGAGTACCGAGAAAGAAAAGGGAAGCAAATTGAGATACAGGGACAGTAAAGTCGCAACCTCGTTGTCCTTGGCTTCATGACCTCACGCTTGGTGACTTATCCTGTGCTGAGTCCTAATAATGAAAAAACTGGTCCACAGTTGTCTACCCCTGTCTCACGACTGCCTGTCTTGTTGAGAATGCACACACAGCAGGACTGTGTGCTACGTACACGTTTCGGGAATTTGTCGTTTGAAACGCGTGCTTTTCCAGCCTGCACGTCTATCCTGTCATTCTGCAAATCTCTGCAAGCTACATAAAAAGGCAATGCCATTAACATTGCCTTTTTATGGTGGCTCTTTTTGCTGTTGTTAGGTGGTATTGATGGCGAACATGGTAAAAAATACTAATCTACATTTCTATTTGTACACCACTGCCAACACAGTCCCGAACATAAGTACTCTGTTATCCATGGAACATGACATACGTGTTGACATTGAAAGTATAGAATATGTGCCTGTATGTGTAAACTTCGTGTTTGTGGCGAGTTAACTTCTGCAGTTAAAATGTTTCCACTTCTCGATATTGACATTTGTTTATTTTAATATGATCTGATAACTTGCAATGAAATATGTTCTCATTTCCTCGAGTTCTTCAATTTTACTTAAATAAATAAAAACAGCTGAGTTCTCAGAAAAGAGATTTGTTATTTCGGTGTGCCCTCGCATGATAAAACAAAGGCAATTGAAATGAACCTCAGTGAAACAAGGTCAGAATTTGATCATAATGATTGCATTTATATGGATTTAAATGCCTCAGGCACTCATAGCTGTAAGGCACAAGGTTACACAGCAACGGTCTACAAGTGGGCATTAGTCTGCTTGTAGGGGGCGATGTTGCTCTTGGTAATTCCAATGAAGACATTTTTCTAATTTGGACTGTGATGGCCGACTTTTTGTCCATGTTTCAGGATATTTAACGTCCACTACGAGCCAAACAATGATGATTATTTTGGGTTATTTATCGTTGATACACCTGGGGTATTAACCAGAGCAGCCTGTCCGAGTCAAACCAAGAACCTCTGCAACAAGCGATGACCGCGCTACTATTTGACTTCCTGCTTGACTCCACCAAGCGGAAAGTCAGCCTTGCCACGGAGCAGTGCCCTCACCGCTCGTTTCCCGCTGCTGCCCCGTGATGGCCACCCTGATGCGCAATGTCGCGGCGGCAGGTGCTGCACACGATGGAAGAGACGACCACCGCTCCCTCGCAAGGCGCCGGCAGCCACAGGGGGCGCGCAGGCTTTCTGCAGGCGGCGGTGCTGCCGGCGCTGGTGGTGTGCCTGGCTCTGGCAGTGCTCGGCTGTGCTGTCACCCTCACCCGCAGGAACAACGCCACCTTGATAGGTGCGGGCGGTGGGATTGGGGTCAGGTGGGCAGTACAGTAAGCGATTGACAGTGAAGTTTTGCGAGAGTATAAAGCCTCTCCGCATTTATCAACAATGTCGCTTTACACCGGGATGTGTTGGGCAGAGGCTTTGCAGAAAGATTGACTGGTACTTTAAAAATTCTGGAACTTATATTGTGGGGCCCTGAGAAGATTGAGACGTGAAATGAACGAACACACCCCTCCTACAGCTGTCCTTCAACTCGCATTGACAAGAGTGGTGAATGATGGTCAAATGACCGCACATTTAATTATCAAATAATTTATGATGTTTAACTACACTGGAACTGTATATTGGGCTGCCCAGAGGTTCCTGGAAGCCCAGGGCAGAATGCCACTTGTTTTTTCACTTTGCAATAAAAACACAGGCGCGTTGTGTAGCCCACCGATCTGTGAGGCCCAGAGGAAATTTCCTATTTAGCCTCCCATTCTGGACACCCCGACTGCATAGCCTTACGCAGACTACACCAGTTAAATACAATTACGATATATGCAAATCTTGTGAAATAGCCACTCTCCGTTCATTATTACTCACAATTGAACTAATAATCGATTGAATAATACACAAGATTGGGAGTATTTTCATTGGCTGTATTGCTCAGCATTGGCGTATGAGTAATTGGTGCTTGTCTGATGCGACACTGGAGAGCGGTGGTCCTCAACCACTTTGGCATGGCGCCCCCCTCCCCCCCCGAAACCAGACCACCGGTCCCTGTGCTCGCCCCCCCAGCCTCAGATACACAACTAAGGATAGTGAGGTCAAAGTATGCATACGCAGAGAGACCGCATGTCCACGCCTCCAGTCACCTGGCGTTGGCCAGGCCTTTGATTCATGTCGTCGCCGTGGTTATCGACGACAGGGAAGGAGCCGGCGCAGGTGTGCACGACGTGGGAATGCGTGCGTGCGGCGAGCGACGTGCTGAGCTCCATGGACCTCGCCGTGGACCCCTGCGAGGACTTCTACTCCTACGCCTGCGGGGAGTGGGGCCGTCACAACCCCCTGCCCAGCGGCACGTACCAGTGGGGCAACGCGGACGTTGTGCGCAGGAGAACACTGGGGCAGCTGCACAGGGCACTGGGTGAGAGGCGCTTGTGCCGGGCTACGTGCACTTTGAGACCACGAGACGTGTCGAAGGCTCGCCGCTATTGTTGCTGGAGACGACTGCCTCCAACTGCCCAGTAGCGTCCTTCACGAGCCTCCTCCACAAAGGCCGATTTTGACACCAGTCATTGGCAAGTCCAATCAGTTCCACATCCTTCCATACTGCATCAACCCATCTCTTCTCCAGCCTGATCCTTACCTGTTTAGCCCGCTCTATTCAGCCAAACAAGCTGCTTGGGCATGCAGTGGCTGGGTATGTGGCCTACGCCTGCCAGAGGAGCTCACTGATGGGACTGCGTCCAGATCTTTCATGGATCTTTGAGCTTCCAGACAAATCAGCCTGGTTCAACCCAGAAGGGATTGTAGACAGGCCAGCCTGAACGTTTTGAGCCGTTGGAGGTGTTTCTGTAAGGTCTTCCACATTTCTAAAGCATAGAGAAGGGAGGGATTAATAGTGACCAACAAGACCTAGAGCTTTGTACGGAGCGATAGGCCAGGAATGTGAAATTTCCACCACTGGCTCAGGGCTGTAAACTGGAGATAATCACCGTTTCAATTATTATTTGAGCAGGAAATCACTGACATCAATATTGTTACCATTATGTCTCTCCGTAGATAACACCGACATTCGGAACACCTCGGCCAAGTGGAAGGCCCATGTTTTCTACCACTCCTGCATGAACAAAGAAATGATCAAGAGAAGAGGCAATCAGCCTCTGCTTGACATCATCGCTGATATTAATGTACGCTTTGTATGAGAGGCCTGCATTCTGCCACATGACTGTCACTTGTTAAAACCTATGACAAAATTACCTGCAATGCACTAGATCTCATGAGATCTCAGAAGCTAAGCAGGTTTGAGCCTGGATTGTGCTTGCATGGGCGATGACCGTGCGCAACAGTTTGTTTTGGGCTGCGTGCTGGGAAGTCGAGGGCAGTCCAGCAAAATCAATTGTTGTACTGTACTTCTACGCTCCAGCATCTACGCTTCCCGCTTTCACCATCCCGCACTGACCAGTGTTGGGTCGTATGGTCCAATAACCCCATGACCTGTACGGAGTGGGGAGCCCGTCAACCAGTCGTGGATTAACAAAAGGGCTGTATATGTACCATTGCTTGTTGACCCCAATGGAAGAGATTTGGAGTTCTGAGCTGGAGAAACAATGTGTTTAGGGGTGGTGACGTGGCCCAGTGGTAGCGCATTTGTCGCTTTTTGTAGAGGTTCATGGTCCTCATCCGGTAGCCCGCCCTGGTTAATACTGCGGATGTGTTAACTATAAAATATGCAAAGTCTGCTTCACAGTGACGTTAAAGATCACAGCATTATTTGAAACGATGAGGACAATGTGTTCCAGCATCATGGTCACCATGTGAAATTACTGCAGACCATGTCTGTGAAACAAAGCACGTTCATAGTGGCCTTGTGCTACAAGAATTGTGCAAATACCAAATGCACTAAATTGTTATTGTCTGTAAGTGAGTTAGGAGCCCCGCATCTCACAAAATTATATTTTCTCTGCGAAGAAAAACTTCCCGTTTTCAAACCAAACGGAAGCTGTGCTGAAGAAGCTGCACTTGGTGTACGGGGTCTCCCCGTTCTTCACTCTGAGGGTCATGCCGGACCCCACCGACTCTCAACGCAGCGTGCTGTTTGTGAGTGGCCCGGCACAACCACGCTGCACGTTCGCTCTCGGGCTGTCGCTACCTCGCCTCGCCACTTCCTGTCTGAAACGGCCTCCGCTTGGTCCTCCGCACTGCCTCCCCCTCTCCAGATTCTGGCTCAAGTCCTTTCTCTTTGGCTCCATCAGTGACTGCTGCCTCTCCATAATCTACCCCTCCATTTTCTCCCACCATTGATGCCCATCGGTGATTCTGATGCAGTGCTTGCGCCGAATATAATACCAAGCGTGCACCTCTCTGTTCTTCTTTTGTGCACTTTTAAATTATATTTATTTAATTATCTTTGTCATGTCCCTTATGCTGATCCATAAGTCATAGCAGGTGATAAGCTTTATAAATTTTAAGAAAAACAGCGGAGCTCTAACTGTTTTCGATGTTGCGAATGCGTTTACACTTTGCTGCCGTTCCAGTTTTCCCAGCCTGAACTTGGACTTCCATCGCATGAACATTTTCTCAACAAAACCCCAATCGACAGCAAGGTGTGGGAGCACTAAAATACCAGTGGCACTCTTGGCAATAATTTGTGTATAGAATCGTAATATAGTGATAATTAGACTTGCATATCATAATCCAGCAAAGAAGGCAGTTCGGAAAAGTCCGCAACCACGTGCAAATACACACTGACGTTCCAGAGTACGTCATTTTTTATTCTGCATGGGATCAATGCTGCAGCCTGCCAGAGGAGGGGGGTGATAGGAGCCATCAATCCCCCCCCCTCCTTTAGACCCCAAAAATTGGTATTTTATGGATATCAGTGGAAATGTATTGAAAGTTTTTTTGTTCATTGATGTAGGGCGCAATATTTAAACAGCTTATGTCAGGACCTGGGAAGTTTTTAGACCCCCCTGCAGCTTGCAGCCCCCCACCGAGAGGCTGTGACACTCCTCTGGAGGGGGGCTCGACCCACGGGGTTGGGAACTGCTGATATTGTCGCTGAATAAATAGAAATTGCGTTGCTGCTGTTGTGGAAGTCTCGAGGAAGTGACCTGCGGACGTGTGTACGACGCAGGTGCTGCAGCTCTACCTCGAGTATATGACTGACGTCGAGCGACTGCTGGGGATGCCCGAGGATGAAGACTCGAAGGGGGGCATCGCCTCTCGGAGACGGCTGACTGAGGCCCTGAGGGTTGAGTCCAGCCTGGCAGCCATATTCAACGAGCGGGGCGACCTCGACGACCCGGAGAAAGTGCACAATGTGACTCTGCAAGATATGCAGGTGAATGTGTCGGCCCATTCCGCGTGTGTGTGTCCATGTGTGTGGATGTGTGTGTGTCCGTGTGTGTATGGGCTGCAGCGGATAGCGCACTATGCTATGAACCCGGTGACCCGAGTTTGATTCTCACTTACGACCAACACCAGTAACGATTATCTGAACCGGTCCTGGGTCTTCCCTTGGTGGACTCAGCCTCAATAGAGTACCTGGTGTGGTGTGTAAACATCGCCACTAGGGAGACAAAGGCGGCTAAGCGTGATGCTGGACACACCACCCCCTCATTTGCCTTGTCGGCCTTCATTGAGGCTCAATAACAGCACTCATTCAAATGGTCTCCACACCTTCAGTGGGGATCTTAGTCTTCATTGCTTGGAACCACCAGTCCATCCAACCTTTTAGAAGGACGTAAACATTTTACTTTACAAACAATCTCTAACCACATGGAATTGCACGTATTTATCACACTTGAATCTGGAAAGTAACTGGTGTTGCTCTTCTGTGTTCTCAAACCAACAGACCTTGGTGAGCCACATCGACTGGGTGGCTTATTTGCAAGCAATCTTCGTCCCGTTCGCCTTCACTCTGCACGACAAGATCATCACACCTACCCTGGAGTACTTTAAGAAACTCGACAAAGTCCTTAACAGCAGCAGCGAAAGGTGTTATCCAACTGCAGAGCTGATATAAACCGAAATTAAGTGTTTTTTAAAGTGATTTTTGTTTTATGTATTCAGGATTGGGCTGAGACCATTCACTCACTGCGCGAGAGAATTCAGCTTAATCAGATTGGATGAAACCAACGTTTAAACTCAAGATCTTAGCATTACCGCCTCAGTGCTCTGACATGGGCATTATGAGCCCCCTGAGCTAGAGGCCACGTTAACTATGTCGTCTTCATGCCTCTGTCTCCATGTTTCACAGATAAACTCGCCCATGTATTGATGTATTAACCATGCTGGTCGCATCGATATCTTGAGCAAAACAATATTTGCAGCGGAGTAGACGCTACTTCAAAAGTAAAACAAACTGAAAATCAAGTGTATGCTATATTCCAAGTACACGTTCGCTTCATTTCTCGAAAGTAAAAATATTGCGTAAAAAATAGTGCACGGACATGTGTTCGTCCCAATTCGTACAAGTTCTGTGGCATCGACCGTTCTCCCGACAGTGACTTGCGGGACTACATCATCTGGAGTCTGGTGCGAAAGCTCTCGCAGAATCTGGATGGCAGATTTGAGGATGCCAAGAGGGATCTGAACGAGGCCCTCTACGGAGCCGACAGGGTGAGTCTTCTCACTCACATCCAAATCACAGCAATCACCATCTCTCCATTTATACGGCTTTTTCTTAAATACCTCAGCAACTCCAGCCCCTCCCATCTCATCCCACACACAAGGTGACTGAGCGCTGACTTACAAGTGGGTGTTAGTTTACCAGTAGACGGCAATGATGGAGTAAGTATTTATTTCCTCCAGAATGAGCTGGGTGTTATACTGCTTTATCTGTTGCAAGAAGGAGTCGGCATGGCTCAGATCCTAGATTAAAATCCTGGGCTTCCACCTCTCATGAGAGAGATTACACAGGGAGGAAGGGGGGGAATATGGGGGCGGTGGCGGAGAGATGTTGGGTGGACGACTGCCCGTAGGGACTTGGGTTTCCTGTGAGTAGCAATATTTTAGACTGGGGGTTCCAACGTCATTTCACTTTCCAACAGAGCCTTCTATTGACTTATTTTCATATTCTCATTCGCATTTCCTGCCACCAGCCGTGTTTATCCAGTGTCAGGAATATGATGATGACGATGATGACGATGACGACGATGATGATGATGACGATGATGACGACGATGATGATGATGACGATGATGACGACGATGCGGCCTGGTCTGTAGCCCCAGGATGCTCCTCCGCGGTGCACGGCTCCTTCAGGAGCCGGCAAACCAGGAGGCACTCCACCGTCCATGTCTCACCTCAGTCGCGCGTGTCAGTCTCGTGAGAGTAACCCCACTTCGATACGTTGACTCGTGAGATGCCGACTCCGGGTGGGAGGCGATTCAAAGAGATCCGGGTCAAACGATCCATCTCTGTCCAGCAGCGAGGCGTTCGGTAGCCTCGAAGTGTGCCGTGACAACGGCCTGGGTTGTTGTCTCGGCCATGGCCACCACGTTTCAAGTTGCATAGCTAGTGGTTACGTTGTGGCTGGGAAGCGTTTCTGTGAAGTTTCTCGTTATTTATTCGAGGGGTTATAAAAAAATGTGTTGAAGCTTCAGAAACATATTTTAACATCAAACGAGGTCTCTGGGTGCAGCACATCTGATCTCGATGGCTCTGACTGCAGTGATTTCTAAAACACGCGACCGTATTGAAATGGTTCTTAGATTATGTCAGCCACGCTCAGCTCAACACCATTAATGAGCACAGCCCCAGAGGCCAAATTGTCAAGTGGCCATCAACAAACAGTACTATCAAAGTTGTAATAGATCAGTAAAAACGTCTTGAATTGAGCAAGGTTATTATAAGAGATTGGGGAAAATAAACAATGGGAGGGAATTCCAAAGAGAAGCAGTACGAGGGAAGAAGCAGAAAGAGAAGTTTTGAGACCTGCGGTGTGGTGAGTGAGTGTGTTGTTGTGACCTGCGGTGTGGTGAGTGAGTGGGTGAGTGAGTGTGTTGTTGTGACCTGCGGTGTGGTGAGTGAGTGGGGGAGTGAGTGTGTTGTTGTGACCTGCGGTGTGGTGAGTGAGTGGGTGAGTGAGTGTGTTGTTGTGACCTGCGGTGTGGTGAGTGAGTGGGGGAGTGAGTGTGTTGTTGTGACCTGCGGTATGGTGAGTGAGTGGGGGAGTGAGTGTGTTGTTGTGACCTGCGGTGTGGTGAGTGAGTGGGGGAGTGAGTGTGTTGTTGTGACCTGCGGTGTGGTGAGTGAGTGGGGGAGTGAGTGTGTTGTTGTGACCTGCGGTGTGGTGAGTGAGTGGGGGAGTGAGTGTGTTGTTGTGACCTGCGGTGTGGTGAGTGAGTGGGGGAGTGAGTGTGTTGTTGTGACCTGCGGTGTGGTGAGTGAGTGGGTGAGTGAGTGTGTTGTTGTGACCTGCGGTGTGGTGAGTGAGTGGGGGAGTGAGTGTGTTGTTGTGACCTGCGGTATGGTGAGTGAGTGGGGGAGTGAGTGTGTTGTTGTGACCTGCGGTGTGGTGAGTGAGTGGGGGAGTGAGTGTGTTGTTGTGACCTGCGGTGTGGTGAGTGAGTGGGGGAGTGAGTGTGTTGTTGTGACCTGCGGTGTGGTGAGTGAGTGGGTGAGTGAGTGTGTTGTTGTGACCTGCGGTGTGGTGAGTGAGTGGGGGAGTGAGTGTGTTGTTGTGACCTGCGGTGTGGTGAGTGAGTGGGGGAGTGAGTGTGTTGTTGTGACCTGCGGTGTGGTGAGTGAGTGGGTGAGTGAGTGTGTTGTTGTGACCTGCGGTGTGGTGAGTGAGTGGGGGAGTGAGTGTGTTGTTGTGACCTGCGGTGTGGTGAGTGAGTGGGGGAGTGAGTGTGTTGTTGTGACCTGCGGTATGGTGAGTGAGTGGGTGAGTGAGTGTGTTGTTGTGACCTGCGGTGTGGTGAGTGAGTGGGGGAGTGAGTGTGTTGTTGTGACCTGCGGTATGGTGAGTGAGTGGGTGAGTGAGTGTGTTGTTGTGACCTGCGGTATGGTGAGTGAGTGGGTGAGTGAGTGTGTTGTTGTGACCTGCGGTGTGGTGAGTGGGTGGAGGAGTGAGTGTGTCGTTGTGACCTGCGGTATGGTGAGTGAGTGGGTGAGTGAGTGTGTTGTTGTGACCTGCGGTATGGTGAGTGAGTGGGTGAGTGAGTGGGTTGTGACCTGCGGTATGGTGAGTGAGTGGGTGAGTGAGTGTGTTGCTGTGACCTGCGGTATGGTGAGTGAGCGGGGGAGTGAGTGTGTTGTTGTGACCTGCGGTATGGTGAGTGAGTGGGTGAGTGTGTTGTTGTGACCTGCGGTATGGTGAGTGAGTGGGTGAGTGAGTGTGTTGTTGTGACCTGCGGTGTGGTGAGTGAGTGGTTGAGTGAGTGTGTTGTTGTAACCTGCGGTATGGTGAGTGAGTGGGTGAGTGAGTGTGTTGTTGTGACCTGCGGTGTGGTGAGTGGGTGGGTGAGTGAGTGTGTTGTTGTAACCTGCGGTATGGTGAGTGAGTGGGTGAGTGAGTGTGTTGTTGTGACCTGCAGCAAGGTGCTTGAACAGTGTGGATGAGATGAAACAGTGTTTGGGTTGAGGAATCAAAAAGTTCACTGACATAAGAGCTACTGTATGGCAGTACCAATAGAAGAGTGATTACTCAATTTACTGCCGGTGAGCAAGCGAGTGGAGTGAATCGGCGAGTTGCTGCATTATCACTCAACCCGACTGCTTTAGGTTGCATCCTATGGTGTAACGGCGCATTTGCCTGCGGTGTGCCAGGGCGGGTTTGTGCCGCGGTGGGAGTTCTGCGTGGAGCAGACAAGCAGGGCTGTGGGCTTTGGCCTGGGCTTGCTCTACGTGGAATACGTCGGCTTCAACAGCACCCACAAGATTCAGGTCACCCTCGCACACGAGATTCACTATCTCATTCGGTTCGCGCCGTGTGTGAAATCAGAATCTTTATTTAGACTGGAGGAGGAGTCTGATGAGCTATGAAGCTTTTTTTCACAGATGTCCAGCAGGGGCGGGTCAGAAAGTTGTGAAAATAAACAATACAAAAAAAATAGGAGTGCAAATTAGAGAAAGGGCAAGCAGGTCACTAAAATAAATAGACAAAAAACAAGTACAAATCCAGCAGCAAGTACAGAAATTCCTGCCGGATTTTCAACTCGAAATGTAAGCTCGAGCAAGGCAGCAAAACAACAACAAAAACAGTCACAGACCACACCAAGACAACAACACACAGTCCCTTAATTAAATTTCACATTAAAATTGAGCTAGCGATACACGGATAAGGATCAAAGTTCCAAATCACATTTGCAAATGTGTCCAGCATTAAGTCAATACAGTGACAACTCTCTCTGTTCCAATTCTCAGGTGGAAAAATTAATCAAGAACCTGTCTGCAGTCTATAAGGATACCATAGACCAACTCACCTGGATGGACAACGTTACGAGCGGGTTTGCAAAGGAGAAGGCGAGTACTACATTGGTCAATTTGAACTGTGACGCCAGCACACAGTGGCCTGCTGCTATTTTAGAATGACATCACGCGATATTTAGCACCCACTGTCAAGCAGATGGGCCCGTATTTAAAAGTTAATACACCGATAATAATAGCCAGGGTGGCCTACCCAGTTCGAACTGCAAACTTCTGCAGAGAGTGGCAAACTCTGGGCCACATCGCGCCCCAGTAGCGTGCGGGACACATGCATCAGCTCTGACAGGTGTCTGGCTTCTTTTACTGCAGCTGGACTCGACTATCTTACATGTGGGTTACCCACTGTCTGATGACCTGCACCCTGCAATCACCGACTCAAGCTACATGGATGTAAGTCTTCAGTTTCTGTGTGAAAAGACACCACACATGCTTTATAACATTACCATT
Organism: Lampetra fluviatilis; assembly: GCF_964198595.1. Classification (NCBI taxonomy): domain Eukaryota; kingdom Metazoa; phylum Chordata; class Hyperoartia; order Petromyzontiformes; family Petromyzontidae; genus Lampetra; species Lampetra fluviatilis. Next base: position 13,234,934 of record NC_136302.1, on the reverse strand, counting down.
TTATAAATAGTAATATAAATTCCTAATTGACTCAGGAAAGCCAAGCTGATTCCAAAGAATATTTTCAGGAGGATCTTGCTACATTGGGATGTTTGGCCAACACCAATGACATTGTGTGTGTGTGTGTTTTGCTCTGGGAGGAAACCATAAAACCTGGGGGGAACCCATGCAGAACAGAAAGTTGCCCAAATCAGGAATCAAACTCAGGTCCTTCTTGTCGTGAGGCACAGGTGTTGCTACTGTGCTACCCTTCTGTCCAGATAATTGTAAAAAAAAAGAGATCACTGTTGAAATTTTGTATATGGGTTGTAGCAAGGAACCCTTGAACAATGGGCAAGTTTCCTTCTCTTCCAAGATTTCTGGAGTAACAAAGGCAGGTGAATCTTCAGCAACCCTTGGATAATGCCTGAACATGCAACATGTTATTGCGATTTAACAAGTAGGCTCTCGCGACCAGTATTATTCATAATAAAGGTTTTTGGGTGAGATCGCGTTATTTATAAATGTGTCGCAACCCTCCACCACCCGACATTGCCAATCAGTAAAACATGTGTCACGTTGACAAAAGACAAATAGTTCACTACTTTAGCCCACCGGTGTGTTGAAGAGTGGATCCACAACATTTACAATTTGAGTAGTACGACGTTTCGCTGGAAATTATGTCCGGCATCTTCGATCAGAGGCGGAGGTGGGGGTGTATGCAATTATGTAATAGATCAGTAATCAGCCACTTAGCATGTGACTCACCTGTAAGGAATTGCAATGAGTGTTGTGTTTTATTATTAATACGTTTCCAGGCTGCGCGGAATCTGTAGCTATCACAGCGGTTGAAATTATTTGAATTCTTCTCAATTTCAATTTTTGTCTTTTGTCAACGTGACACATTTTTACTGATTGGCCGTGTCGGGTGGTGGAGGGTTGCGACCCATTTATAAATAACGCGATCTCACCCAAAAACCTTTATTATGTTATTGTGATAGTGTAACTACGAGCAACTATGGAAGCAGTTTTAGCCAATGTGTGTTGCTTGATTTGATGATGTATTTCATTTGACAGCTGACCTTGACGGATGATTATTTCCAAAACATGCTGAACTACTACGGGTTTGAGATGAAGAGCATGAAGACGGCTTATAATCGGGGCCAGGACACACACAAGTGAGTACACGTCTCAAGGTGCCGTTTGCGATCACCAATGCGACAGATATCTGAATGAGTCCTGGGTCCCACCATCACCAACACGCACTAACCAGCGTGGTGAAGTATGCTTATACAACTCTCACGACCGGCATGTCGTGTGGAGGCCTTCATCCAGTCATCATGGCTTGGCTTCGCGAACGAAGATCTAGGAAGGACATCCACGTCTTCTGCAGGCACGCTGGTGGCTGATGAGGCCTATGCGGGACAGGCAGGTCCTGCCACAACGGCTGCAAGTATAGGTCTGATCTGGGATGGACAAAGGGCTGTGCTGGCCAGGAGACGTAGCAGCGGTTAGAGTGCCCAGAATGGAGCTCAACTCAGCCCTTCACCGCCACAGGGTTGATATCACGAGCATTGCTTAGTAGGAAAGTCAACTGTGGTTGATCTGTGGATTAACCGGTCCCCACCATAGCAACGTGGAACTTCTGCTGGCTCAGGGGCTGTGAACAGGACTGAGAACGGCCAAACGTTTAAATGGGGATGCTACTTGTTGACTATGTAAAACACAAACTGGACGCTGTAATGGGTCGGTGGTCGATTGCGATGTGTTGACTGTACCAGTGTCACCTTCCTGTGGCTACCATGCTAAGCAGCATGACTGCTTCACAGCCTCCCCTGTCTGAGTCCATCCTTCCGTTGGCCCCTCAGATGGACCATGACCCCACAGACCGTGGAAGCTGACTACAACGTCTACTTCAACCAGATCATTGTGCCGGCCGCGGTCGCACAGCCTCCCTTCTACAGCACCAAAAACCTTCGGTGAGTGTTGTTGTTGTTGCGCTTGTTGATCCAGGAACGCCTCACCGAGTCTCAGTCCTGCCAAGGTTTCCCAGGAGGAGGCGACAACTTCTATGATTTTTTAAAAGTCATTTGGCATATTTGAACCGTTACATAAGCACACAACGGCCTACTCCTCTTCGAATAACATCACGAGATCTCTTAATATCTAACGTGAAGCAGAGAGTGCATATTTCGTGGTTAATGCACCCGCTGTAGTAATAAGCGCGGCTTGCCGGATTCGAATCCTGAATCTCTGCAACAAGCGGCGAATCCCCCAAATGTTGGGCTGCATCAGGGCCCCTTAACGTTGAAGGCAATCTGTGGACCTTCACGTGCATAGATCACCAAGCTCATCGCACTATACCGGCCGTCTCGGTCAGACACTGATTATAAAGTGGTCACCTGGAATTCGCTCCGTACTGGTTTGACTGGTGCTGGTGATGGTGTGTTCATTAAACAAAATGTCACGGTTGCGTTGTGATTTAATTTAGTTGACCTCTGGGAGTGGAACAATGACGTTGGCTGAGTTTTCTGTGCTGGGCATGTTTTGCTCTGTCTAGGTTTGTGAACTACGCAGCCATTGGGACGATGATCGCTCACGAGCTGGTGCACGCGTTCGACACACGCGGTAAGCGGCCGTCTTGCTGCTCCCTGCAAGGGAGCGGCCCTTGGACTCAAATTCACGGTTACAGGGAGCAACGTTTCTGCCTTTCCCCCCCAATGTTCCAACTGTGCTGTTGGCGTCACATCACGACATAAAGTATTTATTCAGAACTCGTGCAGTGCTTCATCTCGTGTTAAAAAAAAGCCTATGGAAGTAAACATCACAGAACTACTTCAGAGATCCCTTCAACTGACCTCTTGTTCACACTCGGGGTGCTGCACGTCCCACATGCCCTGCTGTAGCGAAGCGCCGTCACCCCTGAGCCACATGGTTACCGCCCGTGGATAAATTAAAAGCAGGCAGTGAGTGAATGTGTTTAATGAATTATCGGCCGAGTGTATGAGAAATGTAATGTGTGCATGAATGAGTTAATGGGGCCTTTCCTAGGCCTCACCCACTGTCTGCCACCCCGCCGCCCCCACGAACCTCTTGCGCTGCCCGCACCGCCGCTCGAAGCGCAAAACTAAATGAAACTAAGTGACGCCTAATTAAAGGAAGCCTAAGCAGGGGAGGGAGACGAGCTCCAGAGATTGCATGGTTGTGACATAAAGGAGCAGGGACTGGCTTTGACTACCGGTCACCGGAATTCACGGTCGCCTTGTGTCACCTGCACTGCAGGCAGCCACTACAACTACAAGGGCACCTTGACGGAGTGGTGGACGCCCACCACGCGGAAACGGTTTGAGGAGAAGGCCGGCTGCTTTGAGCGGCAGTACGGGGCCTACGAGGAGCAGGGGTGGCACTTGGACGGGCACCGCACCCTCGGGGAGAACATCGCCGACAATGGAGGCCTGCACGTCGCCTTCCAGGTGCGTCCCGTCGTGGGCGGTGCCATAATTTTACGACTTACCCCGTGATGGAGAGGAGTGGCAGGGGCTGGAGGGGCGTGGGCTGAAGTGACAACGCAGATGTGAAGGCGCCGTAGCAGAGGTGATGGGACATTTAGCAATGGCGTGTGACATGTGGACAATGGGGGTTCAAATCCCCCTGTCAGATTTAATTGATTTGTACCCTCTCGGCAACCTAACCGAGAGCCTTTAAACTTTGTTTTACATTTAGAATACCTTATAACAACACAACTCAGCACTGACCTGAAAGTGAGCATTTGTCGGTCATCTCGAGTGATTTGTAGTGAAATTTCTATAATGTGGACCATGAACCTGCCACACCATGGCCTGCCCATCTTGATTGATGTCACGGGGTCTGTAACGTCCACTGCTAAGTGGACGGGCACATGGTATTTTACAGTTGACGCCCCTGAACTAATAACCAGGGCGGCTTGCCGGGTTCGAGTTGCAAACCTTTGCAACAAGCATCGCTAGCGTTAGCACTAACACTAGGCCGTGTCATGGGAATCCCTTGGTGACAGGGCAGTAGCTTTGCATGTGTGTGCGGCGACACCCACAGGCGTACGAGAACTCTGTGGGCAAGTACGGCGAGGAGGAGGTCCTGCCGGCCATGAACTTCACCAACCGCCAGCTTTTCTTCATAATCTACGCCCAGGTGCGTCCACACACAGACCGGGTTGGTGGGTCATGCTGGGATAGGGCTGTGATGCATGTGAGTTGCCTGCTTGGACAACCAGGTGGCACGTTTAGTAGACCAAGACACATTGGGATCTATCTGTGCCCAGCCTTAAGCTCTGTCTGCTGTGTACTTAGCGCCGATTGCCCAGACGAGTAATGGCCGTCACTGTGGAGGCACTAAAACAGCCCTGCTCGATGGTCGCCGGGGGCTGCCCTGTGCCACGTAGATGCAAATGTAATGATGTTGGTCTGTGCTCTGTGTGCCAGCTGACTTAACATAGATCATAAACAGCTGCTATGATAAAGCCCTGCTGAATGAAGGCCTCCTCAAGCCCCCGCCACTGTTCACGATCTTGCGATGTCACAATCATTATATAAACACCATGTATTCCCCATAAGTACCCAGCTCTATCATAAAATGAACACCAACTAGGGTTTCCAATGGAGAAACTGGCTTTCACATCCCATATGATTGATAATTGCTTTATTTTGGATAGATTGTGTAAGTATAAGGTCAGTTTGAGCTATGCACCCTCTACCACCCGACAAAACCAAGTTGCAAATGCACAAAAATTGTCAAATTGTGCTTGGGCTTTTCAACGTGACCGGTTTTCTTTTTTCATAAAATCAATTGGCACATTTGCCCACGTGACAACTTGATTTGTTTGGCTGTGTCGGGTGGTGGAGGGTTAGTGCTCTAACTGATATGATACCCACACGATCAAGCCAAAAATACCTAACTGTATATCAACGTGATTTTTATGTTGATTTGAGCCACGTGCCTCCCGTTTGTGCCGCCATTCGCAGACGTGGTGCTCGGTGCAGACCCCCCAGGCGCTGGAGGAGAGCTTCATGACGGACGACCACAGCCCCCCGCGACTGCGCGTCAAGGGGGCGCTCTCCAACTCCGCCGAGTTCGCCCGGCATTTCGGCTGCAAACTGGGCTCGGCTATGAACCCCGAGAAAAAGTGCCAGATCTGGTGACTCGGCCCGGCCGCCCGGCACTGTCGGACGCGACAAACGCGCTGATCATGGAGCCAGGGATCTGTTGGAAGCGCAGTGGGGTTGGCGCTGCGGTTGGGTGCGGGGAAGAGTTTTTGCAACAACCAAACGAAAGCAGCAACACGATTGGTTGAATTGCATTTAGTGAGTAAATACATGGTATAATTATGTATTAAGATTGTAATTATGCATCAGTCAAATTAATTTGATTCTGATGGTCGGGATACGTGCATCATGCTGTGTGCGTGAGAAGAATGTATTCTTTGCGATCCGTGTAATTGTTTCACATGACCCTTGCAGCCACCAGTAGCACTACAGCGCACCGCAGTGATTAGAATCGTGATCGCTGGTCGTAACAAGTCGTCAGGGTGATTTGTTCGTGGTCTAGTGTTCATGCTTAGCGGCCAAATGTAGAATCAGCCTGTTCAGGAGGTATCTTCAGTTTGGATAACTGCTGTTTTCTTCTCCTTATGGATGTTTGCTTTTGTAGGTCTCAGGGCTGGCTCCCTTGCTGAAATGCACTCGAGGGGTCATTGTGTCTCCTCCAATCTTCTCTCAGTATCCTTTGTTTTAAGGATACTGACGAGAGTTGGCCATTGTGTGCCTATGCCAAGGCCAAATCATCAGTCCATCAGGTGATGTGCTTGAACCAAAAAAGGAGGAGGGGCGGCCAGTAGCTGTCTTGGCCTTCATTCCACCACTTTTGGCAGAGTCGCGGCTGTTTTTTCAGAATTGGTTTTAAACTACAAACTGAAACTCGTAATTTCATGCTAAACAGAGCCCATTCTGCTACATTTGTGGAATGGGCCAAAGTGAGTGCGATTAGGGTGGGATCGCATCAGTCATGTGGGTGTGTGCATGTGACGCCTCCAGTCCGCAACAAAATTGCACCAAATTTAGTTCAACATGAAGGAAAGATGAATATGAGGATAATGATAAGATTGAAGATGGTCGTGATAGTGACCTGTATGATGATGCCGACCTGAAGTTATAATGAATGCCTTTTCAATGTACAAAGGCCAGGCAAACTGTCATACTGGACAAATAATATCAAACTATCCCCCAAGTATTATTTGGTTCTTTCGGTTAAGTCACGTCTAAAGATAAAATAATAAATTAATTTAATAATTCCTGCAGTCACGAAAGTTCTAAAATTAAGATTATCCCCCAAGTAGACTATGAAATGAGAAATATGCAAATGCACACGTGAAGCACACCAAATGACCACTGTTTAATATATAATAAGATCCTTATAAACAATGCCTGCATCTTTGACATTACTGTTTTATAGGCTGTAATGAGGTGTTATTATTTAAGACTGACTTGCACTAAATTGCCTGGAGTATTGGTATTGCCTTTCTTGGGGTTTACTTCAGCGAGATCAACTGTGGAATATTTAAATTCCAGCAAGAACCTCTCAAAGCCAGGCTCATTGGGGGGAGAACCTTTGGGGTTTTATCTGGCATACTGCAAATTATTAAATGAAGTACATGCAGTTGATATCTAAGTTATTAACACTTCATATTAAAATATTTACAATCTCGTAAGAAAAAATAACTACAGTTTAATCTGAGTCATTGCCCATCACTGGATGTGAAAGGTTGAATGGATTTTGTGATGAGCTTGAAACCCCATGTTTTATTTGTAAAATACATTTTGAAAAAACACGAAAGGGCCACCAACGCACGTGGTGTCCTTGGAAACGGGTTTACAGAATTCCATATAACAGAAAAGCAAAGCACGTGAATAGTGCTTTAGAATTGGTTTAACACGTCGGCTTTCGCGACCAATATCCATAATAGAGGTTTTTGTGGGTTAGATCGCGTAAATGTCGTTAAACCCACCACCACCTGATTAATCTGGCTGTCGCCTGATGAAGCTAGTTATAATTACTGGTGAAACGTCGTACTCTGATTGTAAATGTTGTGGCTTGGCTCTCCAACACACCGGTTAGTGCTGTACTCGTAACGAATTGGCACGTTCTGTGTACATGGCAACCCTTACTAGTTGGCCGTGTCGGGTGGTGGCGGGTTTAACGACACAATTATATATTTAAGCGATCTAACCCAAAAAAACCTCTTGAGTGCTTTAGAATTGCTAGATCACTCACACCATCTTCACCCGCCGGCAGCTTCCTTAGCCGGCGAGCAGAGTTCTGGTTGGAGGCGTCTTATCTACAAGCAGCACAGTGTTTGAAAAAGGAAGCTTTTTGGATTACCCCAAATCCTGGCCTAATTCGAGCCTGCCTTTGAGAGGTTATACGGTGTTTCACTTTTGTGTTTTTTTTTATGGGGGTATGACATTGCATACAAATGGTGTATATTTTACTCTGCAGTGAAGACATGGAAATAAAATAGGACATTAAATGTTTTTATTGCACACTAGCTTTACTACCCGGCTTCGCCCGAGACTTGGATTAATACACGGTCTACGCGGAGGGTGGGGGGGGATGTGTGACGTCAGCAGGCACACTGCGTGACGCTACCGCATGCGGTGACGACACGGATGTGACGTCACCGCTCACTTGCCGTGCAACATACAGTATATGCATTATTGCGCCCCCCCCCCCCAAATACAAAAGTCTATTTTGATACTTTTTGCATTGTGTACAGTCTGGAAACTACCCACATGCCAAGTTTCAGGTGTATTGCATGTAGGGAAGTATGTAAAACATTTCGAACAGACACATTCACAAATTTCCCTTTTTTATATATATAGATTACTTAAAAAAAACATGCCTAGTGACTAACTCGGAGACAGTAAGACTTGGATGCACTTCTTTATTTAGCGAACACCATCGGGATAACACACACACCCTACGTGGGTTCACACTATTGTTATACTGGTAGGAACCTCCTGGTTACACCAGCCCACAGGGGATTATTGTGTCCGTCCGTCGTGCAGGGAGGGGCTGGGTGGGGAGGGGTGGGGGGTGGGAGGGGTGGGGCTGGGTGGGGAGGGGCTGGTCACCCCGTGGTGCCCTTATAAAACCCAACGTTTAACCTGCTCACGCCGGCTTGTGCCCGCCCTCAGTCGGCCATATTTGCGGAATACACCACGCCGCCGTTGACCCTGGCCATTGACCGAGCAACCCAACGTTCCTACCAGCTCCCTCCGCAGGAATGTGTTTATTCAGACCGTCTATTGTGGGCGGCACCGCTTAGAACCGCTGGTCGGCTGCCTGACGAGCGGCGCCCCGGGAATGGTGAAGGCGACGACGACGATAAGAATGGTGACGACGAGGAGATGGTGACGAGGGGCTTGAGCAGCACTTCCAGCAACAGCCACGAGGTCCCCCACAGGGCCTCTCTCGAACTCTCAGCGTGGCCTCACCCCGGCCACGCCGCCTTTCTAGAACCTACCGGCGGGTTCCCGATGGGCCCCTTCTGTGACCTTTCCCCGAGATGTCCCCCTCGTGTGTCTCATGGCCTGCTGGCGTCTCCTGCCGAACACCGCAGCGGCCATCGCGATGCCAGTGCACGTGGTGCAGCGGCCATCGCGATGCCAGTGCACGTGGTGCAGCAATGCCGAGCGCGTCACAGTCCCCCCCCCCGCCAGCGTGGCCTGAGCCGGCCCAGGGCTCCACAGGGGCGAGGGGACTCCACAGGAGGAAGATCTCGAGTCTGTGGCCAGGCCCAGGGAGGTTGTGGACCGCCACGTCTCAGCACCAGGACAATGGGACTAAGAAACGAATTTGAAAAGACATGTACAGTGTACAGCTTAATTAATCCATAGCCCGGGTTATGTGTATATATTTAATTAAACAACACACTGGAACTACGACTGTATAACAATTCTCACACATTACAAATCCCGTGGTCCACGGGGCGTGACAGCCACGAGACGCGAGAGGCGTTCCGTGCTCGCCGCGGCGGCCGCGTCGTTGTGCGCCGACTGCAACTGGAGGCGGCGGTGTTTTGTCTTCTCGTCACTTGTGTCCGCTGATTAGTTCTGGAGGTGGTGTTGGTACTGGGTCATCGTGGCAGTGCTGGTAGCTAACTCGTCACGGAGGCGGTGGTTACTGACGAACTCCCATTCCGTGTTGTGGCACTGCTCGTGCGAGCCGGAGTTTCAGTTCTGTTTTAGTGGCGGCGGTGACGGTGGTGGGGGTGGTGCTGGGGGAGGTGACGGTGGTGCTGGGGGTGGCGCTGGGGGTGGCGAGTGAGCGAGGCTGTTTCCGCGAGTGACGTTTGACGCTTGGTGTCCGCTGAGAGCCGTGCAGCTGGAGGTGAGGAGAGAGGATCTCCTCGTTCCACGCGTCACCCCCCTCCTCCTGCTCCTCACACGGACATTGCCGCCATGGACATGGAGGATGACGAGGCGATGCTCTCGGTCGACGACGACGTCGCGCGGTTCCCCGAGTCGGAGCTGAGCGTGGACACCGTGGTGAGTGCAAAGTGTCACTCAGACATCTGCGTTTGTATTCAATAATAACTCGCAGTCCTGCCGATCCACTCGTGATATTAAACCCATGCACTGTATATGTTTAACTTCTTCCGCATAGTACGTAGCCAACCGTGTTAACCGGGGACGGACAACTAAACACAGAAATACGTTCTGAAGAAATTACTTTTCAGTCGATATTTAAAAGTGGATAGCTCCAATGGCTTTGGAATATCGGAAGGAATGGCATTGCAGACCCCCCACACACATGTCGTGTTGACCATACTTCACCGCGGTGGCTCACCCAGTGATGTTAGAGCCCCGGGGGCCGTCAGCGGGAGGCAGAAACTCGTGGCGCAGTGAGTTAACCACAGCGCCACCGCTCCGCCGTGTCTCCCTACACAACCCCAGTCGTGCCAGAGCGGAGATTGTAACACAGTAACACGCTCCGTTGACCACAATGGCCTTCTGGGAGTGATCTCTTTCAGCGGGATCGGGTTAATGCAAGCAGACGACCGGTTTTGACATCGCGTCTCATCGGCACTTTGCGTGGTTGGCGGCGGTGGCGATGAGAGGATTGAGCTGCTGCTGCTCAGGAAATCCCCGCGCGAGTCGACTTAGCCCCCAGAGGAAGAAGGACGTCTCCCTGATGGAGGACGTCTCTCTGATGGAGGACGTCTCCTTGATGGAGGACGTCTCCCTGATGGAGGACGTCTCCCTGATGGAGGACGTCTCTCTGAAGGAGGACGTCTCCCTGATGGAGGACGTCTCCCTGATGGAGGACGTCTCCTTGATGGAGGACGTCTCCCTGATGGAGGACGTCTCCCTGAAGGAGGACGTCTCTCTGAAGGAGGACGTCTCCCTGATGGAGGACGTCTCCCTGAAGGAGGACGTCTCCCTGAAGGAGGACGTCTCTCTGATGGAGGACGTCTCCCTGATGGAGGACGTCTCCCTGATAAGCAGGACGTCTCCCTGATGGAGGACGTCTCCCTGATGGAGGACGACTCCCTGATGGAGGACGTCTCGCTGATGTTTAACTGCCCTCGTGTCAAGGACAGACTTCGATTGGCGAACGTTTGGTTTCAGAAATTGACGAATTATGGGCACTTTTCGATTTTCGAAATTTAATTTTTGCGTTCACGAAATGTCACGCGGCCCGTGCCGTGAGTCCAAAGAATGCGGCACGCGGGAGGCTCAGGGCACCAGCAACAGGAGGAGGAGGCGCAACGCCTCCACACCGCCCTGACAGTCACGCCAACATGCAGATCTGTCGGCGAGTGCCCTCAAAAGGTTAATTTGTTTTTAATTATTCAATCGTTTTAATATTGATGTGCTTTATTATGATTCTTTTTTTTTTATTGTGAAAAGTGATATAGTTGTATATTTTAGGTTAGGAGTAGCGTTGGAATGACTGTCCGAAACATATCCCTCATTTTTTTACGCGTGTTTTTGAAGAATCCATCCTTTTCGTAAAAATCGAGGGATACCTGCACTGTATTCTCGCCGGTTACACAGTCACATCATTCAGCTTCGTTGGACGTAACTTTGTTGCGTTGTTTATTGTATATTGTAGTTTTGCGTGGAACTAGGAGCCATAGCTAAGCCCTTGCTTGTAAACCTCTGGAAGTTTCCCAGCGTTGGTTCAAGCAAGCCAGCTCTGCTAATGAGACAATGTCAAATCAGGTCTAGCGTTTGCTTGTATTGAACAATGTTGCTGAAGTTATGGCCCCACGTATCTGTATGAGATCGAAATTCCTCCGGTCCAGCCATGCAAAACTTCTGCAACTGCGTGGCCAAAGATGTTAAAGCGTGTAGAGGCCACAGGACATCCCTGTTACACCCCAAGGTGAATAGAAAATGACTGACTCGTGGCCAGCTTTACCCGGGCCTGCCCGCCATCAAAAATGTCCTGAATGATTGTGAGTAAAGGTGGATCGCAGCATAAGCCACCTGTACACAGCCGCAGTGGTATCGTGATGGTCACGGCTGTGCTGGTTGGTGGATATGGGCAGTGCTAAAAACAAATCACCTATTGTGGGGTGTCATGTTGGCTGTTTACCACGGGGAGTTTAGGGGATTTCCAATGGCCTCTACGAACTCTAACCAACGCGACAAACACCATATAAGACGAGATGCGGGGATACATTTGTTTTTACAAAAGTGCATTCATTTGGGGTGGCAATCCACCTAAAGCGATATTATTTAGTGTAATTAAATGAAATTTACATTTGTAATGCGCATTTCATCAGTAGATACCAATGTGCTGAGTCTGGAAGATAGGGGGTAAACACAAGAAGGGAAAACGACCAGAATTAGAGGGTATAGGTCAGTTTAAAGAGATGAGTTTTAAAGACAGACTTACATATTCAACGGTTTATATTTTCTTGTTAACAAGGCAAAGCGTTCCAAAGCCAGGGAGCTGCATTGGCAAAATCCTGATCATGCGTGATGGGACATTTGCATTAACTTTATTCAGAAATGTCGCCTTTACATTTAATTCTCAAGTACATTTGAAAAGGACCTGCCAAGTTCACGTGGTGACTCAAGTGACCAATTCGACGGTGCCACTTTTATTTAAAGCCAACTTGAGTTGGCCATGGCCTCTGGAGCCTGAAGGAAGTCAGCTTGACTCGTGTTGGCTGTCCAAGGGAACGAGCTTGTGAAGTCTCGTTGTGAGCAAATGCAACACAGCGAAAGACTTGCAATTCGATGCTGTTGTTTTCAACCATGTTTATTTGATATATTTTTTTAAATCAGTAATTGAAATGGCATTGTCTCGTTGCTGATGTTGGTATGACTCATTTGGCCACAGGATTGAGTCACGTGACCTTTATTTAAACCCTCTGCTGCTAGACCACCCAGATTTTATGGCTTACCAAAAATCCATAAAGAAGGTACACCACTCCGTCCTTTCGTCTCTACCATTGGCTCACCCGCCTACAAACTGGCCCAATTTCTATCTGAGACCTTGCAACCATTCACTGGTAAGACCACCTCAGCTGTACTTAACTCAGCTCACTTGATATCTTCAATTAAGAACATCTCACTATCTCCAGGTGATTTGCTTGTCAGTTTCTACGTGGTATCTTTGTTTACCAAAGTTCCTGTGCCTGACACCATTCCAATCATTGAAGATTTGGTCCAACAAGGACTGAATGCTGATGTACCAGCCCTGGTTAGACACTGCCTCACCAACACTTACTTCACCTGGAATGAAACATTCTACAAACAAGTTCTTACATTGACATGCTAATCTCTCACAACACAATGGCCACCCCCACAGCTTCGTTTGTCAAGATTTCTCCGATCTTACATTGACATGCAAATTTCATCTCTAGCCCTGCCCACTGACCCTTGGGCTACACCCATCTCAAACCTTTATAACACCCTGCCCTAGCAGCGCTCCCGCCATATATTTTTTCTTCCTCAGCAGCTCTCCCGCTATATTTTCACCTGATGACGATTGCTTGTGTTGCGATAGAAACGTGATATTGTTATTCTTCTATTAATTTAATTATTTTAATATCTCCGTGGCTTTACTGAAAGACCCAAATAATATGAATTCCTGTAGTCACGAAAGCTTTAAGTAATTTTTTTTAGATTCTTCCAGATTATATTTTAATCTTGTCTGGGCAGACAGGTTTAACAGATTTTTACTTTGGATACATTTTTACCGAGACATACATCTTCGCTAGAGGCACTGTGGCAGATTGCTTAACTCGCAGTCAGAACTTTGCGAGTTCAAATCTTGTAAAAGAGCAGATTAACCCTTCCAATGTTGAATATGGCAATTTACACTCTGGACACCCTTGCCAATGAGATGTTCTATCTCAAGGGATTCTCCAGGTGAAATATTGTAACACATAACATAAAAGGAGTAGGACATCATGGAACTCAACAGTGATGGTCCTACGATTAGGCTAGGCCCCACAAAAGGAATGTGAAATTTCCACCATTGGATCATGATCACCAGTGGAGATGAGCACCTCACCTGAACGTGCACGGGCATGGCTAGATGTTGACTCTGGTGCCAAAAGAAACGTGTGCTGAGCCGGTGAACTTGGACCGAACACTCTGTGACCTTGCTGCCACTGCCTTTAGGGGAGGAGGAGCTTCTGGCCACAGGGGAGGAGGGAGAAGGGGCTGCTCGTGACGGTGCTCGTGCTCGCCCTCACGCTGCTGTGCTGTGTCGTCACCCTCGTCGTGCAGAACCAGCTGCCAGGTGGGGACACGTGTCATCACCACGGGAGTTGAGCGAGGGCTTGGGCCTGAGCATAGAGCATAGAGCACCCCCATGGGGAGCGAGAGGGCCTTTACAGCGATGCATGCACAATTCCAGTCTCATATGAGGCCGGTGCTGCATTCACAAGGTGAGCGGAAATACACAATAAAACTGCTGTGGTACATTCCTTTTTTAGGGGGCAGCACTTATTCTTTCATATGTAAGTGGAAATGGAAAACCACCTGTGGTAGAGTCAAGACGGAGGAGCCGCAGACTGCCACCACACGCACGCCACAATGAGTGACCGGCTCCGTGTTTTTATCTCCCAGTCCCAGAGCCGCCGGGGAAGCCTAGCGTGTGCACGACGCGGGAGTGCGTGCACATCGCCAGCCGCGTGCTGAGCTCCCTCGACCTCTCTGCGGACCCCTGCAACGACTTCTACTCCTACGCTTGCGGAGGCTGGATCGAGATGAACCCTTTGCCCAACGGTCAAGCCTCCTCGAACCCCATGGATGTCCTGGAGCGCGAGAACCTGCAGCGACTAAAGGGCGTCCTTGGCAAGTGGCGCATCTCGCAGTCGCTCCACTGACACAGATTGCTTTGCAAACCGAAGCCGATTGTTTAGTGCATTTGGATAGGAGGCTGGGAGCGCACGCCTCTGATGTAGCTCTGCGGCATCAGCGACAGTCGGTGGATCACACGCATTCTTGAAACTCCCACGCACTGGGCTGCCAGACTTGCCAGGCATTACACATCCAGGTTAATTTAATCTCTGTTCCGCCTATACAGGGATCGCGTCTTGCCTCCCTTGCACGTGTGAGTTATTTCTGTGTACCCTGGTTTACTCCCACTTTAAAACACTCATTAATGGAGTTGGCCAAACATCCTGATATTGGGCCACAGAGCTTTGGCAAATATTGGCACTGGTTCTGGCCGCCTTCCTACTCGTCTGTGGTTTCCCACGCCTCGGAATCATAACAAAAACTGCACATTATGAATTTATGAGGCAGACGGGCATTATTTTACGGTTAATAGACCCACAGAATTGGGGTGTGTGGCCATTGAAGTGTGTTTGGCATATGGGTGGAAACCAGGATACCTGGAGAAAGGTTCTACGGTATTCCCTCGTTATTCGCGAACTTGCTATCCGCGATTTTGGCTTTTCGCAGATCACATTTGGAACTCTACATGACTGCATCGACAGCGAGAAATAAAATGATGAGATAAAGTGATGAGAGAGAATATGATGCGGGGAAGTAATGAGAGAAAGTGATGACAAAGAGATGAGAGAGAGATAACTTATCGAAGCTTTAGAAGCATCTGCAGACGTTGCACATATGATATTTGTAGGCCAGTATCGTTATCCGCAAAATGTTTTATGTACAAGGATCTCCAGAACGTATCTCTCACGAATAACTAGGTAATACTGTACTCAAGGGGATCACACACAGGTGGGATAACATGCAGACAAATTTAATAACCGGTGCTGCACTGCCCTCTGCTGGCCATCTTGTAGGCCAAGCTTTCAACAGCTGGTGTTGGCATGCACTGTCTCATCTGAGCATTAGCCAGGTTCCTCTTGGTTGAGCTTCCTGGATCTGACGAGATGAGAGACATTTATTGTGATTTGGTCATTGAAATGTATTGCAATGAGGAATTTAGGGATTTATTATTACGGATATTCTAAGAATATATGTTTTTAAACATCCATGTTCCTGTAGCTTTTACTAAACTTATGCGGCACTGATGTCAGAGCTCACTGGACTCGCAATGAGAAGATAACAACTGAGTTCAACTGCATGCCAGGTGTCGGCGCGGCACATCATCCCTCCGGGGTGGTTACATTAAATGAGTTGACTTTATCGAAGTGAGGTAAATGCAGGTAAACGTGACGAAGGTGCCGGTGCCGTTTGTGTTGTGATTACAGAGACCAACGGAACGAAAGAGAGCCAGTCGGAGCAGAAATCACAGTGCTTCTATCAGTCCTGCATGGATATGGACGCGATAGAGAAAGCCGGGGCCCAGCCGCTAGTGGATGTCATTGAGAAGGTCCTCACATGCACATTGAGAAAGTCCTTGTACACATTGAGCAGAAGCGTCAATGTTAATTGATGATGCATTGTCGCACCGTTCATTTCCAGCAGTGGTGATGAGCATGGCTCCACTCTGATCGGATCGTCGTGATGTTTCTCCTTTGACTTTATAATGGAACCTTGAATTTTCTGATCACTGCCACCTACATGGCTTTGCAGCATTTATTCTTTTTTACGCAGTTGTTGAGCACGGGCTGAAAGGCCCAAAATGCAAAGTGTCCAGCAACAAACAGCACTATCAAAGTTGTAATAGTTCAGAGATAAAACATTTCTATTGAGCAAGGTTATAAGAACCTGGGAAACAAAACAATTGGTGGGGGTGGGGGGGACAGAATTCCAAACTGGAGCAGTGCGAGGGAAGAACTTGGAAGAGAAGTGAGGTGACCTGCAGTGTGGTGAGTGAGTGGGCAAGTAAGTGCTGTTACAATCTGCAGCATGGTGGTTGAACACAGTCTAGTGGATGAGACGAACCAGTCGGTCTCTTATGAGCCGAGTCCTCAACAGACCATCTGGGTGGGTGTGTGCGCGAGCAGCTTGGTGGCTGGAACATCTCGGGCCGGTGGAACCGCAGCATGAACCTGCAGAACGTCTTGCAGGATGTGACGAAGAACTTCACCTTGGGATGTTTGTTCGAGCTGAGTATCGACGACAACCCCGTGGACTCCCAGAGGGTCTCCTTGCAGGTGCTGACGACGCTGTCGGCCTCCTGGCACCAGCTGCCTGATGCAGATTGTGCCTCTTCCTGTGGCCCGGGCACACAGCTCACAAACTATAATTTACCAATCGTGTTTATGTTGTGGTTTAAATGCAACTGCACCTCTAGACCCTGTGCAACAAGCAAGCGGGACATATGCTCACATACATTGAGAAGGTATCAGAAGAGGTGGGCGTACCCACACTTGACCGCATCACACGCAACCCACCGATCGACTGGCTGCGGTGGTACCCATTTACACCGCTGGGTGGAGAGAAGCGGTGGGGGAGATTTAATAACCTTGCCCCATTGTGATGAAATCGAATCAGCGACTGCTGAACTGCGAGTCCATTGCGCTCATGATTACTCCGTGTGCAGGTTCCATAGTCTGTGGTTTCTAATTTGCTGCGTTTGTTCTTTCAGCTGGCTCAGCCCAATCTTGTTTTGCCATCAAGGGATTACTACATCAGCAACACCGAGGAGAACATCAAGGTCTGTTGAGCACCTAGCAGTTGGCCTGTAGCCCTAGAGGGAAGAACGGCATTTGAAAAATGTACAGAGGGAGCACAGTGTTCGGATGCGAGTCATCGCTTGAGATGCTTTTGAATAGAATGAGGCAAGGAAATATTGTAGAGGAGGTTGTGATGGATGGGACACGTGTGCAGGGTGGAGGAGGGCATGGTATCCAGAAGTCCGCAACTAAGACGGCAGTGGTGATCTCGACACTAAAGTAGTGCTCCTTTAAGGATGTGTCGACTGTGTAGCAAAGGGAAGACTTAAAGACTGCAGATGGCGGTGGTGATGACGAGACTTTAAGAGCAGAGTCAGACCCTGGGAGGTTAGGTGGAATCGTGGAAGGAAGCGATGGTGAGATGTGGTCGTTATCGGCGGCATTGACCACAATGATGTCTTGACCTTCATCAGCAACAGAGAATCTCGCAATTTCTCCCTGTGTGATAGATCCAAGAGGCCTACCTGGAGTACATGCAGGACCTCTCCCTGCTCTTGGGTGGCGAGGAGAACGCCACGCGCCACGCGATGCGGGACGTGCTGGATTTCGAAAGGCAGCTCGCGGTCATCTCCACACCCAACAGCACCATGCGGGTCATGAACGTCAGCGATCTGCAGGTAGCTGCCCTGATCGCGCTGCGATTGGCACGCATGGCCACTCTGCTACACCTCCGCAGAGGGTCGTGGCCTGAAGGCTTTGCAGCTCTGCAGTGATCATTGGAGAACCCAGTTCTAGGTGGTCTATTGATCACTCGTGATGTTTTTCACTGTCACAGAATCATGGGAAATTTGGCGTCAGGCAGATCCACATTAATAATATATTTTTTATGAATTCGGCCAAGTGGCTCAGCATTGGAGCGAGTAGCTTACAATCGAAAGGTTCAAAGTTCAAATCGTGGTTTGGGGTGGACCTAACCCATCTATGGGGAAGGCAACCTCCGATTAGGACGTTTGGCTACCTACGGTGCGAGAGAAGTTCAACATACATACAACAGTGGGTGTCCTATGCATAGACTCGCCTCCCCACCATAGGATTATGGAATTTCCACAACTGGCTCAGGGCTGTAAACAGGAGATGAGCATCACCTGAATATTTATTTCAGCAGGAAATGTATTTGACTTCTAAGTAATATTCTCGCGCATGTTACTACCGATAGTGTGATGAATGCCTGGCATGAAGCTGTCAATTACCTATCATTTGATATTTAAATTATTCTTGAATCAAACTATTCCATCTTGTTTGGCACAATTAAAAAAGTGTAATATTACTATTAAATACTTGAAATTACTGTATCGAATTACACAAACACAATTTTGTTCCTGGGTAGTAAGTGTTATTTCGTAATTGCTAATGCCTAAAAAGTATAGAAAATGGCTTTTATTCCCCACAAACTTTGCTTTTGTGACCAGGACAGTGATATTTTGAAATTGACCTATTTTTAATGAGAATATGGGCGAATGTGTCTTTTCGTTCACATAAAGTCTGCAAAAAAACAACATGAATAAAAATTAACATGTATTTATACTAAAGTAATACACAAATGACTACAAAAGATTTAGAAGTGAGTAGTTTTTCGAGATTTACGATTATATTGTTAATCACTTTCACGAATCAGCCCCCAAATGTAGTCTCCCATCATGTTCTCGTTGTACTGTCCTTGGTAGCGGCGTTCAATGTCCAGTATATCCTGGTGGAAGCGCTCGCCTTGCTCCTCCGAGTGCTCCCATGTTCTCCTTGAATTTATCAAGATGAGCATCAAGGACATGGACTTTGAGGGCCATCCTACAGCCCATTGTGCCATAGTTCTTCACCACTCTCAACCAGCTCCACATAGTTTTCGACCTTGTAATTGCCCAGCAAGCCACGAACCACTGCGAAAAAGCTGTCCCAAGCCGCTTTCTCCTTACTAGCGAGCTTCTTGGGGAATTCGTTGCACTCCAGGATCTTCTTTATCTGTGGTCTGACAAAGACACCGGCTTTGACCTTTGCCTCAGACAGCTTAGGGAAGAAGTCTTGAAGGTACTTGAAGGCTGCCGACTCCTTATCTACAGCGCTGACAAATTGTTTCATAAGGCCCAATTTGATGTGCAGTGGTGGCATCAGCACCTTCCCGGGGTCCACCAGTGTCTCCCACTTGACGTTGTGCCACCCCACAGAGAACTTGGTCCGCTGTGGCCAGTTCCGCCTGTGGTAGTGCGCCTTGGTGTCCCTGCTGTCCCAAAGGCAAAGATAGCAGGGAAACTTGGTAAAACTGCCTTGGAGACCCATCAAGAATGCCACCATTTGAGGTACACCGAGTGAGCCAGGGGAAGAGACGGGTATTTGTTACCATTATGGAGCAGAACGGCTTTGAGGCTCCTGGATGAGCTGTCAATGAAGAGGCGCCACTCATTCTGGTTACAGGCGATTCCGATTGCCTCGAACAGACTGGTCACAATGTGGCAGAAGCAGAGCCCATCTTGACGGGTGAAGAACTTGCAAAAAGGTTGGTGACGCTTCCTCCGATCTGCGACTTGCACACTTTCATCCAACAAGTTCCACTGCTTGAGCCTCGACGTCAAAAGCTCGGCATTGGACTTGGTGAGACCAAGATCTCTAATCAAGTCATTGAGGTATTTTTGGTTGGGGGAGTATGGGTTTCTCTCCTCTGCTCCGCCTCTGAAATTGTCATTCTGGATCTACGTCTTCCTCGCTCTCTGACATGCTGCTCTCTTCTATAAACGGCTGCTTTCTCTCCGGAGGAGTGGGTACAGGGAGCTCATGGCAGTGTGGCACCGGGGTGATGGATGAAGGAAGGTCCTGATACGTGATAGCAGGTGCATTCTTGCCAGTCCGACGTTTGGAAGGGTCCACCATGCAGAAGTAGCAGTTGCTTGAGTGGTCAGTGGGTTCCCGCCAATTTATTGGGATAGCGAACTTCATGGCTCTCTTTTCCCCTCTGTACCATCCTACAAAAATACATTTATTTCACCCTTGACTAATGTGTAAGAGATTCCACAGAGTACTTTTTCGCTCTTGTCTTGATAAATTGGCCGCAGACGTAGCAAAATGCGTCTGTCGCATGCTTGCAGCCTTTTGATGCCATCTCAGAAAAATGCAGATATGTATCCACTTAGGCGGCTGGAACTAAACTGAACTGCTGGGCTCAAGGCCCCTGTATTTATACGACTATTTATATTACTCGAAAGTTCTAGAATGTTCTAGAAGTTACTCTAAGTTTACTCAGCACTGAATCTATCTGGAATGTTCTGGAAAATAGGTACATTTCCAAATATCACTGTCCTGGTCACAAAAGCAAAGTTTGTGGGGAATAATAGCCATTTTCTGTACTTTTGAGGCATAAGCAATTAGGAAATTACACTTACTATCCAGGAACAAAAATTGTGTTAGTGTAATTCGATACAGTAATTGCTACACAGTGTTATTAATAGAAGTTAAGTTTCCAACTGCACCACTATTCGAACTACATTCATTCACTTTAGGCGTAGGCTTTCGCGACCAATATCATCCATAATATCGATTTTTTTGGGTTATATCACGTAAATATAAATGTGTCGTTAAACCCGCCACCACCCGACACAGCCAATTAGTAAGGTTTGTCACGTAAACAGAACATGCCAATTCGTTACTAGTACAGCACACCGGTGTGCTGGAGAGCAAATCCATAACATTTACAATCTGAGTACACTCATTCATCACTTTCTTGTGCGTCACATTGGGTGTGACTATGTTGTTCAGGGTCCAATGTTTACATTTTCCGCTGCCTGCGTGCATTTTTTTGGTGCAGATCCTGTCGCCCTTCATCAACTGGGTGGCCTACCTGAAGGTCGTTTTCTACCCGTTCATAATGGAACCATCGGACACCATTATCGTGTTTTCTGAGAGCTACTTTCGAAATATCACGGCTCTCTGCAAACGCACGCCGCTCGAGTAAGCAGCTACACCCAACACCGCTCATTATTTTCACTTACTGTTAATATTGCAACAAAAGCTTGTGTATTTAGTTGTAAACTCAGTGGTTGAGTACAGGTCTAAAGATCCGAAACCTCAAGTCATAATTCTTCATAGCGTGCTGCCGGCCATGTTACATGTTCAGCCTTTGGGCCTAGGCTGAGCAATTGTGTAAAAGAAATGTCTAACAACAAACATCATAATGAAATTGTAACAGAAAAGGTTCTTCACTTTTTTAATTGAGCAAGGTTGATGGGGAGTAGAGACAATGGGAAGGTGTTTTAAAGTGGAGTAATAAGAGGGAAGAAGCAGAAAGAGAAGCATTGTTACTTGCAGTGTGGTAATTGAGTGAGTGAGTGAGTTGTTGTGACTTGCAGTGTGGTAATTGAGTGAGTGAGTTGTTGTGACTTGCAGTGTGGTAATTGAGTGAGTGAGTGAGTTGTTGTGACTTGCAGTGTGGTAATTGAGTGAGTGAGTGAGTTGTTGTGACTTGAAGTGTGGTAATTGAGTGAGTGAGTGAGTTGTTGTGACTTGCAGTGTGGTAATTGAGTGAGTGAGTGAGTTGTTGTGACCTGCAGTGTGGTAATTGAGTGAGTGAGTGAGTTGTTGTGACTTGCAGTGTGGTAATTGAGTGAGTGAGTGAGTTGTTGTGACCTGCAGTGTGGTAATTGAGTGAGTGAGTGAGTTGTTGTGACTTGCAGTGTGGTAATTGAGTGAGTGAGTGAGTTGTTGTGACCTGCAGTGTGGTAATTGAGTGAGTTGTTGTGACCTGCAGTGTGGTAATTGAGTGAGTTGTTGTGACCTGCAGTGTGGTAATTGAGTGAGTTGTTGTGACCTGCAGTGTGGTAAATGAGTGAGTTGTTGTGACCTGCAGTGTGGTAATTGAGTGAGTTGTTGTGACCTGCAGTGTGGTAATTGAGTGAGTTGTTGTGACCTGCAGTGTGGTAATTGAGTGAGTGAGTGAGTTGTTGTGACCTGCAGTGTGGTAATTGAGTGAGTGAGTGAGTTGTTGTGACCTGCAGTGTGGTAATTGAGTGAGTGAGTTGTTGTGACCTGCAGTGTGGTAATTGAGTGAGTGAGTGAGTTGTTGTGACCTGCAGTGTGGTAAATGAGTGAGTTGTTGTGACCTGCAGTGTGGTAATTGAGTGAGTGAGTGAGTTGTTGTGACCTGCAGTGTGGTAATTGAGTGAGTTGTTGTGACCTGCAGTGTGGTAATTGAGTGAGTGAGTGAGTTGTTGTGACCTGCAGTGTGGTAATTGAGTGAGTTGTTGTGACCTGCAGTGTGGTGGATGAAAACAGAATGGATGACATGAAACAGTCAGTCTGGTAGACCATTGGATCCGACAGGCTGCTCTGGTTATCCAGCGGGTGTTCTACCCATAAAATGCATGCCGTTCGCATCACCGTGAATCTGAAAGATCCCATTAGGTCATAAAAAGTTGGTCACTGTGTACTGGTGTCGTGATCCAAATTTCTAAATTACCCACAAATATCTCTGGATTGTGTAGAGAAATCACCACTCCCGACTGGCAAGCTAATGCCCACATGCAGATCAGTGCTGTGTCACCGTGTACCACAGAGGGATAGCTGCCACTGGGGGTGCCCTTCAAATGTTTGAGATGAGATGTGATGTAAGGTGCTGTGAGTTGCTGAGGCATTTAAGCAAAGGTATATAAAGGCAAAGGTATTATAGATGATTATTTCTCAGTCGTTGGGCCAAGGGTATGGAGTGTGGACTCGGCTGACCTCTCTCTGCCTTGACCAGAGTGCTCAACAACTACGTGGTGTGGCGCGTCGCGCAGAAGCTGGTCCCAAGTCTGGGCAGCCAATTCGAGACTGTTAGGAACAAGCTGAAGGATGTCATCTTTGGAACAGAGAAGGTAGGCCGAGTTAAAGAGTACTGCAAGGGTCTTACTTCTTGATGGTGATCATCAATATACTTATCTCCGCCACAAATCGGCTGAAGCGCATCGAGCGATCTCACGCGGGTCATGTTGCATGGGGTTGTCTTCCTGGCAGCTGATTGGCTGGCGCAGTGGGATTGATGACGTCATTCCTAGCAATCACTGCCATACCCCAATCATATCACTCGGACACCCATACGACCTTTGAATTTTGATTGGTTTTCCATTACAACATTTCAGATATTTCTACACTTGCAGCATTCATGACTTAAGACAAATATTGCAATCGGTTTCTGTGCTCTCGACCCCTGGGCCTTGTGTCCAGGGCTGTCTCACAAGTATAAGGTGTGTATTTACACATTGAAAGCTCTTTCATCCTGTGTTGCAACTTTGACTTGCTTCGTTTGCTTTTCTAGGGCGGATTTGTTCCTCGGTGGCAGAAGTGCGTTTTAGAGACGGACAGAATCATCGGCATGGGCCTTGGAGCCCTGTATGTGAAGCGCTACTTCGACGTGGATCAAACGATACAGGTGAGAGCGTGGTGTGTGTCTGGTAGGACCAATCACTAAGAGATGGATTTTTTTTCGATGAATAGAGAAATATCTGTACACGGTAGTGAAATAACAGTGATCAGGAGGTGACAGACTACTCGTGACAGAGTCACTGGAGTGAATCGGTGATTGTTGAAGCAACCCGACTGCTTTACATTGAGGTTTATCGAACCGCATGGCGTCTGCGTGAGAACAGGTGGAAAAAATTATTGAATCCACACGATCGGCGTTCAACAAGAACCTGGATACCCTCAGCTGGATGGACAATGTCACCAGGAGTGCGGCTTTGGAGAAGGTGAGGCGATGCGATTCATAAACGACTTGTACACGACATTTGTTTCGCTCATCGTTATCTTGACCCCGACTGTAGGGCCACAGAACTGTTTGTGTTGTGACAAACGCACCGAGTCCACTACTCTTGCAGCCAGGAGAAGTGGGTGGCAGCGGCGCAGTGAAAGCACTCGTCCCTCACAGCAAGACGTCCCTGGGTTCGATTCTCAACTTGGGCGCCTTGCTGGGTAGTTACTGCTGAAGAGCAATTGCATAATACTGCCGTATATGGCCCCACATGCGTCCCTTGTGGATGATGATGGGAGGCTAGTGGGTGTGCCTCATGCCAGGCTGTCTCCAAGCGACTGGATCGGGATACACACGGCAATCACCAGCCCCTGCTGACGAGTGGGCGCTCGCAGCCCGGTGCTGGGCCACCGTGTGCTGCACTGGCACAGCTGTCACTGGGACATTTTGTTTTGCTATGGGCGTGATATAAATGCAAATAATAATTTTGAATATATTATTCCTTGCTTTGTATTGTTTTGTACCTTTATTTTCTCTGCAGTCCAACTCCATGCGAGATAAAGTCGGATATTCACATCTCTTGCTGGACGATGCTGCGAAATTGGACAGCATCTATATCAAGGTGCAGTTGATATGCGCACTGCCGTGGAGGAGATGCCACAATCGGAAATTGATGTACAAGTCGAGTCACAGTGCTTCTTTGCTCCAACCCACATGAGGCAATCCTCACCTTCGTTGTCAGCCCTGAGCCAGCAGTGGAAATGTCACGTTCCTGTCCACGAAGTGGTACCAATTTTACTGATCCCAGAGGGATGATGGGCCGAGTCAATGACTGATAACGCTGCCAGGAGGCTCAGTGGTGGAGCGCGTTGCTCAGAGTCAGAAGGTTGTGAGTTTAAATCCTGGTGCGGAAGTCAACAGTGGTTGCCCTTTGGATAAACTCACCACTGCCATATGAATGTGGAATTTCCACCATTGGCTAAGGGCTGTAAACAGATGAGCACCGTTTGAGCAGCACAAAATGAGCTGGCGAAGCCAGCGCACACCACACCAGTTACTCGTTTGAGGCTGAGTCGACCTAGGGGAGGCCCAGGACCGGTTGAAATTATCGTCACCGGTGGTGGCCGTGAGTGGGAATCGAACTCGGGTCGCCGGGTTTGTAGCGCAGCGCGCTAACCACTGCACATGCGCGGGTCACATGACAGATGTGACGTCACAGCTTACTTGCCGTGCAAAAAATATGCATTATTGCGCCCCCCCCCCCCCCCAAAAAAACAATAACAAATGTATTTTTTAATTTTTGCATGGAGTACAGTTTGGAAAGTACCCACATGGCAGAGTTCAAGTTTTATTGCATGTCGGGAAGTACGCTAAACATTTTGAACAGACACACATTCACAAATATATAGATATCCAACTGGCTTTGATCCTTAATCTAACTTTTATCCCATCGCTGGTTCATAGAATAAGAATCGTTATTTATTCTGGAGGAATACATGCATCTAAAGGGTCTTGATGCATCAAAATAGTTTTTGCTATTGTTGCAATTGTTGTTGCTACTGTTGCTATTGTTGGAGGTTCCACATTGGGAACTGTGTTTTGAGTTGTAGGTGCAAGGGTGACGTTCATGATTACCCCTCCCTACCCGTAATCATCCTGGGTCGCCATCTCCTGATGGCAGTGCAACAAGTGGGTTAATTCCCATCTGTACGGGGATTGAGATGTTATTATCCCCCTCATACGCGTGAGGTTTCTTCCCACAAGTATAAACACTTCTTCATGGAGTTGACCAACCATCCCAATATAGAACTACAAACATTGGGAAATTGTTGGCACCAGTTCGAGCTGCCTTCCCACTGCTGTCTGCAGTTTTCCGCACCTCCGTGCAAAAACTGCATGCGTAACAAATTCACCGGCACTTTGAAACGCATCTTGCATGAATGACGCTGCGCACGAATCAACCATGAATATTTAACCCAGGGCCTCCGAATTTATACGCCCACCACAACGTTTTTCAGAGTAAATTCCTTCTGTTTTGCAGCTGAACCTTGTGAACGGCAGCTATTTCCAGAACGTGCTGAGCAGCTACCTGTTCGATGTGGAGGGATGGAGGGACTTGCTTCGCTTTGGCCGCAACACCGACACGTGCGTCTGTCTTTCCGCACGGCACCCTTTTCCAGGCTGTGATCGGCACACGCCCGCGTTAGACGGCATTGCATGGTCCCCACCTGTCTTACAATTGAAAACACACACCTGTAGTGGTGGCGCGCTCGCCGCTTACAGAAAAGGTTCGCGGTTTGAATCCGGCAGGCTGCCCTGGCTAACACTGCGGGTGTATCAACCACAAATACTGCGCGGCGTCTGCTACACGGTGGGTGTTAAGTCCCTGTGAGGTTGTTCCAAAAGAGCAAGCCATTTCTGCCGGGACCGTGCTTCAAATTTGGAAATTTACGCTGCAAATTACTCATTTGGGATAAACATAGCAACATTGCCCTCTTTGTGACAGCCTTGCACTGTAAGACTGGTGCACATACCAAATGTACTACATTATTACTGTATTGTTTATTACAATAGGGTTGTGGTTAATCCATGCTTGTGCCCATTGGTTGTGCACATACTGCACAACATGTGGATAATCTAGATAATTATAAAAGTAAAATCGTCTCTTCAAACATCCATTGGGTGAGAATTTCTGAAGGTGGCCTTGAGACAGTGGTGGAAATTCAACACTCCCCTTGTTGGGGCAAATCTGGGCCAAACTGTTGCATGCTGTAATTGTTTAGCAGCCTTACTGTTACCGGTTGTTCCTGGCCCTATGATACCCGCAATAGAAATGTGGAATTTACACCAATGGATCAGGAATGAGCCCTGTGCCCTGTTGACTTCTGACCCTCCCGTCCATTGCAGCTGGCGCATCACGCCGCCGACCGTCAACGCGTACTACACGCCTACAGAGAACAGCATGGTGTTTCCCGCGGGGATTCTGCAAGAGCCCTTCTACGACAAGGCCGCTCCCATGTGCGTGTGACTATTGATCAGGACACCTCCTGGGCGGGTTTCCCACCTAGGGGGCGTCAAGGTGCCATACTCTGGCTCGCCATGGCAGGCGGGACAGCAAGTACGTACTAATCTCTTTTTGTTCCACCTGAGTGGGAGGGACTGTTGCCCCCTTGCTCGAGTGCGTTTTCCTAGTGTGCCCCAGTTTCCTCCCACATCTATAAATACTCATTATTTGGCTCCAAACATCTTCATATATAGAGGACCACAGAGCTTGGGCAACTGTTGGTGCCGGCTCACTGCGTGGCTGCTGCCTTTCGCTTGTCTGTGGTTCCTCCGAGCACCTCTGAGTCATCCTGCCTAGTGGAGAACGATCAAATACTGCATGGCAGTGGCACGCTACAAGTTGACATTATTATTAAAATAAAAAGTCCCCTTTTGACAGCCTCATCACTCTCTACTCCACTCGTGTGCGTACAGGTTCATCAATTACGGAAGCATCGGCACAGTGATTGGACATGAGCTCACACACGCCTTTGATGATAAAGGTATTTTTCACCACCATCACAAGAATAACACCATTAATGTACTGTACATGAGAGTTGAATGTATTGTACGTGACAGTTTTCTCAGCTGCTTTTAATCCGTGTGCGATTTTTCAAGTTGGGCAGCGCATTGGTGTCCTCTCTTGCCACACATGACTTACTTTGGGCACCTTCAGGTGTAAATGATGCCTACGTCTGAAGATGCCCGCAGCAGGAGTGTGCGGTAAAAGCTCGAGAGAAGAAATATCAAACGGGCAGCCTAACTCGGAACACTGCACGTGAATGCAATTCAAAATATATATTCATCGTTCTGCAAATGCAAACTATGTGAGCACCAAATAGAAACACCAATGATTGCGAAGAGGAAAAAGTATGGCTTCGTGCCTGTGTCCAGTTGAAAAAATACACGAGCAAGGGGAGAGGGTTGTGGGGTTAGAGGTTGTGGCTTTTAATTTATTTTGCAGCCATTGCCGGCAGGAGTGCCACAACGCGTCGACTCGGCCATAAGTATCGCATCTAGACAATCACGTTTGTATACGTTGTGCGTAATGAGTTTCTCCCCTCCAGCCACTGGAGGCTGCTAGGCTGAATCATTACTCCCCTACACATCCCTTATTGCCAGCCCAACAAACCATTTCGTTGTTGCGCACGGCAGGCAGCCGCTACAACTACAATGGCAACCTGAAAGAGTGGTGGGAGGCCGGCACGCGGAAGCAGTTTGAGGAGAAGGCCGGCTGCATGGAGCGGCAGTATGGGGCCTACGAGGAGCAGGGGCGGCACGTGGACGGGCACCGCACCCTCGGGGAGAACATCGCCGACAATGGAGGCCTGCACATCGCCTTCCAGGTGCGTCGCGTCCTCGTCTGCCCGTGCGGAGTCCGTGCTCTTTCACGGCATAGCAACTTTGTGGCCCCCTATCAGGAATTCGCTGGGGCAGAGCACTACCCATGATCGTAACATTCCGAATTCCCAACCCGAGGCCTACTCGTCATGCCATCTTTCCTTGGTCTTAAAAGTAAATACCACTTTGTGGGAAGAGTACAGAGGAGAGAATCAGAATAAGAGTCAGTGATTTCCTGCTAATGTAAGCATTGAGGCAGTGCTTATTTCCTGTTTATAGACCTGAGCCAGTTGTGGAAATTCCACATACCTATGGCAGGGGCTAGTCTTTAATTAAGACAACCATTAACTTGACCCACAAAGTGGAACTCGTATTAAAGACCCTAGCGGGAGGGATGATAGGCTGAGTCAACCCCAACAAAGAATTGAACTCACGACCTTCCGTTTGCAAGCCGCTTGCTGTGCCGCTGAGCCACTTGGCTGACTGACCTGCAACATAGGAATGTGGAAATTCCACCACTGCTCAGGGCCACCTATGGAGAAGAACACTGCCCCACATATCCTGATTGTGGAGAATTTGAATGTTATGTAATATATTTTTGCATATCTATATATTTGTTTGTGTTATGTTCTTGGCCTCCTGAGGTATAGGCAGTAAGTATGTATCTTGATTTGAAGCTTTCGTGACTGCAGGAATCCATACTCTTTGGTTCTTTCGGTAAAATCACGTAGATAGAAAATTAATAGATCACGACGTTTCGATCGCAACACAAGCAACCGTCATCAGGTGAAACAAACAGCAGGCGAACTGCTGACGTAGGAGAAAGAGCTGCTGCAACAAGAGTTTCTACAGGATTTTGGTGGGCCCAACCCAAGGGTAAGTGGGCGGAGCTAGAGAAGGATTATGTACGTCGTGACCTATTCATTTTCTATCTACGTGACTTTACCGAAAGAACCAAAGAGTAAGTATGAACATTTGTTTTTGCGTAGTCTTATGAGTCCAGTCCAAGAATGCCCCTCACTAATTACACAGTGTGATCTCTTTAGAACAACACTGCTTTAAGTCTGTTGCAAAACTAACTTAGACTCAAGGAAGGATCCTGAACATCTGCGGCCGGTAACTGGGTCGAGGCCTCCGTGCTGGAGACTGGTGAAACTTTACTGGTCGTCTTGCTGCACAAGGTTTGCGTATGGGTCCAGCAGCAGCAGCAGGATCACCATGGGCTGTGGATCGTAGATGGCATTGATTGGAGTTCATTGAGGCTGGGACATACTGCTCAGAAAGAGAGGACGGAGCGGATTGATGCAGACTTTTGTGTGATAGGCAGCCAGTGGAGCTCGAGGTTTAGATCAGATAAAATTTCCACTTCCGAACGATCAGGCGAGCTGCAACATTCGATGAGCACCTGGTGTTGCGTATCTATCGGATCGCACACAAAGGTGGCCAGACGTGTTGTTGGCCACTCCAGGCCCTCGTGTGCCAAGTCGGCCTCAATAGATGCTCTCTAACAGCACTTGCCTCAGCAGTCTGTTTAGGCTACAGTGGGGGGGATCTTTGTCTCTGTGTCGCTGCAGGCCTACGAGCAGTGGGTCGAGACCAATGGGAAGGAACAGTCGCTGCCGGCCATGAACCTGACCAACCAGCAGCTGTTCTTCATTGCCTTCGCCCAGGTGCCCCTTGGGAGCCAGCGAGCCCAGACCGCACACTCCACTCGTCGGTACCGCCTGAGATGGCGTCACTCTAGTGGTTCGAACTTCGTTGTGATTTTGTTTGTGGCGGCCACTCACACAGGATGTGTGTGCTGCTTCCTGGTGGGAGGAACCCAAAAGTATTCAGGTAAAAACCCAGCGTACGATGGGTTAATACTCGCACAGATCGATTCGATAATACACACTGTACTGCCATCTCCTAGCTACCCAATAGGCCAGGCCTGCGACACCTGATAATCCCAGTCTCTCATGCAAGTGCCAAGCAAGCAAGAAAGCGGCCAGCAACAAACAGCACTATGAAATCTGTCATAGATAAGTCAAAAGGTTTCGTGAATAGAGCAAAGTTCGATAAGAGCTTGGGAAAAGAGATGGTGGGAGGGAGATGTGATGAGATTGGGCGCGAGATTGGGCGCATCTCGGGTCGTTCTGCTTTGTCGTGCCGCCATTCGCAGACGTGGTGCTCGGTGCAGACCCCCCAGGCGCTGCAGGAGAGCTTCGTGACGGACAACCACAGCCCCCCGCGACTGCGCATCAAGGGGGCGCTCTCCAACTCCGCCGAGTTCGCCCGACACTTCGGCTGCAAATTGGGCTCGGCCATGAACCCCGAGAAAAAGTGCCAGATCTGGTGACGCGGCCCGGCCACCCGGCGCTCTCGGACGCGACAATCGCACTGATCGTAGAGCCGGGTTTTTGAAACAACCAAACGAAACCAGCAACGCGATTGGTTGAAGCGCCCCTCCCCCACCCTCTCCCAGCTTTACACAATCACATGGGTTTTCTGTAATTTGCATCGTTGCTTTGAGAGTTGCTACATAATGTATACAGCTTTGTTCTTTTGGTCCCCAGGTCTTGCGCACACACACACATTTTAAAATATCTGACAATTTAACATTCTCTAAGGGATGTATTATTGCTATGGCTGCTTCTAAATGCAATTCCACATTTAGGTTGGGTTACTTTTTAAAAGTAAGACTTCGCTTTGTGCAAATGTTTTGTCCGTTTTTGTTGTCACCATTTAAAGTGAACGTTTGATGACGGGAAGTGGGCCCAGCACCAGATTAGATAGCGTAGTGGCTTGGCCAGGGTCCAAATCAAATCAGCTGTTCTCAACCGGTGGGGCACTCCCTAGCCTTTTGGGAGGGCGGGGGGGGGAGAGTGGCGCTCGGCTGTGGCCTGGTTAACGTCCAGGAATAATTTGAAATTCGAATGGAGAACGGCACCACAGAACGAGCGCGCGTTGCTTCTTCCACAAACCTGGGAGGCCCCGAGATGTTCTGCTGAAGCCAAGCCACATGTCACACGTGTGCAGATCACACTGATGTGCACACTGGCATGCGAGTGGAGGGCGGGGGACAAGTCGTCTTGATAGGGGGTCGCCATTCAATAACCTCTGAGAACCACTGCTGTCAATAGAGATGGCGTGTCTAAACTGCGAGTTGTGGAATACGGTCATCAGTAGGTGGCAATCAACCACCAGTACGCGCAGCTTTACGACATTACGTAATACACCATCAACTCACAGCCTCTTTGCTGAGCCGGCTCCTGTACAAGGCCTTCGCTTATCTGTTGCAGGTTCATATCTTTTGCAAAGAAAAAATAATAGATCACGACGTTTCGATCGCCACACAAGCAATCGTCCTCAGGTGCGAGTCGCTCACTCAACCGCCGAGCTTCCTGCCCAGTGTTAGTTGCACGTCGAGATATGAAATGTATTTACGTGGCCGCTGCACACTTTTGTAAAACGTTGCGATTCAAAGTGGCCTCTGGGGTTACCTGTGTTTAATTCTGGTTAAGAAACCTCACTCTGAGATGAAACGATGATCAGAATGTGAGTTGATGCACTAATGCTGCTGCAATGTTACGATAAGGGGACAGGTAAAGATGTCGAGTAATTAATACAAAATATATTTATCATTTTTTACGTGTGGTGCATGACGTAAAATATTTTGCGTGTGCAGAACTGATTTGGGCCGGTTATTGTTAATTCCTGTACATTACAATGCACTGTATAATGCCATTACATTGAACAATACACGTGTAAGATAGAGGTACAGTAGTCGCATTACCAACCACTTCTCTGAGTCATGTGATCTCACTGAATTTAGTCGTGATCTCGGGGAACATGTGGGAACATGTAACATCATGAGCTCCTTGATTCTACGTTTTAAACATTTTATTTCCAACGGCGTGCTAGGAGAATGGATCTCTGGGGCTTCATCTTCTTGAGGGGTTGCAAGATAATAAAAATGCCTTTGCGTGGCTTCTGTAGCGCTCTCCGACTTGTGTCCGTCCTCGGGATTGTTTTGATGATTGCTCCTGCTCCTGTACAGAAATAAACTTTGCAATCCACCCCGACTACGATTGGACTATTGTGATGCTATTTACAGACTTGGTGTCGGCTCAGGGCTCAACAAGCACTGCTACCATTGTCCAACACCCCCACTCCACTTGGCCCCCTGCAGAACCCATCAATGTAAACTTTATTTGAACTCTCATCAGCTCCCCGTGGTCTACGCAGGGAACGACATTGAGCCATCTTCATCAAAAGTGTTCCAAAAAAGTCAGCGACATATCTTCTTTCTAGATAATTTAACCTCCCACACAAATTCCCGTATCCTTAGAAGCTCTTCCCTTTCGTGTGGCGGCTGTCTCTGGAAATACCGAGCGAAAACGTTTGGGATCAAAAGCTCACCACCATCGTTCTATTTAGATCACTTTTGAGGCTCTAAAGTATATGTGCAATTGATTGCTATGCTTTGCAAGGATTTAAGTTATGGTTGTTTTTGTATGTGATGGGTTATATTAGCGTTGTGTTTATGGGCCGTCCATAAATGACGTCACGCGATTTTGGCCGGTTTTGATCCTCCCCCCCTCGTCACACGGCGTCACAAAAAGTCAGACCCCCTCAAATATGACGTCATAAAGCACTGCCCCCCCCCAAACCATATTTCCATTTTGAAAATAAAACATGCTTCAAATCGCTTTAAACGATTGTCATTGTAGTGCGTATTTAATGTGGCGCTGCACTCTGATGTAGGAGAAAACATTTATTGAAAAGGAGGCGTTGGAAAGCTGAAATTTAGCATAAAATTCACCTGAAAATATTCAACGTCTAACTAAAACTGCAGATGTTCAGAATATTATAATAAAATTCTCTTATAATTATAACATTAAAAGTAATTATAACTATAAAAAATACTTGAAACTTTGTAGTAGAACGAAGCAAATGGAGAGTACAATTATAACAATCACATATTCATTCCACAGAATGAAAAGCCCTGGTAGAATCATTAAAATCAAAATGTTTAATAATCATTCAAAAAATTTACAAAATGTATGCTTCTCCATTCTCCCTTGGAGAAGCAAAATGCTCCTTCATGGAATAAATAAAAGGTGACCTTAGTAAATTTAAATAATCAAATAGTTAATAATGAAAATTAAACAAAATTAGTGATAACAATTCTATTGTTTATATTTATTTCTCAAACCCTCCCCCCCTCATCACACATTGTCACAAAAGTCTGACCCCCCCTCCCCACCCCTAGGTGTGTGACGTCATTTATGGACGGCCCCTTATTGTGTACCATGTTGATGGGTGACCTATTGGGAACTTGGCTACGTTTTATTTCAATGTTTTTTTCTGTAATCACCTTTCTGTATCCAGGTTCCCATCGAAAATGAGCTTTCATTGCCCAATGGGGTTTGCCTGTGCCTAAATGAAACAACCGAAACTCCCTATGACATCAGAAACACAGACAAATGGAAAACTGAAAATTTCGTTGGTGCAACGGCAACTTTATGGGTTGGCGTTGCACTGAGACAGAAAGAGGAACACGTGGATTAGAAAGCACAGGCAAGTTAACGACATCGTCCATCCTGCTGGGAAGATGAACAACGTGAACGCACTCCCACAGCTCTCGCACTGCTGTTGCAGTTGGCACGACGTCACCGCCGCATTCGTGATCACGTGACGCCTCCACCTGCGCTTCGCGGTGACGCACCGCATGCCGTCATCGCTCGCGGCACCCGCGCGATGACGCCACAACTCCCGCATTAAGATGTCATTGTCCTGCAACCAAAACGATGCCGTCATCGCTCCCTGACCTCACCGCCCGCGATGGCCGCCCTTGCGCAGTGACGATGACGATGCTGCTGCTGATGAATCTGCCTCAGCTTGCGGAACAATTCGCTCGGCTCGGTTGTCAACGCTGTGGCTCTCGAAGATACAAACAACAGAAATGGACGTTTCGGGAAATGGCATTTGGGGCCGTCCATAAATGACGTCACGTGATTTTGGACGATATTTGACCCCCCCTCGTCACACGGCGTCACAATAGGTCAGACCCCTCCCCCCCTCAAATATGACGTCACAAAGCTCTGCCCCCCCCCAAAACCATATTTCCATTTTGAAAATAAAACAAGCTTCAAATCGCTTTAAACTATTATTTAAAATTGCGCATTTTGATGTGACGTCGCATTCCTCAACCCCCCCCCTCGTACTCCCCCCCCCCTCGTCACACATCGTCACAAATGTCTGACCCCCCCCCCCTAGGTGCGTGACGTCATTTATGGACGGCCCCTTTCGCACAGTAACCACAGCGGACACTGACGTCACCACCCCCCCCCACATTCGCTGACGCGGGCCCCGCTGTAGCAGCGCCCCCTCCCCACTCAGAGCGGGCGAGGCGCTCCCCAGCGGGGACGAGGTGGGGGTCGTCGTGGTGGTCGCATTGGGCCCCCGACAACATTAACGATAAAACACAGTCACTGCACTTCCTCTCGTCAATAGCAAACATCATTGTCGGGGTTGGAGGAAGCGATTGCCCCCCCCCGCCTCGGAGCTGAAATCATCAGCAACACAGCGCCTCTGCTGGCGCTTGCAGAGAGTGGGGGGCGAGTGGGGGGGGGCGAGTGGGGGGGGGGGCGAGGGGGGGGGGGCGAGTGGGGGGGCGAGTGGGGGAGTTTAATCAGCTGATCTGCTGTCTGTGCTGTGCACTGCCCGCCCACAGCGCTGCTGCTCGAGCGGCCCTCGTCGCCTCCAGCAGGTCTCCACCCACTCCCACAGCCACCACCCACCACCACCGTCACCACCACCACTGCCGCCCATCTCCCCCACCCTCCACCACCGTCCACCACCGTCACCACCCACCACCGTCACCATCACCACGATCACCCGCGAAGCTCCTCCCCCCTCCCTCCCTCTGCTCCGCCCCCTCTCCCCGCCCCCATCCCCTTCGCTGCCGTCTCCCAGCTCCCTGCCGCTTCTTCTTTGCAACAGCGCCGCCTCCTCCTCCTCCTCCCGGCACCACCGAACCCACCACCCCGCCCAGAAGCCCCGGGCCGGGTCCGCGGGCTCGCAGAGACGCCGCGGCGAGCGACGCGCGGACACGCAGGGCGGGTGGGGACCGGCCTCTGGAAGGTGAGTCTCTCCTCTCTCCCTGCAGCAGCATCATCATCATCATCCCTGTCTCTCTCTCCTGCCTCTGTCTCTCGCTGGGGGCTATGCAGCGCCCATGCCTGCCGGCCGGCCTCCATCTCATTCCGTGGCCCGTGGCCGTGTTCCTAACGCGCCCCTTGTCCTCAGCTCGTCTCGACGCCGCGTCTCGCCCCTGCCGCTGTCACCTCCCGCCTCTGGTGGCCCCGTCAGGCGGGAGATGACAGCGGCTTGAGGGGTGCCACGGGTCG
Organism: Lampetra fluviatilis; assembly: GCF_964198595.1. Taxonomy (NCBI): domain Eukaryota; kingdom Metazoa; phylum Chordata; class Hyperoartia; order Petromyzontiformes; family Petromyzontidae; genus Lampetra; species Lampetra fluviatilis. Next base: position 13,199,380 of record NC_136302.1, on the reverse strand, counting down.
TGGTCCCGCTCTGGGCGAGAATTGGCTCCCCACCCACCGTTACCTCTCGCGGATAGCGGCTCCACGCCCATTGAGTGCGGCATGAAAAGACCATACTTCACCTTACCACGCCGTCACACCGCAATAGACCACGTCATCATACCACACCTCACCACGTTGAACCGCACCCCACCATACCCAACCACACCACATCATCACACACCACATCATCACTCCAAAGTATACCGCGACTAACCTCCCCGTCATCCCCTAACCGCACCGCATCGTGCGGTGCGGTGGTAAACAACATTCCGCTGTGGGGGTGAAATCGTTGCGCTGTTTGTTGTTTTAACCATGGAAGGAAAAACCCCCCACACCGCCCTTCCTTTTCCTATCCTCAACGCGAATCCAGATTTATTTTCCAATTTTCGTTTCACATTTTTCCACGTAAAATTCCATCGGTAAATTCTGGGCGTAGCCTCATTGTTGTGGGTTCCCCACCTCCAGCAGCCAGCCCCATCCGTGCCCGGCCCATCACGCAGATGGAGATTGATGTTCATCACCAAGATGAATCCACCATCTCCCTGGCAGAGGGAGAGAGACAAGGACCTGGGCTGGTTCTGGAAGCCACCTGCCTCTGTCGCGAGTCATTCATTCCCCGAGAACGCGCACAGAGCGGGCAGCGAATGTGGAGTCATGTGCGTCAACGAACGTGGCTGCAGGCATTAGATAACGCACCGCTGAATATGTACTCGATGCAGTCTGTCTACAGTCTATGATCTATACAGATCGACGGTGGACATCGTTTATATTGCTCTGGCGACTCGCCGGTAGAGCGAGAAGCTCGCAGTCGGAAGATTGCTAATTGAAATCCTGGGTGTGGGTTAAATCGGCACATCATCCTTCCGGGGTTGATAAATTCAGTACCACGTTGTGAGGAAGTCAAACAGTCAACGGATAAACTCGCCCCCGGCCATATGAATGTGGAATTTCAATAACTGGTTTTGGGCTGTAAACAGGAGATCATCACCAACGCCTCAATGCTCATTTGATATCATTTTGACTTGTTTATTTTTCGCCACTAAATGTGCTTTGTAGTGCATTTCGTCTGCGTGATGGTTGATCATCAGCATCATCTTAATAAAGCGATGCGTTTTTTTCTGTATGACATCATCGTATTCAGTGTCTGGGATGTCTCGAGGTTGCGTGCTTCATGTTGATGTATGTGGATGTAACGTGTGTCCGTGCGGTTACGCATGTAAACTAAATGTTTTATTTTACCAGGTAAGGCCTACTGAGCTATATAACTCTTCTTCAGAGGTGATCTGGCCACAAATGATAGCTTATCATGTGCGAATTTATAGCAGCCATATACTCTAAACGCATGTTTCTAAACGTGGAAGGAAAAACCGGAGGACCCGGAAAAAAATCTACACGACCACGAGGAGAACATACAAACTCAAAATATACAGCAGTAGGCGGTCAGGGTCGGGATCGAACCCACGGCCTCCTGTATGCCAGGCGAGGTAGTTAACATCTCCTAGCCACCGTGGGGCATGTGTCAGTGTGGTTAACGCGTGTCTGCAGTTGATCAGTCTGCGTGGTTGATGTGTGCCTGTGTAATTCACCTGTCTACATTGCTAATTTGTGTACTTTGCTTGATAGATGTGTGTGCTTGATGGCGCAGTGGTCAGCGAACTGCATGCACCATTATTCTCGCTGTTCAGGTTCGGTTCCTGGCTACGCACAAAACGATCGGAAATTGGTAATTATTTATGGACTGCCACTATGTTGACTCAAACTAAAATGGGGAGTTCCTGATGTAGAGGTAAATCCAAGGTAGGAGTGATGGAGGTGATTGCCCCCCCCCCCCTCCTTGATACCCTGGCAATTGGTATTTTGTTGATATTTCTTGAAAGAAAATATATTGAATGTGTTGTCCATTAATGATTGATATTCCGTGGCCACCCCCACCTCATGAGGAGTTTCTCGATCCATCTCTGACCTGGGGAGTTGGTCGTTTGAGCACCGATTAGCAGTGGGGAGATGGAGGGAGCCGGACTTGCCGAATGCCAGTCCCACCGATATTTCACGATCGTGCCGTGGCAGCCGAGAGCATTTGTGCCAGCGGTGGCCGTGTGCACGCTGTGGCTGTGCCTCACACGCGCCCTGTAATTACAACGCTGCTGCTGCTGCACGCGTGGACTGCATTCCACTCCCGCTGCTCTGGGAATCCGTTCCACACACACGCATGGACACCCACTGTATCTACAGTGCAGCAGCAGCCTGTATGCTCCACCTGGATCGCTTGGTGTTGGAGAACTGTTGGGTATACCAGTGAGTCAGTTCTAATGCATAATTTAACCAGGAGATGAATGGAACCCATCGAGACACATGAAACAACGTTGGCTTTTTTGCGAGGGTGGGTCAGGTGTCTCCCTGACAGCCACATCTGGGTGCTCGATTACTATAGTTGCATACTCGGTGTCTGTAGGTGAGATGGATGTTTGCTGGCAGGGTGTATGCTCACGTATGTGATTATTATTTTGACTGATAGTTTAGCCAGTCTCGAAACGCTTTAGGAGGGTCCTGCTAGGTTTTCACAAGAGGGGGGCAGCTATTGCTATGTGATTCCCAAATAAGTAATTTTGTGATTCCTTTTTCAAACGTGGCCTATATTTCTTCTATTGATGTCATGGGAGTGTTAACGTCTAATGTGAAGCATACGGTGCATTCTATGTGATTAAGTAGCAGTGTGAACCAGGGTAGCCTGGTAATTTTTGAATCGTGAACCTTTTGCAGCAAGCTACATACGTGACCACTGGGCCCTGGAATCTCCCAAATGTCGTAGTATGTCATCTGGTTGTGGGTGAGGCGCGCTATGTTTGGGTCCTTGGTCACGTATCTATCAATCTGATGTCTTACCTTGGCTCAGTTATTTAGATGTTGCTGAGTTGTCAGATGGCTCACTGTCTGGGTGTCGATTTTCTGGCCATAAAACCTGCATAAAAAAATGAATAATCAAAAATCTCAAAATTAGACAAACAGAATTGTGGAGCATGCTTGTTGGCCATTTAGTTTTCTGTATGTATGTTGAACTTCTTTCACACCATATGTAGCCAACCGTGCTAATCGGAGGTGTGAATATTTTCTTGTTGAAAATAGTTGCACCAAAGTGTTTTAAATGCACAGTACTTTATTGTCATTTTAATTCCACTAGAATGTTTGCAAGTTTGTTAAGGATGGGTACACTACAGAGCAATTTAAAAGTGTGATTTTTCGGTTATTTGCACCAAATCACATACTTTTGTGGTTTGATTTTGTATCGTAAAATTTGCAGAATGTTGCAGATGAAGCTCATCGAGTAAAATTTCTCATCCCCCGTTCCCGCCGCAGGATTGAAAGGCTTCTCCTCAAGCCTCCCGCCAACGCCACTGCCACCGCGGCCGACTACGAGTGCGACCCCGCGCCTGGCTACGTGGCCCAAGATGGCGGGGGCATCGGTGAAAGTGGCCGTGCGGGTGCGGCCGTTTAACAACCGGGAGACGAGCCGCGACTCCAAGTGCATCATCCAGATGATTGGAAAAACCACGAGTGAGTCGGTGTGATCGTGTACGCGGGGATCTGCTCTGCCACAGCTCGGGCTCGCGTTTACAAATCCATACGCGTGGCACGATGCAACTGGCGTCTGGAAGGCCCTGGTGGAATGAGCTCTTGGTGTTAGCTTTCCCCGGCTCGGAGCCTCATTGATGTCCATCGGAGCTTTTGTGAATTTTAAGAATGAATGATAGATTCAGCTCCTAGGGTTTTGATTCATAATTGAGTTTTGGACTAAGGTCAGGTAAATGACCTGTCCAAATTTGTGCTAAATAAAAGCTTCTACCACCTGACATAGCCAAGAACATTTTATATTCTAATTGCTGAATTTGCTTGTGAGAATTCAATCAATCAAGACTTGCTCTTAAAATTACCGATGCGCTTAAAGAATAATTATTGACACATTAATTGCTTGTGCTCGTGACTATTGAAATGTGTTTTGCTGTGTTGGGTGGTGGAAGGACTTGACAACACGCATTTGGCCAGCTCATTACACGGCTTAACCCAAAAATGTACTTTTATCAAATGAGATATTTGCTTTTAACTTTCTGCAGTTATTTTACATCTAGCACTTACCGCCTTGTGGTGTATTCTATACACATATGTAACTTGCAAGGCGCGAAAATACTCAACGCAGCAAAACAGTAGTTGGCATCGTTTTCAACATTTTCTGGAGTCGTGGATGTTTTTTTTCAGATGGGGAATTGGGTTTTGAGCGTGCAACAGGACGTTGCTGTGTCGAATGTGTGACTTGTATAGCTTGGTGCTAAGCGGCTTGCTTGTTCACTTGCAGCAAGCCAGGGTTGGTATTTCCGGTAAGTGAGAGATATTTACGGTGTTTGAAAAATCCCATTTGAAAAAGTGCTATTCATCTCCTCTGTGTTCCGCTCGCTGTGCAGAAATACTGACACAATAACTGGAAACCATATTCGGGGCCGCTTTTTTCCTTGTGAAACTTTCCACCATCTCCTGTGTCTTCCTAAATTTTAAATTAAATGTGGTGCTAGCGTACAGTATCTGCCGTAGCAAGCTGTGCCAGCGAATGCGACATTGCCATTGTCGGGATGGCCAAAGGAACGCTGGCACGGGCGTCCATTTTGTGCAATCTTGTAGAGTGCTGGGCCGGCAGTCTCGCGGCAGCTGATTGATCAGTGGGGCTTGGCAGCACTGACTTGCACGGCCTCTGCTAATTTAATTTGGCGTGGCTGTTTTTGGTGGGGTGGGCTTGGCTAGGGTGGGGGGAGACTGCTAGGGAGTGGGGAAATGGAAGGATGGTGGTTGGGATGATGCAGCACGAGTCTTTGTGGCGTTTCCCTCCGCGTCACTGCAGTGTTTTAGAACACGTTTGTGGCAGCATGCTAATGGAGCAGCCGTTAGATTCCAGACTCTCCGCAACTGTGAACCTGAAACCTCTTCGCGCTGCCTCTCGCTTATCTGTAGCATGTAATCAGCGTCTGGGCCAGAGGTGCTGTGCCACAGGAAGGGTACAAGTTCAAATCCAAGTCAAGGAATGTGAATATATTGGTCCCTTTCATAGGAACATGGAATTTTTATGCAGCTAACCTAGGAATGGCAAAGAAGGAGAGGACTGGCCTATGCTCTTTTGTGCATGGGGATGCTTTCGCATATGATATTCAGTTTTTGCATCTGATTGTGTTGGTGGCTAAATCTAATGTAGCAGCCTTTTGCCGTTTTGCCTCTCTTCAGTCTCATCAGCAGCATAGGCTTCGTTGCCTTTCATGGCCGCGTCCTGCTGCCCCGTTCTCAGCTTCGATCCCATTATAAACACCGTTGACACGGCCTCTTTAACGCAGCAATACGCGCTCTGGTAACGATACCGGTGTCGGCCGCCCTACCGGGCGCCACACGAAGGGGTTAACGGTACCTTGTGTGCAAGGCAAGCCTGCAAGTAGCCCACTGCTCAGAAATGGCTGCTCAGGCAATGAGCCAGCAAAATTGGGCACTCTGGTGAGAAAAATAAATTATATCGTTGCAAGTGTAGTGGAGGAGCTGCACCCTAACTTGACAAATTTAGAAGGGGAAAATGTTTAAATTGTGGACAAAGGTTGTGGTGACCCACCTGGGTTGTCCTCATTTGCTGTAATTACCAATTGGCTCGGCTTGGAATTATCTGTCGTCTGCTCAGACATTTCTTCTCGATTGCTCGTGGCTGTCGGGCCTTGTAATTTACCGTCATACAATTAGTGACGATGTATGCCATTTCACATTTTTAAAATGAATGTTTACTTTGCGATCATTTATCAAGCACCTACACACTTGTTGCTAGGAAACCCATGCTCACCATTTCCATTTGATTTTGCCACGTTTCATCCACCTTGCGCTGGCAACAGGAATATTTACTTCCCTCCATCTTAGTTACTAAGCACACATCACAAATAGCCACGCGAAGAGGAGGCAGCAGTGAATTAGAATTTCGGCAGTGTTTGTGAAAGGTGAGAAGCAGCCAATGTTATCTGTGCTCGGGAAGAGAAACAGCCACAGGAAACCCATGTGGTTTTTAACTCTTCACGACCACGCAGTCCCATGGTAGTGAGATGGAACGTTATAATGTCGCAGGCTCAACATCTTTTAACGTGTTTACTTGCACTTATATGAACTCTCAGTCAGAATATTGTGAGTTCAACTCTCATTCGTGGATCAACTTGGCATTTATTTTTTGCAGTTTGTGGTCATTCAACAGTGAATGGCCTCTGCCATGGGAGTGTGGAATGTCCACCACTGGCTCAGGGCTGCTGATGGAGACAAGTGCTGCCCCATTGCAGGCAAAACCAACTAATGCTGAATCTGTTTTCATTTCCCGGGTGTGCCGTAGTAAATTGGAATGCGGAGTTGACCCTCTAGCGATTGAATGAGTTGTCATGACTCCGGGCCATGATTCAGTTCCAGACTTGATTATTTAATTTCACACTGATTTATTTGTATCACATATTGTTGTTTCTGTCTCATTTGTACAGTTTGGGTCACACCATTAGCCTCAGTATAACATAATCTGACACTGTACATAAATCATAAAGATACATTTCTCACATGCACAGTTTGATGCAGGTATCACAAGCATATGCATGGAGCTGGCCAAACATCTCTATAGGAACACAGAGCTTCTGTAGTTATTGGTGCCGGTTGTGGCTGCCTTCCCACCTCTTGGCTTCCTGCACCTCTGCGGAAACTGTGGACATTACAAGTTCTAAAGCATTCTGAGATGCGACTTTCGTGAATGCTGCTGCACAGAAATCATTGTATTATGAAAATACATTTTTATTCCTACGCGTGAACGCTGTAAACACCCATGTATACATGAATATATTTATTTAAAAACCGTTGCCAAGCACAGGTCCAAAGACCCAAAATGCCAAGTGTCCAGCAACAAAAAGCACTCATCAAAATTGTACTGGATAACAGTTTAACACGTTACTTGAGTTGAGCAAGGTTATCATTATCATACATGCTTGGAAAAAGAGAAGGTGGGAGGGAATTCTAAAGTGGAGTAGCGTGAAGACGCAGGATGAGAAGTGTTGTTGTGATCTGCAGCGTGGTGTTGGTGGTTGGAATGCTGTACGTGTTCCGCAACCCAACAACTACAGTACAGGTACTACTACTCCAAAGTGATGCAGGAGGAGGTGGTACCGCTGCCCGGCCTTCTGTCAGTGGCTCAGGCCCGCTCCCGGGCAGCATGGCAGCTGTGCGGTGGGAGCTGTAGCGTGGCCTTGCGCGGTGGTGAGTGACGGACCCAGTGGGAGAAGAGTTAACTTTAGCCTCTGGAACAGCCCCACTCTCAGTCCTAATCCTCTTGCCAAAATGTCGTTGCATGTCCTAGGCAGAGGGAAAGTAGATGTGGTGGGGTGTGGCGGCTTGTCTCCTGCTGGCGCTCGTGCCCGCTGTGCCACCCGGGCTCACTCGCAAGCGCCGCGTGGACTGCACACCCCGCCAGTTGCTTGAAACCTGCTGCTGTGTTTTTAACGGTGTTTGTCAGCCCATAACATTGCAGTGGTTTTCTACCTTTGTGAAATATTAGTTGTACTTAACAAATACAAAAATACATGGTGTTTAATTGGTGTACGCTTATACTGTATCATTCATGAAGGTTCGATGCAAACTGACTTTTAGGTAGACAGATGCATATGAAACATCACTCTTCTTCCGTCATTTTTGCGGGCATATTAACCATGAAACTACTTGAATATCACCTGACGTTATTCACAAGAGCAGGCCATTGGGTGTCGGCCTCATGATCAAAACTCGTAAAAATTCTAAAACATTACCTTGTGCCGCACAGGGACAGCTTCCTGCTAGGGGTGCCTTTAGAATGTTTAAATGAGATGTGTTGCAAGGCGCTTTATTTTACCCAGGAATATAAGCAATGCCATATAAGTGAAGTTGATTCTAATTATTGTAGCAATGAATGGAGTCTCTGGTATTAATAAAGACCAGGCCTTAATCTCTCCACCTCTCTCCATCACGGATCAGCTTCGCATAACTCTATTTTCAAAGCCGTTTGGATTTGCTGTAATTCTGTGGACGTATTGTCTTAGTTTGCATTAGGCATACAGTTTCAGTGTGCAATTTGAGACCTATCATGTTACTTTGTAATAACAACGACGATTTTCTGCATGCCACAAGAACATGTTGCCAGCAGATGAATGTCTGTTTGAATATCACAGTATTAATTCAGAAGCTCCATCACGATTTCAATTGCTGAAACCTTGTGGCTTGGTATTTAACCATTTTTGTTGAACTAGGACCCATATCTAAGAGAGGGTCCTTGCTTACAAATGTCTGGCAGTTTTGACTGCTGATAAGACATTGAATGTTTAAACCTGTCCAGAGTTTGCTTGATTGAAAGCCAATGCTTGCTCAGAGTACGCACTCCCAGAAGGCCACGCGGCCATTGGATGTCAGTAGAAGAACTGTCGTCTGTTAGTGTGGAGAGACGGCTGAGTGGAGGAGGCGACCCGGCTCGAGACAGCCGAGTGGAGAAGGCGATCCGGCTCGAGCACCGAGCGTCACTCTCCGTGTTTACAGTGCAGTGGTTTCGCGGGAATGTATTGAATCCTAAGGATCCGTGGAATTCGCCCCAGCTGCACATTCCGCGTTGGGAAGGCACTGCGTGCATATTCACGCGATGCCGCACAGCCACCGTTGTGAAACATTTGTTCATTTCAAGAGCATTTCTACCTTACGTTGTTTTTGGCACGTTTCCCCGCGGTGGTGATGCGGTGTAGCGGTAGTGCGTTCGCCGCTTGTTGCAGAGGTTTGCGGTTTGGTAACCGGGAGGTCACCCTGGTTAATTCTGCGGGTGTATTAACCGCAAAATACTACCCACCGTCTGCATCGTGGTGAACGTTTAAGATGCTGTTATCCTTAATTTACCAGCAAATTACTCGGAATGGGAATATGCAAAGCGACGTTGCTCCCTACTGTGAAATTACCGTAGACAAACACAGCAGCGCCTTTGTGACGATAGCCTTGCACCATAAATGTGGTGTGAATACTGAACTTACTCAATTAACTGAATTGTCAGAGGTGTCATGGAGTGAAGACATTTGCATTTGTAAATTTGAAATGAATTTATCCAATGCAAAATAGATCAAATATCAATGAAACAAATAGAAACTAACACAAAAATAAGTGTCACAAATGTGTCAGTAATGCTGACATGTTGTCACACCATGTATAATGATGTTCGGTTCGTGCACATGGGAATAAAAGCTGTTGCAGCTTTTTATTTTCGTTTGATTCCATTGCTGTGCAGGTAGTTATGAGAAGCATTGTTGCTTAACCACTCTCGTTGGCTGGCTTCTCAAGCATGCCATTATTGTATTGACATGTGATAGTGGGGATAACCCCCAACAGAGGCACTAACTAGCAATACTGTACAACCAGAAGGCAGTGCTGCTCACCGGGGCGACCATGCTCTTGGTGTGTTGTGCCGCGGCGTTCGGACATCTTGCTGCCGCATCGGACACCACAGCTGTATCAACTAGCATTGTACGAATGCAGCCTGTAGTCCACATAATAACGTGTATCCTGTGTACATAGGTACATATATGATTTGTTTATCTTTTTTAACCACTTGAGAAATCAATAGGTCAGAGTAAGGCTCAATTCCAAAAGCGACCTGGGCATTAGTCTGGTGCCAGAAGGGGGCAATGATTGTTGTGTAGAGTCCCAATTGAGTAATTTGTGGTGTCATTTTCATATTTGGCAAATTTGGACCCTGACGGTGGCTCTTGTGAATGACGTTGGGGGATCTAATGATGGCAGGGCAGCACGCGAAGCGCGTGTATCTGCACGGGTTCAAGTTAGATATCGCTGGGTACATAGGCATGAGTCAAAACACAAAAAGGCTGTCCGTTGGCCAGCCAGTGGCATTAATAGAGGAATATTGGCATCAGGGGTGATGTGTACTGGAGCAAATGCTGCGGCAAAGATGACATTAAGGGATTAGATGTCTTGATGAATCAAAACCACGACCAAAAGAGATTGCAATGCATTCTCAAAATACAAACATCTCTACACAAAGTGCATGCACATGCTTTGCACCCATTATGAATTACATTTTCTACGGTTTATTGAAAGATATTTATTTTCCCGAGGCCATGCACAGGTTATTGCAGACCACAATAACCCACTGCTCAGCGTGTGTGTGATGTAAAATCACACGCCAACACATGCACACTTCGCTATTAATGCCGTGAAGCCATATAAACGGTGTTAGACGACAGGCTTGGTGGGTGGTTGGTAGTTTTTAAAGAGGATTTACCAATTTCCCAGGAGGGTGGCTATGGTTGATAATCATTTCCGTTGAGCTCCTTACAAGGACAAATGCTGTAACACCCGGTGCTAATTGATTCCTCCTTTCATGTTGAGGACACAGCCGACCAGACCGACTGTTTTGTCTCATCCACCACACTCCTCAACCATAACCACCAACCTCGGTCATTTCAAGAAACGTGTTAACTCTTGTCTATGACAACTTTAATAGTACTGTTTGTCGCTGGCTATTTGATGTTTTGGGCCGGTGAGCTGTACTCCGCAACTATGTAAAAAATAATATATAGCATTTGACGCAGCTTTAAGGAGCTCCGCTGCTTGATGGTTTTCTGAACCAAGCTCTACATTGCTTTACTTTGCCTTTGTAGTGTGTAATTACTGAGGCGCACACACTTTTTAGCGGAGGCAACACGTTTAATAAACAATCTCACTGATCACTGGGTCCTATCGTTAAGTGTGGATATACTGTCCTACACTGTTCGCTATGTGTTTCATTTTTGATTTAAAGCTTTTGTGACTGCAGGGATTCATATTCTTGGTTCTTTCGGTAAAGCCACGTAGAAGGGAAATAATAAAATAAAAATATATATACGTTTTTGTCCGATTTAATTGGTAAATACGGCATGGCATCATAATCGCCCCGAGCGGACCTAATGCAGACAGCCTGACCGTAATGGGATACCCTCACAAAATGGATTATTCACGCCAGCGCATGCCACATTTTTGCGGGGCGAGTATGGCAACCAGTTGTACGTTCACGAGTGAAACTTGTGCTGGAGCATTCGTGTGGAGATATGGGGAGCGGTCGTAGTTAGCGCCCCGCTCTATGAACCCGGCAACCCCAGTTTGATTCCTGCTCATGTCCAACGTCGATGAAAAATAACTGAACCGATCCTGGGCCTCCGCTAAGGTCGACTGGCCTCAAATTAGGACCTGATGCAGTGCATGAACAATAGCATTGAGGAGACAAAGGCCAGCTTCCTGGGGATGGTGTTGGCCACCAGCAACCCTCTTGTGCCATGCCGGCCTTCATAGGTGCTCGCGAACAGCACTTGCCCCAATAGTTAAAGGCTCTATGGGGTATCTTTCTCTTTGTGTGTGTGTCAGACGAGGGTTTTACTCGTTTTGCCACGCTATCGCAGAACTGCTTGGAACAGCTCTGTCAAACGTGTCCCGCTCGGGCTCGCTGCCCGCCCTATTTAGGCCAACCCCACGTCCCTGTGCCTGGCTGGAGGTGTCTGGCTAGAGGCGCTCGCATTTGGGCAGGCATCTCTCTGCGTCCTCCTGCTGATCCACGTAGGTTATGTAACGTTTAGATGAAATGCAGTGCAGATTACAATGTAAAAATGTTGGCTTCAGACGGACACTTAGCCCACGTGTGCCAATAAATAAAATTCCTGCCAAACACGTAATGCGACAACTAAAAACGGTCCTGATGTAGTATTTTTGCAGTATCCTAATATCCAAAATGAAATGTTCAGAAGCAGACGGATGCGCCAGAGACATGCGACCTTCTGTTCAATATGAATTTGAGACGGGCGTAGAAAATGTCTGCTCACTCAAAATAACGATGCACTCAATGGCAGCCTTCAGTCGGTAGGAAACGTGTAGATCAGTGAGGGCTTTGCACGTGACGTGTGGATCGTCGGCGCGCGTGGCTGGGAGCGTGGCGCTGCGTGTGTGCGGCACGGCGGGCGAGGGCACGCGGGTTCGTCGTGGTGCTCTTGGGTGTCCAGCATCCTGCTTTGCTGCCGCCCGCAATGCCCTCTGTAGGTGACTCGCAACAACTGTGTGTTGTTATTACATTAGTATTTGTTACTAGTATGCCTGTTTGTCAAGGAGAATGCCCCATGGAGTGTCAAAACTCTTTCTCAGGAAGGTCCTGCCACGCTTTCGAAGTAGGGCCGATGTTGTTGTTGTGTAAGCCTAATTGCGTGATTTGCAGATAAATGTTCAGCATTGGGATGGCTAAATAATAATAACATGATATTTTATTAACATTCTAAAATCCCATTTCCTTGAAGTTTAACATAGTACCCAATTGCTAAATTTGATTGTGAGAATTGTTCATGTTACCAGTGATCTGAAATAATAATCGGCGCATTAAACACTTGTACAACCTACTATTAACGACTGATAATATCGTTAATAACAAGTATAAGCACCATCAATAACATCAATATAATTACCTCTGCAACAGACTGGCTAATGCACATAGAACGATGATGTCATGCCGGCCATCTTGCATGGGTGAATTCATGGTGGCCATCTTGCATGGGGTTGTCTTCCTGGCAGTTGATTGGTTGGTGCCGTCATCGTCCCTAGCAACCGCTGCCACGCCCAAAGCGTTGCCATGTCACTCGAACTCACATTCCCTTTGAACTTTTGCTGACGTTTTATTTTACGGAATTTCGCATCTTACTACAATGGCTACCTGCTTGGATTTTCTGAGGTAAGTGGCAGAGATCATGTAAACCACGAATCGATGTGAACGAGTTGTGACACTCTCCAGTCGGCGTTTCCCGCACCAAATGTGACGCAGCTGACGTGACCCCCACGGCAACGTCACCCCTCGACCAACGCCTTGGCCCTTGCAAGCCCCCTGCCGGGATTGCTGTTGGCAAATCTGGGCTTTTATTTAGATATTTGGCAGTGTCTGGGTGCCATGGCGACTGGTGATCTTTCCAACCTAGAATCCAGTAATTGAGAGCAAACCCCTGCTGTTACAGAAGCACAGAGTATGTCTATGGAATTTTCTATTTACAACGCCTTCATGTATTTTTTATTGCATTAAATGTCACTGCGTACATTTCAACGCTGTTCCCAAAAATAATCCTGTATTTTGAGAATATTCACATTGTGTGTGTAAGATACGTGTATATATTTTGTTCTCCCTCTTTATAATAATGCAACAATTCTGAAACAGGGTTTTAATCCTTCTTAAAGGATGTTTAATTTAAAGACGTTCATTCATTCACCGGGCGGACCTGAAGGGGTGGCTCCGATTGCGTTTCCTGTGCGCGCTCGTGACGGACTCGAGATGCGTTGCCGTGGCGACCGCGCGGCGATGACATCAGCGGCTCCGTGGCAGTCGCCCTGCGCCCGTGACCGCGCTGGGCGGTGGTGTTCGTGCGAGCGTCACATTTGTGTTGTTCTTATATTAATTTATCAATCTTTATTTCTGTATTGTGCCTTTCACTCGCAGAAAAAATTAACAAAATTGAAAATAATAAAAGGTGGTAAATGGATACATCCGAGAGAATAGCAAGCAATAATAATTAAAATATAAAAAAAAACGTAGGAAATTTAAATCATTCTTGAAAATAGGAAAAACAATAAAATTTATTTAATAAGGAATTTTATATATTGTCACCTTTTCTCGGAAAACTGAACAAACAAATGGCTTGTGTGCGCAGTGCCGCGGGCGGAAGCGACACGGCAGGACAAACAGGGTTCCTGTCAACGTCGTCGTTACTTGCCGAGTATCACTCCACGTTGCAATATTAACGCCACTGTCGCAAATAGCTCCCACGGCATTGGCAAGCGGTGGCCACGGCGTGGCAACGCGCCCAAACAACAATCCGTTTTGTTTTGAGTGCGCTGGAGACGAGGCCGTTATTAGCGAGAGCGGTCTTCTTTCTTCCAGCCCCGCATTTGTCCGTGATAGCAGTTGGCCATCGATGATGCCCGCCGGCCCCCTGGCGTGCGGCATGGACGCGTGATGTCCGCCGCGGAGATCGGAGCCGCACGTTTGTTCAGTCCTGGCGCAGAGAAGGGGCCCGACGGTCTTGGGGCCGATTGGTGACGTGGTCGCTAACGCACCGCCGTGTTCCGTAGGCAGCTCGCTGGTCAAGCAATTACGATTGTGCCAGGGCATTTATCATAATGGATTTATGGAAATTCGTATGAAGGGTCCCTTCGATTAGCTAATTGAAAGGCTGCCGTTCCTCACGGAAAGATAAAGAGCCTGCATAGAACGTGCCTCCATGTTTTCATGAGCTACCGATATTTCCAATTAAAAACAATTATCGTGAGAATTTGAATTTGTGATCATGCTACAGTTTGGACGCTTGTGGCGATGGCATTATCATTACGCATATTTTTTTCCACGAAAAGTCTTTGCCTATTTTAAATGTAGTTTAATTAAAGCAGCATTATTACAATTTACAGCATAAGTTATACTCCTAGTGTCTGTCCTGCTAGCCACACGCGCTCACTTTTCTTCCTTTGCAGGGCAGAGTGTGTCACGGTGAGCGCAGCCATCACCACTGGGGCAGTGACGCGGCCTTATGGTAGCGTGTTCGCCCCTTGGTGCAGAAGTTCGCGGTTTGAATTCATTAGGCCACCCTGGTAACACTGCAGGTGCATTAATTGTCTTGTTCACAGTGAAGGTTAGAGATCCTGTAATTTCATTAAAATTATCAGACCATTGTGTGTCACTGTCATGGTCTAAATTTCCCAAATTTGAAAAATGACCCGCATATTGCTCAATTGCACATCACCCCTTTCTGGCAGACTGTCTGTAAAGCATAGTAGCTTCGTTGTTGCTATGCGAATGGCGTAAATACCGGATGCACTCACTTATTACAATTATATTAGTACAGCCACTGCTCACACAAGCCACCACTCGACATCACGTCAGCTGGAGCATCAAGCATGTCATCGTCAATTATACTCTTTGTAAATGCGTTAAATTATATACATGTAAAAATGGCTAAGATACGATGATTAGTAACTACATGAAAAGGTAACTGTTGAGCTAATGCATCAAACAAAATAAGTTATTAGTAAATTAGTGTTGTGCTGTCACCCTGCTTTGTATTAACACACGTTACACACGCGGATACATTCCCCAGCAAGAGTACTGCCTGGGTGCATGACTTGACCTCTGTCTCTCAGTTTTCACACTCTCCAAATATTAGAAAACAACGAGCCGCCCCTCAATTAATTTGCGCTGTTTAATAAACTGTGCCAGTGCAGGTGAGTATTGACAGCCGCCGCGCCTGTTAGAAGCTCATTCATTGTTCACCTCGTTAGCCGCCACGGCAGCACGGGTCACGTGCTCAATCAGAAGGGTGCCGTGTGCCGCGCGCGATGACCAATCACCCCTGTGACCTTGCCGAGCTTCCTGGATCCTCCACGTCGTGACTCAATTCCAAAATCGAGAGCCGATTCCGCTCAAGTCCTGATGCTGACAACAAAATATAAATTAACAAGTGTATGCACACCCCCCGTCCGTATTCTCTCTCCCCCCCCTCCCTGATTACAATGCTAACGCAAATAAGCTGACTATGCCTCGTTCCCATATCTGTCCCTCCATGTAAAAATTTGTAGTTTTTTGTTATGCATTCAATTGGCCACACGACCTTCTCATTAGCAGTCAGGCTTACTTAACGCAATTGTGCTGAGCTGCCAGATGTGTATATGCAAGGACCCACTCTTAGATATTGGCCCTCCTATGCAAAGATAAATGAGATGCTTACCTGGTGCGTGTATGTGAATAGCAATGGGAGACAATGGCGGCTGTGTGGCCGTGGGGCTAGCCACGTCACCCTCTTGTCCAATGCTTGCCTTGATTTGTTTGCCGTGTTTTGCAGACATTTGCGGTTCAAATGCAGGTGTATTCATAATAAAGGTTTTTGGGTTAGATCACGTAAGTATAAATGCGTCGTAACTCTCCACCACCCAACACAGCCAATTAGTAAGGGATTTGTCTCGTAAACAAAACGTGCCAATTAGTTACTACTTCAGCCCACCGGTGTGTTGGAGAGTAAATCCACAACCATTACAATTTGAGTAGTTCGACGTTTCGCTGGTAATTACATCCTGGCAAATCGCCCGATGATGTTGGTCGTAATTACCAGCGAAACATTGTACTCAAATTGTAACTGTTGGGCTGAAGTAGTAACTAATTGGCGCTTGGTTTACGTGACAAATCCCTTACTAATTGGCTGTGTCGGGTGGTGTAGGGTTATTATGAATAATTTTGGTCTCGAAAGCCTACGTGTTAAACTGCAGGTGTACTAACCATAAAATACACGCCGTCTGCGTGTGGATATTATACATCCCATTATGTAATTCGATATGAGTAGGGTTAGAGTTAGTGGGCCATTGTGTGCTAGTGCCATAGTCCAAATTTGCCAAATTAGAAAAATTACCTCAATTGGGATAACACATAGCAACATCGCACCCCTACTACTGTGAAACTACCGCGGCCTGTGTCTGTGAAACAATTCCTTTTGTGGGATCATTGCCCGACAAGAATGGCGCAAATACCAAATTTACTACTATACCCAAGAATGTCAGTGAGTAATGCGTGTGACGTCACTCCCATGTCGACTAGCCCCCCTCATTAATAATCATGAACAGGTTACGCCCTCCACATGGACCCGCCCCTCATTAATAATCATGAGTGGGTGACGTCCTCCAAATGGACACCCCTCCATTAATAAGAATTAGCGGGTGACGTCACTCCACATGGGGGGACGAGGCGCCTCCTCCTCCCTCAGCGTCAACTTACAACCCTCACGACAAAGGCAGAACCCTCACGTCACGCGATCTCCGGGACGCTGTTGAGACATAGAAGTAAAAAGGACGTCATGATGAACAAGGGATTTTAACCTTTACATGAAAAAGGTCTGTGTTACCGTGCCCTTACACATTGCACATGAATGGGTGCAATGAATATCACGTCGCGATCTGCTTTTCGCTTGCAAGTTTCAGATTTCTCTGCAATACACCCGTCCTTGGACGGGCAAAAGGAGAGTTCACAATAATTATTATTATCATTAGGGGTAGCAGAGGAGAAGCAGCGACCACCCACTGAGTGGAGGTTGAGTGGCAGTGATGACAGGAGGCCTTGGGTACTGGCTCTGGGGCCTGGGATCAGCAATGTCACGTTACGAGCCATATGCTCTGCTGTGCTTTGCGTGTCGTAGCTGTGAATAGATGTGTAACATTACGTGGAGGTTGGATTGTCCAGCGTGGGGCTGGGTGTGGCGCATAGGAGCGTGTAACGCACTGCGGAAGGGAAGCCGCCATTTCACAGGAGGTGTGAGAGCTGTTCATTAGGATTCCGACGCGGTCGCGCTGTCTGTCTGGAGCCCCTCGCCGATTCAAGATGAAAAATTCACGTTTTTGCCAAAACGCGAATGTGGTGGGATTGTAAAGCGTGGTGCTTGCGTACCAGCCCCGCGACTCGCATGCAGCAATTTGAAACGTCAGATGGATGAATCGAGGTGTAATTTAGACCGACTGCTGCAGCAGAATTTATTTTTTCCATTTACTTTCAATTTGAAACGACAGTACGAAAATTTCCGTCTATTTAACGATCTTTTTTTTTTTAACGCGCTGAAAATCAATCGTTTGATGTACATGATGGCGGCGCATTGTAACAAACAATAGCCATGTTGTTGATAACTAATAATAATTTACAGCTGTCAATTCACTGCCTGATCAAGGCCTCCCCATGTTGTGTCAGTCGTGACGGTTATTTGACCATTCTCTTATCAAAGGAAATGTAATTTCCATTATAATTTTATGAGGGGCCTTGTTAGGGAGCTTATTACAGTTGACCAGGATGATGCCTTCCAAAGGGCTTTAAAGGTTGCTTTTGTGCTCCGTGCAAGCGAGATGCAACAGGGAACCAGGTGGAGTTTTAAAGTCTCATCTCAGCAGCAGCGTAAAAGATTATAATTAAAGTATGACTAAATAGGTCATGTTTGTCATTGGTTCGAGGGCGATAGATTAATAAAGATTAATCCTACTTCAGTACAGTTGCGATTTGTACCATTCTCGTGGCGTAGGGCTGATCACGAAGGCGCTATGTTTCACAGGTGGCTATCATCTGCCAGTAGGGGCTGGTATTGCCATGTGTAATCCCAATTGAGTAAACTTGTGGTGTAACTTATCATATTTGGCAAATTTGGACGGTGACGCCAACACGTTTCCAATGGGGGATCGTTCGCGTCGACCGTGAAGCGGCCGGCGCAGGATTCTTGTGGTTCATACAGCAGCAGTCATCACTCCATTTGTGCGTTCACCATCGCGGTAATTGCTCTGCAATCTGCAGGCCACGCACTGATTATAGCTTGGTGGGTGTTTGAAGTAAACACGCGCGCTCTTGTTTTTGCACGAGTGGCTCCATTGTGCATTCTCACTCATTTATCGCGTCCACATAAATGCGTTGTTTGGGTTTCCTAATGCCAAGGTGAGCATCAGCTTCATACGTTAACCCGGTCCCTTCATTGCAATGTATCCAGGTGGGAAACTGCTGATGTGTGAAATACTCAAAATATACATTATTACGTGTAGCACGCCAAGAAAACTACCTGGATATATTGTGTAAAATATTGTGTAAAATCACACCTTTCTGAGAGTGCATAATTTCAGCAGCAATGCCTCAAGAAAATTCTGAATCGGATTCGATATTCAGTATCTCATCAGGTTTGTTGAAAGCGGTCCACAATTTGCTTTTAATAAACCAATTCTGCTCAAATATAACCTCCCAGAATGTTGTGTGGCTGATGGGATGTGTGCAATGGGAGATATGTGGAAAGAATGCACATTCTTTCCATATACTTTCCCATATCAGCACCTCGCGGTCCTGCAGGTGTGTTTCTTACTCGAGCTCCATCTCTATCTCATCCACTAACCCCTGCCTGCCTCGTTGGTTGATCGACTCTCACCGCTGCGCCTGGGTGGTTCTTATTCACATTGCGAGGACGGGCACCGTGGGGGGGGTCTGGATTGTCTGCTGCCTTCTCAGTGGCCCCTCGTGGCTCCGTCTGTCAGAGCGAGGGTCACAGTTGGAGCTCTCAGACAGTTGCTGAGCAAAGGCCCAAAGGACCAAAACGGCCACAACAAACAGGCGTCACTTGAACTGTGTGAGGTTATTGAAAGATCTTGGGGGAAAAAAACAATGGGCGGGAATTTTTAAGCGGATCAGTGTGAGGGACAAAGCAAAAAGAGAAGTGAGGTGATCTGCAGTGTGGCGAGTGAGTGAGTGAGTGTGCGTGTGGCCGTGACCTGTCAGGTGGTGGTTGAAAACACTGGATGCAATGAAAGTCAGTGTCTGGTAGATGAAGTCCTTAACATGGGTGAAGCATTCAATTTGTGAAGTTCACAGTTGCAGTGATAGAAGAGTGATAAGGGGGCGACTGGCTGCCAGTGTGTAAGCAAATGGAGTGAATCGATGAGCGCTGGATTATCAATCACCCGGACTGCTTTGTGTGGAATTCTATCGGGTGCAGTGAGGTGTAGGAACTGGGTGCTCCACCCCAGATTTGACACGGACAGGAAAGCCGAGCCCGGCTCCTCCCTCATTCCTCTCCCCCGCCAACGGTCCAGCGCTGCCCTTTTGCGATTCGCCTCGTTCCAGATGTGGTCCTCGCCGTTACCAACTCGCATTTGTCCTGCGGTGTAATTTGACCACTTCACGCTTTTCTCTCGTGGCAAGCGCCCGCCTTGCCACGTGGGCGAGATAACGCATGGAGATAACGCATGGAGATAACGTATGGAGATGACGTATGGAGGCGGTGTCTCTTCTTGCTCGCTTATGGTGCGTCGCGTGAAACTGAGTGTCCTATTTGCTTCACTGCAACGTGCAACACACCACTTGTTTTTTGCCTCTGGCGTTTTAAAAGAGACGGCATTTTTGTGAGCGTTGTTGCTCAGTGCTCGCGGCGTGCGTCTTTATTGTGTGTGTTTAGTGCGCGTGTCGACGGTGTAGGGCACGCTGGGGTTGCAATCCGGAGTGCGTCGGCTCGATTCCAGCTCCCGGCGCGGTAGTTAAAGCAACCGTGCAGGCTTTTCAAATCTCCCACCCTGCCTCTGTCCACCCAGCAGCAGCAGTATAAATGGGCATACACCGCAGCAGCAGCAGCCAGTCGACTGGCAAGTGGTGTGCATGGGGACAAAGTGTGTGCACGCCCCCTTGTTCCGACACGCGTGGTGAGCGTACGGCGAGGATGGAAGAGTCGCCCAAATCCCCTCCGCCAACAGTGGCGTGAGCGAGCGATTGCTGGCAATAAGCGCGCTCGGCCTGCTGTTTGTTTAAAGGTCCCGCTTGTTTTTGCAGAGTATTACTTCACGCACGGTAACTCCATTTAGCCGCATGCAGCTTTTCTGCACGTGGGATGTTTGCTTTGGGTAATAAAGTACAGTCTACAGAGGATGGTTCAATACAGCGTGCGTGTCAAACAGGCGCCGTGGCCTAGGACAGAGCGCCGTGTCGTTTGGATCTCCAGTTGGTTAAAAGGGCAGTCGGATAAACTCTCTTTTAGAAGACTGCACACACAAGTGCGGTAAAAGTAAAAAAACATTTACGTTTTTCAAAACGTGTTACAGCAAAATCAATGAGCATTCAAAGTCAAGAGCCATCATATTTTCCATATATTTCACATTTGTGTAAATACTCATCATTAATTGGCTGAGAACATCTCAATCTATACGCCCCTTTGCTGCGGAATTGTACAGCATTGTGAGATGCAGTTTGCATATGTGGTGCTGTCTAAAACACTGATGGTGGTGATTATTATTGTCCGTTTGATGTATGTTGAACTTCTTTTGCACCGTACATAGCCAACCATGCTAATCGGAGGTGCGTGGGGGTGTAAGGGGGGCGAGTTCAGGGTCGCGCAAGGTCAAGGTTAGGTGGGGGTAGTGGATTTGTTTGGATCGTGGGTGCCGAGATTTGTGAGCGGTGTCAGTGGTAAGCAAGAGAAAGTTGTTGATGAGCCAAAATTGTGGTGTAGTTTGCAAGCAGCGCTGAAACTGTAGAATTGTGTTTTGTTGTTATTGACAAAGTCTCGTGAATATAAACAAAGCATATCCCAAGTCAGAGTTGTTCTTTTAACTTGACCTCAGAAATTCCTATGGAATATCCCAGGGACCATTCCCACAACGGCCCTTTGTGCTGCTCACACAGGTCGTCTGTAACACGCCAAGACTGCAGTGAAGGCCTCTTTATTGTTAAAGGACAGAATGAATGAGGATGGGAATGGAAAATATAAGAATGAGGCAACTGAAAGCAGAGATTGTGAGCGGGGGGTGGCCGTGTTCCGGAGCTTGTTGCTGCACAATTATCCGGGGCTTCCTTGCGTTCAGAATGCAAGGTTCTGGTGTCTGTGTGCGTTTGATGACCTGAACGACGTTTTCCTCAGAAGCAAACAAGCTCGAGCAATAGCCACTCTGAAGGCTCACAATTAGGAGCTGAGAAATATGACTTGGTCGTCTCATGAGGTTGGCATACCCACACTTTATCACGCCACACGCGATTTGCCAAAAGCTAGCCGCGGCGAACCCATTTATACTGCTAGGTGGTCAGAGGCCATGTGGGGAGGGATTGGAGGAACTTGCCCCATTGTTTCAACAGCCACGCTGGAAGATGGAATCGAATCTGGAATGCAAGAGCAAATGTACGAAGTGTTTTGAGCAGAAGGCTCTAAACAACGGCGAGGAGCACAAGCGGAGAGCGCACGAGCCTCTTTGCGTGTGCCACCTAACGAGTTTGCACAGGTCCCTGGGCGCATCGTGGCGCCGCATCTTAAACGCCTCCACCAGAACTCTCCATGTGAACTCTGCCAGGCACCACGTGGGCCAGAGGGAAAGGGCTGCTTTGTTCTCCAATATTTATTTTTAAGTTGAAAACCGCTTCAATTTCTGAATGGACATCAGGTCGAAAATGCACCAGATTGCTTTGCCTTTCAAAACAAGCGCTTCGTGTGGGATGTGTGCGAGGTGACAGCTGCTTGTAAGTGATAGCCGGTGGCGCTTAGTGATTGGTGATATATTTTTTGTTTGTTTATTTCACGTCATTGGCCATAATGGAAATTGCCCAGGGCTGAGTAGCTTCATCTCATTGGCTTTAATTTCATGGTCATGGTATTTTGTTGCAAGCCATTAAATATTTATGGTACAAAAGTATAATGAAATGAAGCAGCAAGAATCCATATTGGCATAAACATGCCTATAACTATCGCATTCATGAGCTATGGTCTGTCCACTGCTGGCTGAAGGCCTCACACCGTCGCCATCCTTTGTGATCCACCAATGCATCGTACTCGCATTGTGTGATGGTCACGCGACGGATTGGAGTCGTGCGTTCCTGCTGTTTGCGATGCATCACAACTCATGTTATGAATTCTCATGGTGTCCAGCGTGCACACTTTCTCGTCATTTACAGTGAGTGTTGTCTGTTAATTATTATTACTGTTATAATTAAAGGCATCTATCATGCAAATACAGGTCTTACTTGAGCAGCAGGGTGATGCAGTGGTAATGCCCGTGTCTCGCAGCAAGGAGTGTCTGGGTTAGATTCTTGACTCGGGTGGCTTTGTGTGTCGAGTTTGTCTGTTATGCCCCTGTCCTGCATGGGCTTCCTCCAGGATCTGCAGTTTCATCCGAGAGCTAAATAAAACATATGCATTGTATCTGGTATTGGCCAAAAATGCAAATGCTGAAAATTACCTGCAAATCACTAAAATGGGAGAACACAGAGCAGCAAACACCTCGGCTTTCGCGACCAATATTATTCATAATAAAGGTTTTTGGTTTAGATCGTGTAAGTATAAATGTGTCGTAACCCTCCACCACCCAACACAGCCAGTAAGGTTTGTCACGTAAACAACGAGCCAATTACTTACTGTTTTAGCCCACCGGTGTGTTGGTGAGTAAATCCACAACATTTACAATTTAAAATACATTTAGCTGGTAACGTCGTTTTCAAATTGTGTGCAGTCTGACGTTACCAAAATGGAAATGTTGATGATTTACTCTCCAACACCGGTGGGCTGAAGTAGTAACTAATTGGCGCGTTGTATATGTGACAAACCTTACTGGCTGTGTCGGGTAGTGGAGGGTTACGACGCATTTATACTTACGCGATCTAACCCAAAGTCCTTTATTATGAACAGAGCAGCAACATCACCTCCTACTGCAAAAACGTGGCAGGATCATCTTTAAAACGAGTCCAGAGACTTGGTGAGGCTTTCCTTGGTCACCAAGTATCGTAATAATTATAAGAATAAATTTGGAACTTGCTTGGAATGAACACTTCAGATTTAGACCTATGAAGCGTCCAAACGTTGTGTTTAAAAAGGTTTTTTATCGAGTGTCGTTTCCGAGAGCCGGGAGGATCGATGGCATGGAGCCAAAGTCCTGGTGCCGAGTGTTTAGCAAGCGACCGTGCGGCTTGACACCGCCGCTCTCCAAAACGTCTGTTCCATCTTCACAGCAGAGACAAGTTGGAGAGACTGGACGTCATTTGCCGTGGGAAGCTCACAATGTCCGTGCTCATCAAAATGTCCGCATTTCAGGTCGCTACGTGTGCGGAGGGCGTAAGCGTGTTTACAAGACGTGTTCTATAATACACAGTCGCAAGCCCAAACGCCGCAAGTCGGTTTATATTGCACAAAGCCGCTGCGAAGCCAAGGGAACCGCCGAACACTGCCCAGGCAATTGCATTAAAGTTAATAAATAATTCATTTGTCTTCCGTTGGCGAATAACGTTTCACTGCGTATCGAAGACGGTGGCTCATAAATTGTGGCTTCGAGAGGCAAAGAAAAATGTTTCGAAAGGCCAAACTTGTGAATGAAATAGCCAGGTGCGATAAAGCGGCGTGGGAGTCTGGATTAATGGGCACATTGTTTTCACAGTGGCTCTGTGGAGGAGGTACGAGGTGTGGCGGTTGTCTGACATCGTCGGGCGGAGACGCCCTGTTTATTCCTTTGTGGTTCATTATTTATCAGGCTGTAGGAAATTGATTCGCGTCAGAGCGCACGCCCAACCCACCAGCCCTGGCCCAATGCAGCGACGCTCGGCACAGGCGTGCAAGCGCTGTTGAGTATCTTGGGAGAGAGGAGCACGAAAGGCGCATCTCGGGGTACAGATGCGGCTTGCACAGATAACAAACCCTACGCGCACCCTTCATCCATCATCAGCCGTGATCAGTCCACTTCTGGATGAAGGCCTCCCCACGCCGTCACCATCTCACGCACCATCCATCCTTGACCTCTGTGGTTGACGTCTTCCTGGGCACGTTAAAGCTAGAGGTGGAAATTCCATTTCCCCCTGCAGGGAACCAGTTTCTCCTCAAAGGAAAACCACTTTTTACTTCGTACAAAGTGACACTAATTTTATTCACCCTGAACGGATGATGGGTTGAGTTGACCTTCAACCGGAAGTGGACATCGCATCTGCCGTTGCATCATGGGCCCACCTTTTAATGCCCTGCAAAATCGTTGATAGGATATCAACAAAACCAACATTTGTTAGAGCCATAGAACAGTGAGAAGTCAAGGTTAATGTGATGTTTTATTTGTACAGTCCATGGTGACTGGGCTCGGGTCATCAACCCGCTTCACCTGATTAGCCATTTATTCACGCTCGGCGGACACCTCAACTGACTCCCAGCTCA
This sequence comes from Lampetra fluviatilis, assembly GCF_964198595.1. Taxonomy (NCBI): domain Eukaryota; kingdom Metazoa; phylum Chordata; class Hyperoartia; order Petromyzontiformes; family Petromyzontidae; genus Lampetra; species Lampetra fluviatilis. Next base: position 13,174,595 of record NC_136302.1, on the reverse strand, counting down.
GGCCTCTGAAGCAGGCAAGGGCTTTGTATGATATTATCAGGCAGGTGGGTCACAAGCAGGCAACGAAATGCTGTCAGGGTATTTTAGCAATTACTTGTTTACCCAGTCTGAAGACGACTCACGAGGGTCCTGCATTGGAATGTTTTGCCAATACCAATCACATCGTGTGTGTCTTTTTAGCAATGGGAGGAAACCGGAGAACCCGGAGGAAACCTATGCAGAACACACTGACATTCGCACACGCATAACACTCACGCACTTACACACACACTCATACATTTACAAACTCACACGGGCAGAACAGAGAAACTCCACTCACAAAGGCACCCTCACAGCGGGAGGATCGCTTGTCCTGCCTCTCCATCTCCTCCACGGCCGAACCCAGTTTTTCTCTCCAGCCACTTGAACGAGCCACGCGGTGTCGCTCCGGTGGTGCCGTGGCGCTGGTGCAGCGTGTGCGGTGTGACGGTGGTGTGTGTGTGTGACGGTGTGCACGGTGTGACGGTGGTGTGTGTGTGTGACGGTGTGCGCGGTGTGACGGTGTGTGTGTGAGACGGTGTGTGTGTGTGACGTGTGCGGTGTGACGGTGGTGTGCGTCTCTGTGCGTGCCGCCGGATATTGTGATTCGTGAAGATTACCTTTTGTGTTTCAGTCTATTTGGTTTTTGAAACCATATCTTTTTTTGTCTCACCTTGATACAAAAATGGTTTTAATAATTATATTTAGTATTTCAATAGCGTTTCATTACCGTAAGATTAGATTAAGCGCTTCACAGGAACTGATGTTTGTATTGAGTGGATGTTACAGCTGCCGGCCAAGGTGGCTATGTGGCAGAGTGAATGGCTCGCAGTGGGGGGTTGACTCTTCCCATCATCCCTCCAAGGTTGATAAAAATTAATACCGCTTAGTGGGACAGTCAACAGTGGTTGTCTTATGGAAAGACTCGCCCCCTGCCATATGGATGTGTAATTTCCACCAATGGCCCAACATGACCACTGCCTCAATGCTCACTTGAGCAGGACATCACTTTGACTTTTGACAATTGCTACTTTGCATTGTCAAGTTTTCACATAAGACTGTTGTATAGTTTCGATTTAAAGCTTTCGTGACTACAGGGATTCATCTTCTTGGTTCTTTCAGTAAAGTCACGTAGAAGGAAAATAATAAAATAAAATAAAACATAATAAAATACAATTCTCACGACGTTTCGGCCACAATGCAAGCAGCCGTCCTCAAGTGAAGAACAGGTCTGTCGGAAAGACAGTGTCTGAATGAGCGTCTCATTATTATTTCCCTTCTACGTGACTTTACCGAAAGAACCAAGAAGATGTTGTATAGTTGTTGATCCCGAAGTCATATATTGTTTCTATATATGCACGCTCCCTGCCATATAATGGCGACTTGCATTTGTCATAGAGCAGTTTCCTCTGGGATAATCACGACGTCACGTATTGTACAGCATGTCACAATGGACTTGAAGGTTGCCATGGCTATTCATGCCGAGCCTTGGACTGGAAGGACCGTATTCTGCGTCACGGCTTGGCTCGGGCTCGGGTCTGGCTCAAGTGAGCCGGCTCAAACCCTCGCTTTACTTGAACTGGCTCTTAGCCACGGTATCACGCTCAGGATTCCCGTGAGCCGAGCCGAGCTCCTGCGTCAGTGGACGCAGCCGAGCGGCTCGAGCCGGAGTATTCGAGGCCGAGGTGAGCCGAGAGCGTGGGCCTGGTGACTCGGCCCGAGCGAGCGCCGCGGTTCGCGTGGCCGCGTTGATGGGGAGCGTCGCAGGAACCGCGTCCTGGACGCCGGATCCCTCGCTCCTCTTCGCCTTCTCAAACGCCGCTTCTCCACACACGCGCTATAAATAGCCGATGAGTCATAAATCACAGAGTAGAGGACCCGGCCACATAGGCAGCTGCAGAGCACATCGGGCTAAGCAATGCAAGCACCAGAAAATATGATCGCGCAAAATCAATGCGTTCGATCACCTAATGGCTCGGATGAAGCAAATGATTAAACAGCCAATTAAGACCACGTCATCGGCCAATGTAGAGTTTTTTTGACGAAGCAAATGGAAAATATAAACACTGGCACATTTTTGGGTGAACGTTTGTGCGAGGAAGTTTGATTGTTAGATTGTGTTGACGTCTGTAACTATCCGCGTGCATGCAAGTGTTTGCGTGTTAATATTTGTGCTGTCTGTGGTGCTCTTGTATGGACATGTGTGCGCAACCGGATGCATTCGTTCCTGTGTGCACGTCTGCATTTGTTGTATTATTCATACTGATTCTACAAAATGTTGTTTGAAAATAGGAATGTTTTTTACCACATCTTTTCTTTTTCCGTGTCCTTGTTGAGAATGTAAGTGACAAAATAAATGAGCAGACAATTCACCTCCTTCACAGAAAACTTACAAATATGTTTTGCACATCCCATCGACCACATGGCCTTCTGGCAGTGAATAATTTCAGCAGCTTTTGTTCAACACAAGCGATCTTGACATTCAGTGTCTCATCAGCAGTCAGGCTTGCTTAAACAGTTTGATGGCGGGTGGTGGGACTCACACAAAGCCCAGCAGGGTGGCACAGTGGAGAGGTGGTGCATCATCTGCCAGTCATCTCTGTCGTCTCGTAACACATGGGGCTGTCCCATGACCTCCCTATCAGCGAGCTTTCCTGACGTCAGGTGAAGGCCTCAAAGTGCACTTAGCCTGGCACGAGCAGTGGTGATATCACCATTATCTAGTAGAAAATAGCGGCTTTTGTTGTTGTGTGCCTGTGCGCTTGTATACACGTGTTTGTCTTTGTGATTGTGTGTGTTACGGGGAGCGTTATTCTAGTGTTTAGTGCGCTGCTCTATGAACTCAACGACCAGAATTAAATTCCTAGTCATGGTCAAACTAGGTGACGAATATATCTGAACCACTCCTGGGCCTCCCCTAGGTCGACTCAGCCTCAAAGGAGTGCCTCGTGTGGTGTAAATATCGTTACTTGGGAGGCAAATGCGCCCGTGCGTGGTGCTGCCTACTCACCCCCTCGTGTGCTGTGCTGGCCTTCATCTGTGCTTGCTAACAGCATTTGCCTGAGCAGTCTGGTAAGGCTACACGGGGGATCTTTGTGTGTGTGCGTGTGCATGTGTTTGTGCATGTGTGTTTTTGTGCTCGTGTGTGTGTGCGTGTGCATGTGTTTGTGCTTGTGTGTGTGTGTGTTTGTGTGTGCGTGTGCTTGTGTTTCTGGCACCATTTCTGGGAATACGGTGGCGCCTTGCGGTGTTTCCGCTCCTGCTGAATCCGCAGTCCTGGTGCCACGCTCGCTGGCACCGATTGCGGCACAGCGTGTACCCAGCGGTGGTCCACGGGACATGGACAACATTCTGATCGGCAGCCACGCCGTTCCCCTCTCTACACACTGGGTTCATTTGCGGAGTTGTGCATCTGTTCACGGTTTTATACGAGTGGAGATTCTTTGTACATGGCAACGGACACATGCGTGTACATTTAAATGTGCCACTTACATCTCTTAAATGGTCCACATTGATCCACAGCTGTGCTGGCACTTGCGAAGGCCCGGTGCTGTACGGCTCTCTCGCGTTTGATGGTGGCTTTTGGTCCGGCACGTGCCTATGGCGGAACGCAAATTAAACTTCAAATGGGACGGCTCCGGACGATCGCGGCAGAGGTCAAACGAGCGGCACGCGTGTGCGCTCGTGGGGCCCGGGCAGGGAGGTGACTTTAACCCTTGACCCGTTAGTTTTTTCGAGAGAATACTCGAGACGCCATGTAATATTCATGGTTTGCTGGGCGGTTGCTTGGTGGTGGTTGGAGGTGGGGCGTAGAGAACGTTCTTGACGCGCTCCATAAGTGCAGCAGCAGCAGCAGAGCTCTCAGTCCTCCTTCCTGCTGCATCATTGCGCCTGAATGCGGGAGGCAACTGCGATTTCATGTCAACCTCACATCAGAGATGGAATGGTGAAGGATTTGCAAAATAGAATGCGAAAAGTACATTTAACTTTACGCAAGTTTTTTCAACCAAGAATATGGTTCATAATTTATTAATAGAGTTAGGCCACGTAATGAGCTGTTGTCAAATCCGTGTCATAAAGACCCTCCACTGCCTGACGTAACAAAACAAATTAAATTGTCACGGCGTGCAAGTGCTTAACGCACCGCTTGTATCGCTTCAGCTCACACCGGTGAGTGGAAGGACAAGGGGCCGTCCATAAATGACGTCACGCACCTAGGGGGGTGTCAGACATTTGTGACGATGTGTGACGAGGGGGGGGGGGTTATAACAACACTCCTACAACAGCGCCACATTAAATACGCACTACAATGACAATAGTTTAAAGCGATTTGAAGCAAGTTTTATTTAAAAAAATTGAAATATGTTTGGGGGGGGGGGGCAGAGCTTTGTGACGTCATATTTGAGGGGGGGTCTGACTTTTTGTGACGTCGTGTGACGAGGGGGGGGGTCAAAAATCGTCCAAAATCGCGTGACGTAATTTATGGACGGCCCCCAACTCTTGCAGCCAAATTTACCGATTAGATGCGCTTTGTTTTGCCTGAAACTGCGTAAAGTCTCGTGAGTGGGGGCAGCATTCTGGAAGTCAGAAAAAACAATCCGCAATGTCCGAGTGTGTGTATTCTTCATAATAAAGCCTACGTGTTAAACTGTGTATTCTCACATCCAATACTGTCAAGAGGTTTAATAACTTCAACGTCAGTACACATTTGTCAGCCAGTGATTCACACTCGTGATAGAGATGCAAGTCATCGCCTGTTGGAATAAATCAAGGACACTTTTTGTTTGAGAGCTTAAAGGTGGCGGCTGCAGAGAGCAACTGTTTGTTTTCTGCTGGTGACATTTTGTTGTGTTCGTGTCACATTTTGGGAAAACGCTCTGATGGCCGCTTGCAGCTTTGCATGCCACGCAACCGTGGGGTTTGTGACAGTCTCACCGAGCAAGCGAGCTTGATCGATTTTATTCTCTCTGCCGGTGGCTACGTGGCCGTAAAGCATCCGTCCGTCTACTCTCTGCACTCTCTCCGTGCCGCCCCCTTCCCCGACCCCATCGCCCCCTAGCCCTGAGCTCGTCCAGCGATGGATGCGAGGCTTTAAGCGCTGCAGTAAATCGCCCGTTAGCTCGGCTCCTACGCGATGACGGCACCCGCGGGGAGATGCGCTGACTCGCTCCCCCGCAGACGAGGGAGAGGAGGGCGGTCGTGGTGAGGCGGGCACAGTGGCAAAAAGTGAAAGTGAGCCAGGAGCCGAGGATATAAATAAATAAGGCGCTGCATAAACAAAGCCCTCTGTTGGGAGGAAGAGCCCTTGATTGTGCCCGATGGGCGTTTGATTGCGTTCGCCCAGCCAGAAACAGCTGACCGTGGCGCCGCGTGTCGCCCGCTTTCATTCGGCGTCGCGGCCCCAGCAGCTTGCTGGTCCCGCAGCGGGGAGAGATACTGCAGCTTCCCTTCATAAAGTTGCAATGGAGACCGACATCGTAGCCTCTTCATTGCTTTGTGTTGCCATTTATACTGCCTTTATGTGGAAAAAATACATGGTGTGATGTAGCTAAACATATACGTGTCTCTGTTGTTTCTTTTCATTTCTTGAACTGTCAAAAGTAGTTGTCCCAAGGATAGACTCACCCCAACATTGTAATATGGAATTTTCAGCAATGGCTCAAAGCTGTAAATTGGAAATGAGCACTGCACCAATGCTCATTTGAGGGGGAAACGACTTAAAAGTATAAGGGCTTTCTTATCCCACCTGCATCGGCCCAGTCGTGCGTGCCCGTATCTGTCACGCGTTGCTGCCCTCCTCTGCTCCCGATGTAGGAAATGTAAAATCTTTTCCCCTGTTAAACCTTACTGTATTTCTCCTATGTGTGTCCTTCCATGCTACCCGTAGCAGCTGCTACAGCTGGTTAATTAAAGCCCGGAACAGCAGGAGGTTTAGAGGCTACTCGTTCGTGCCTTCCACTTCCCGTGTGTATTTTTGTAATGAATGAATTCAAGTCCGGGCGTCTCCATGGTGAATTGAGTGTTGGCATCCTGCACATCTGTCTGTGCCCTCGAGGCCCTGGCACACTGGGGCAGTATGAGAGGAAGCAGTCTTTACTAGCAACACATTTACTCTGATAGCTGTTATGGCATATTGTGCTGAAGCATCATCGAATGGTGGAGTTTTGTTTACAAAAAAAAAAATGTTCCGGCATCTATTGTTGGTGAAGGTTGCTGGTGTGATAGTTGCCGTTGGTGGATATTCCACGTTTCTTTTTTTCCAAAAAGTATTTTATTAGCAAAACGATATTCCACATTTCTATGGTTAGGTCAGTCTGCACTGTTGATCTCTCACAAATTGGCACCTATTTAATTTAACCCGGATGAAGAATGTTGGCGATAATGATGGGCCGAGTCAACACCCTGACCTAGATTTGAACTTTACAATATTCCGATAATTAAGTCTGGAGTTCTGGCCATATCACTACCAGGCCAGATCAGTTTGTAAAGTCCTGGGTTAAAGTGCACGTGGTCGTTGTGCGCGCGCTGGCATTCACGCGGTAATGTAAAACGCAACTGGGGATGAGACGTTCCGAATAGCGGCACGGCGGCACGCCTGGCGCTCGTTAACGCGCGCGATGCCACCGGGAGGGCCCCTCGCTCGCCGTCATCGACCGAGCTCCGCAGACGCCGCCGGTCACGGGCGCCTCCCGTTGCCATTTTACAAATGCGGCCATGGCAGCCGGACACTCGCGATGCACACCGCTTGCCCTCAACCCTCAAGATTGGCACTCACGAAGGGGGGACGCTCTCACCGCACCTGCTGGTTATTCTATCACATTTATATACAATGATCTCTTATTGTGACATGAATCTATAATGTCATCATACTCTGCCTATGACCACAATGGTGATTTGTCATATGGTGGGACTGATTCCTACCACTAGAATGTGGAATTTCCAAACACTGGCTTTTTGACATTAGTGCAGATATGCTCCTTCTCATATTCCTTGGACTCATAAAATATAATACTCAGACCTTGGTGGATACAGAATAATGATTTTCCGCGCTCGGTGCAGTGATTAAAAATAGTTGGAGAACAGCGCAGCGTTCGCGCATTGAAATAATAATCAATATCGGCAGAGATGTGCATGGGCTGCTGTGCCGTCAAGGTGCTGTGTTGGTATTCGTTTATGTAGGGACTGTGGTTGCATGAACCTGCGACTGCCGCTGGCACCCGTACAGGAATGTTCGTTCACATGCCGGTTGGATCCGATAGGCCAGCTACGTCGCCGCCAACGCGCAGCAGCAACTATTGTGCATGCTGGCTCGCCCCAGCAGCAGCCTGCGAGATGACCCCATTATCCAGAAATCCTTGTTCTTCCTCTTGCCAGTCGGTGCCATCCACGTGGGAAGTCCTCATGAGTCCACGTGATTCACAAAAACAGCACGCGCACACAGGTGCCTCTGTGGCGCATCCTGTAACTGAGCGTTTCTGAGAAGTAAACATAGAATCAAGCGAAATATAATGTTTCCCTGCCCACGCGGTGCGGTGGTGACGGTGCCCAGAGTGTCGTGTCTCTAAAGGCGTGCGTGCGTGCGCGCGCGCGCAAGTCCCACGGGAACCCCTGAGCCCACAAACGAGCGGACGGGCTGCGCAATTATGCATGAGCTTAAACGCGCGCACGCGTTCAATTACTCGGCGTGCATGCGTGGCGTGGCCGTCGCGCACGCCGATGGGCGGCAGTGCAAGGCCGACGTTGGTGACTAATCGTTTTTTTATTTCGGTGACGAGCGCTGGCGTCAGAGCGACTGTGTGCCGGTGCATCCAGTCCGTGTGTGCGTCACAGCGCCAGCGCTCCGTGCGTTCCCCCATTAATGATTGCCCGACCGTTGCCGCCCCCACACGACTCGATTGTTTTAACAAAGTTAAAAACGAAATTTGCATTGACGTAGAATTCTGTTCTTCTAAGAAATAACAGTATGAGCGTGAATTTAAATAATACAGGCTCGGCCTTGCAAACAAAGCAAAACAATTAATCTGAAATGTCATCTTGAATATTGTTAGCATGGACAGATTGTTTCATATTTACAGCCAATTATCCTCCGAATACATTACAGGTACGGAACAGTTTACATTTTCCATTAAAATGTGAAGGGCCCATTGTCACCGTGTGGTTGCACTTAAGGTTATTAAAACAACTTAGCAGTAAATTTTCTTCGGATGCTGAAAAATCAACCCACACATACCGCGTTGCAAATCAATCGGCCGAGTGATTTGTAATGTATTCATGAAATGCAAATGCATTTGTGCACAGAGCAGCCAGCAGGATTTTCCTCACTGGGATTGGCTTGCAATGCAGAGCGATGCGGAGCGATGATGGCGAGCGATGCGGAGCGATGCGCAGCGCTCTGCCCCGCTGCCCCTCACTCCCCCACTGTTCTCCTCCATCTTCTGCCTCTCCATGAAAAGATAGTGTTGCTGGGTGACTCACAGCGGGTCCACGTCGAGCCGTGCCCGCCTCCCCTCGCTCCCCCACGGCTCCCTCCCTCTCCACTTCCTCTTCACCTTTATCCAGAGATCGATAATCGAGGCTGTTCTGGAAGGCGAGGCTGCTGCGCTCTGCTCTGCATGTGTCATGCCTCCGGGCCCTTCCCGAGGTCGGCTTGAATTATAAATTGTGTTCGTGGTAATAATGACTACTTTCCTTTGTTTCGCTCTTTTCAATGTGTTGAGATTCCCATTTAGATTTGATTCAAACTCAAATTATATTGTCTTATGTGTAGCACGTGGATAATTTGCTTCTTTTATCAGTGGGCGGTCATGAAATATGCGTAAATTACATAACGGGCGCCACCAACACAAACAGACCTTTCTGTGGTGCATTAGCGGTCGGATGTAGATTCCCATGTAACGTTCCAGAACATCATAGATGTGCACATCTATGCAGAAGCAACTTGTCGAATTCACTGGGGAAGTCTTTGAATATTGTGCATGATATTTAGATTAATTATGTTTTGTGTTAGACATCATGATAGGTCTGCACTGGGCATAACATGCTTTTGTTTCTGCAAGAAAGCCACTTCATGATTCCTGTGCCCTTCCAAGCATTATACGACTCGTGATAACCTGCATCTTTAAACTGCCTGAAATGTAATTTCGAAATTGTGGAGCCACCCAACACGGGTGTCGGCATGGTTGAGCTGGTGCAATTGGGGGGGGGAGGCGTGCGCTGGGAGAACGAGGGCGTTTGATCGCTCCGTGTGATGCATCGCTCAGAGAGCGTGGTACCAGCGTCAGAGGGCCCGTCTCACGCGCCCAACCCGCCCCACTTTCCCTCCAATGTTTGGGCCGCCCGAACCTGCTCTGCTAAACCCTGCGAAGAGATGGACATAAAAAACGATCCTTTAACACACTTGGCTTTGATGAAAAAAAAGAATCGACTTCACCTTTCCGGAAATAATACAGGAGGTGTTAATATGTTCAAACGCCAAATAGGCACAAAATTGTCTCTCTTGCAAGGGCAGCCTGGATTCCTGTATCTAATCTGCACAACTGAGAAAAGCCAGCAGAAGTTGCATTAGTTATTATTGTGTGTGGTTATTGAATGATTTTTTGTCTCTCTTATACATCCTAAAAACAAAGTTGAATCAATAGGGAAAAAATTAAAATCTTTTGAGTGAAGATGGAAACGTTGAGCAGCGGTGCAGAGAGATGCCGCCGTGTCGCCAATAGCAGCGGCGCTGTCTCCATGCCGCGTGCGAGGCAGGCCCCAGTGAAGTCCTGCACCGTGCACGCACCGCTTATGCCTTCCAGAATTGGCTTGTGACATTCCGAAATTTCAGTTGTGTTTTTACACCTTTCATTGCTTACATGTATATTTTCATAATTTAAAATACACTGTATATAGCATTGTAAGCTGCAAGTGACAAATAATTTTGTTCTCCATTGAAACAATGGGATTTTGTTTGGAAGACAGATGCTGGGGGCGTTCCTAAGCTCGATATTTCCTTGTCTATGTGGTGGCAGTTTGCCTGTGCGGACTGAATTCAGAGCATACAAAACTTTCCCAAATAATTGCCTTGGTTGTTATTGAATTCAAAATCATTTCACAACGGAGGCTAAAATGCCTTGATGTCATTCGCAGAAGGGCCCACTGTTGTCCACTGGCGTCATGTTCCGAATTCGAGAAATTACCTGCAAATGACTTCATTGGGAAAATGAGAGCAATTGTCTCGCCCACTCCTTTGAATAACTTGCCAGGACTCTGCTTGTTTACCTGAGCTTCCCTGGGTAAACAAGCATCGTAAAAAATAATAATAGCACAACTTACACTTGGGATTTATAATGAAGGTACATGTAGGTGGCCACATCTGTAAGTGCTGTAAGAAAAATGTGGTTCGGGTTGTGTGCAGGGTGGCTTGCAGTGACTGAAGGAATGTTCAGAATGGGAAGTGTGGGGCTGTGTTTACAGCCCTGGCCACTGCTGCTGCTGCAGCTCCGCGTGGAATTTGTGCACTCTACTTTAGAGGCGCAGCTCCACTCGATAGGTAGATCCCGGCCTGCCTCTCATGACACAACATCATCGTTCACGTCACCGTGGAGAATATCAGTCGTGTTGTGTCGTTCTGGAGGAGCCACAGGGTAATGGGAAGTACAGCTTACTGTTCACATCATCATCTAGGGATTGAACTCAGGTCGTTGGGATCACAGCACAGTGTGCCATCCACCGTGACACCTCTCCCCACGTGGTTACACACACAGACTCTCATTCCCTGCTCCGCGCCTGTTAGGATCAGGACAGAATTTACTTCGGTGTTCTAGGCGAGATCAGTACGTACTCTTCTGTGCCGCGCAAGCAGACCGGAATTACAAATGTCTCCTATCGCAAGCTGCGATTTTAAGGCCCTGTTTACAATGTGCAGCGCACGTCGCCTGATTGATCCCTCAGGAAAACCAGACGGCGGCCGCATAAATTCTCCTCCAGATGTCGACCAGAAATCTAAAATAACGCCCCACACGAGAGGAGAGTGGGGCACGCCGTGCGTTGTGTTTCAGCGAGACTTTGTGCTGGGGGAATCGACACATTGGCCCTTTTGTCAGCACTACCATCGGGCGGTAGAGAAATACGTTCATGGAAAACCGTTTTATTTCCTTGTGAAAACATACGGCGACGCTCCAGCCCCGGGGTTTAATTCTCCATTATGGTATCGGATACAAGAGGCTCCTCGGCTGACCTCGTTGAGCCCATTAACGTTCCTCAGCCTTCGGCACTCATTCCGTTTCCGTGGCAACCCCGGAGCCACGCCATTGGCCCTTCCCTCTCCCCTCCTTATGGTTTCCATGGCGACAGGAGCTCTGACCACATGCAGTGGATGGCCCAGTCCATGCATAATTAAGCTCACTAGCTTTGATTTTGATACATATTTAATCGTATTTCGCTTGGCTCAAACTCGCACACGGACGTTCGGGAGGCGTTCGTTCACGAGAGACGTTCAAATGGGCATGGGCCCAGATGGCTCCCGGAGGCCTCTGTCCCAACCAGAGTGACGCAGGCAGCATGCTCAAGGCTCTTCCTGCTCCTTGCGAATTCCAGCAATGCAGATGAAATGTGATGTGAAATTAAGACCGGGGCAGAGGGCTCCTTCCGTCTGGATGAATCCAAGCAGCTGCATTGCAAAAGGTGGGGGGCGGGTGAGTGATGGGGGGTAGGTGAGGGGGGAGTGGGGCCTGTTGGGGTAGCGCAGCGTGTCCATGGAGCCGGTGGGCGAGAGTCGTGCCTGTCAAAGAAAACACGCTGCGATGAGGTTTCATCTAACGAGGAGCACGAGGGCTTTGCAAGCACATGCATGCCTCATGCCTGATCGCGTGACGTGCGCGACGATGTGCGGATGAGTTCCTGGCGCCTTATCTCCCCGCCGCACGCCCCCACCTCTCGCCACTGACTTGTGCCAGGCCACCGGGCCCCTGTGCAGATCACCTGGGAGCCGGCGGCCTGTTGCACGTCGTATATTTGGGTGACCCAGTGTGTGGCCTGAGCAAGTGTCCTTTGTTTTTATTATTTTCTCAATTACAAACAATGACCAGTACGGTAAGAAGGTCGATGGCCTAGATGTCTGTATTTTGAGTGGCCTTCCCTTGTATGTATGGGCTTTTTTTCAGGTTTCCTCACATACGCCAAATAACTCAAAGGAATTTTACCTTCAAAAATGTATCCGCCTAACCAGGCCTATTTGGTAAAGCAGATACATATGTTTTACTGCATCATTGTTTATCCTAGATTTGGAATCGCGATAGTCGCAGCACATTGTTTACGGTCGAATAATTTATCCCATTCATTAAACACGACTTTTGGATAATGAGTATTTTTTTAGACCTAAAATTATGCTCTGTTGTCTGCTTGCTTGCCAAACTCAAATCACACTCTTTGTTAAAAACTGTGTGGCGCTGCATTGTTAACGGCGCGGTTCATTAACCCCGACCCGTGCGTAGCTCCTGCTGTCCTGCTCCCCGCCTGCCGCCTTGTCCGCCTGCCTTCCATTTTGTTTTGTTGTGCAGCACCACAGCGGTGGTGGCGGCGGCGCTCCGTGTTTGGAATCTGGCGAGGCGCGCGTCGAGGAGGAGGATGGTGGCCCTTCTCGTCCCCGCTATATATAGTCATGCGTGCGGGGCCAGTGCACACGGCTAATTATGACACCGCGGGGGAGGATGCATTCTCCGCGAGCCGCTGGCTGCCGCGCGGGATTATTCCTCGTGACGAGCTCCCCCTTTACTGTACCCTCAGGTGCACCGTGGCCGTCACCGCCACGGTCGCCAACAACAACAACAGCACTGTTGTTGAGCACAAGGCAAAAAACCCAAAACGCCACGCGGCCAGCAACAAACAGCGCTGTCAAACTTATCATGGATAAGAGTCGGCACGTTCCCTGAATTGAGCAATTCCAAAGTGGTTGAGCAGTGTGATCGCAGAAGCAGAGAGATAGGTGTTGTGACGTACTGTGTGGTGAGTGGGTGGGTGTGTGCGTGTGTTATTGTGACCTGTGTGGTGGATGAATGGTATGGACATGATGAAACAGTCAGGTGTAGGCTCTTATTGTTTGACATCAGAATTGGGAAGCATGGCACTTTTCTCTTTGTGTTTTTGTTGGTCCGGTGTCCTTGACTCCTGTCAAGTTGCTCTCCCTGTCTGGGGTTAATTCAGACCATCATCCTTTGAGGGTTTTGTTAAGTCGAGTACCACTGTCGTTGTGCTCGTGGAGTTGCTGGCCTCCATTTCAGGAATTATGTGGAATGTCCGTCACTGGATCAGTGCTGTCGAGGAGAACTAAGATTGAGAGTGACCCACAATACGAGTAGAGAAGGAGGTAATTTTATTATTTTTGTTACTGGTAAGGGGTGATGTCCGTACGTGTTACACCAAATTTTGTCATTTGCAGGTCATTTTTCAGCATTGCCATATTTGGCCAACTGCAGATACATTGTTTTTGTTTCCTTATGGGAGAAAACCAGAGATACCGAAGGATACCCACACAGAAAGGCACCCGAGTCAGGAATTGAACCCAGACCCCTTTCGCTGTGAGGCACGAGTGTTAATACTGCGCCAGCCTGCCGCCGACACGCAGTAGAGAAGCTTAATTAGAATTGCCTTGACGGAAGCCAAATTGTACTGGGTCGTGCAGACCACAACTGTTTAAAAATCAGGTCGTGAGATAGGATGCACGTTTGCAAGGATGTTGGGAATTAAAATTGTTTTCCCAAGTTTGAATAATTCGGAAAAAAGAAACAATAGTGTCTTGCTGTATTTTTGTTTGTAATTGCCTCCATTCACGGAGTTTGTTATTCTTCATTACTTCATTGGACATCTTCACGCAGGGCCACAGAATGTGTGTACAAGAAGGTTTGTGGCATGTCTGTCACCTCGCCTTTTACCCACAAATCCTCACTTGTTTCTTTGCACCTCGGGGCGGATGCAGAATGGGTTTGAGCCACATAGTCAACTGAAGTTAAAACTATAGAAATAACATGACGGGGCGTAGGGGCACATCCATACCTCTCCATCTCTCCTCCTCTCCTGTCTCTCTACTGTTCTTTTTTAACCCGCATGGCACCTAAACGCGCTACCCATGAGGGGCTAAGTTTAAAATGGATAGAAGCGCCACGCGAGGCATTTCTCCTGCCTTGGGCACCGGCCACAAGCGGACGCCTGCCCAGAACGTGGCGGTTTCACGCACAGAGCGGCGACGGCGCCGGCCCAGGCCGCGTGGCCTGGCACAGCTACAAGGTGCTCCTGATAGCCGCTGAAACGAGCGGTTTCCTGCTCTCCCATAGCGCGGCCGCGTTATGAGAGAGCCGCGGCCTTCGCGCCTGCTGCCAGCTGACGTCTCGCGGCACGCCGGGCCCTCCTCGCGCTCAGTGTCGGGCAGAATTTCCTGCCATGGGTCTCGTGATATGCGGGGGCCGGAGTCGCCATTTCCTAGCATGGCCTCTCTTGAGGTTCAAAACCTTATCTGTACACATGATAAAGTACATAATTCATGAATTTTCTAACGTCTAAACTTAATTCAATACATGTGGTGCTTTACGTACAATATATGCCACACTTTCCATTTATCGCATGTTTTTGAATCAAACTGACTATTTAAATTCCGATAAATTTTTAAAACGCTCAAATGAAGCCATGGTAACAATCTCCGGTTGCAATGACTGCCTGGAGAAAGTGGACGGTCGATAACTGGCAATATCGTAATCCCAGCACGGAGCACACGGAGAGATGCGTCACGACCCTATCGCTCAGCTCTCAAGGCTTTTAGCCAATCAATTCATCTGGAATCTCACACAGGCACACGCTCACTTAATGCAGTTTATTTTAACACGGTTGCTGAACAAATGCCCCAAATGTCAAGCGGTCAGCAACAAACAGCAATGTCTTGTCTTATCTTGATTTGTTAGTGCCATTATTCGAAGGCGCTTAATTTAACAATTGGATACTACGTTTCACTTACAACTGTGCCAAACATCTTCAGGGCACAATCCAGGAAGTTGGACTTTCTCTCAATCATTGTTTCATATTCATTAGACTGTCATTTAATAGCACATGCCGTGTATTTAAATACACAAGTTCCATACGTTTATATTGTATCTGCCTCTGGCTCATGCCGTGTCACAGGTTTGTCCTGGCGAACGACCGGTGTCGTTTTCGGAAGCCACATGACCGACCGCTCCTGATGGGCCCTTTCACACGGTTGCCTGCTGGCTCATGCCGGCGGTGGGAGTTCATCATATTGATGCACGCCATAAGTCCCGCGTGTCCGCTTACTCAGCCACGTCTGGTGAAACGTTGCAGCGGTCACGATGCCGAAGAAACTCCCGTCGGTGCGCGTTGTGTGCCGCGCCATGAACTTTGAACCCTGTACAGAGGGCCCCAAGGTGTTTCAAGAGCCGCTCCAAATGCTTGGAGGCACTGATTTAGCGAGCGCGAGATTCGTCTTGGCTGTAAAATTTTACAAACGCTCCCCATCGACCTGGGACTGGGTCACCCTGAGCTGCGAACGGCATGTGGCGTATTTCAATCACTAAACGGGGTGGCTTGCCGTGCGGCCGTGCCCTCCGCCTCCCTCCCTCCTCCCAGCGCCAATTGTTTTGGTTGGGTGCTGGGAGATGGCGTTAAACCAGTGATCCCTGGATGGCAAGTCCATTGTGCTCACCATCATAGCAGCATCCGATTATCATTTAACATTGCTATATAAAAAAAATTAAGAATTTAATATTTAAACAATAAATGTATTTCTTTATGTATGCAGGAAAGACTCGAGACCTTTTCAGGAGGGCTTTGCATTTGAATGTATTTCCATTGAGTATTTACACAGTAAATGGGAGTCCCCAGAAAAACCCATGCTGAAGAGGGTATACCTCAGGAAGATACGCACAGACATTTTCCGACCTCACTTGCTTTACTGCCCCCCTCCTTCCCAATCAGCAACACATTTTAACGTGATTATGCAGGCAGCTAAAAAGAGTGGGTTACTCACAGACCACGTGTGCCTTGAAATGTCACACTGCGATGTTCGTCATGACAATGAGTGTGCGGCCGGCTCAGCGGGCCGCGCGAGCAGCTGCTTGTGAGTTGCACGCAACGTGGCGGCGGCGTGGACTTAAATATAGACGGGGACGGCGTGTGCCTCGCTCGCCGCTCTGTTTGTTAAGTGGCGACCCCTTCCAGCGGCTTGGCTGTTATCGGGGCGGTGACACAGCCCAGTGTCGGCGCATTCGCCGCTTGTTGCGGAGGTTTGCGGTTCGGGCTCGGCAGGCCACCCTGGGTAATACTGCGGTGCATATTATGGTGAATACTGCGGTGCGTATTAACCTTAAAATACTGCGTGATGTCTTGATTCACACTAGATGTTAGAGATTCTCTGACGTTATTTGAAACGAGGGGGACATTGTGTGCTGGTGTTTTGGTCCAAGTTTGCTAAATTCTACAAATTACACAGCAAGTTACTCAATTGGGATTACACACAGCATCTTCGGTTTACGGACCTGAACGAGTGGTCACATTTTCACATTGCTATGGCGGGGGCGAGTGTCTCCGTATGACAACCGCCGGTGACTTCCCGACAAAGTGGTGCCTATTTTATTGGCCCTGGAGAGACGATGGGCCGAGTTAACCCCCCAACCAGGATTTGAATTTGCGATCTTGCGATTGTGAGCTGCTAGCTCCACTGCTGAGCCACCTGGCTGGGTTCACGATTCTACTGAGCAAATATTTTTTTATATTTGTTTAGCTTAATTGTGTCTCAGGCTTAATGTCATAATATCCTTTATTGACCTGGTTTACATCTCAGAGAAAGACGCCTCTGTATCGGTCAACTTAACTCACTTGATACACACACACACGAGTGTGTGGGTGTGTGTGTATATACAGTCTATATATTTTACTGCTTCCATTTTCTCTTGTCCTTGAAATGTATTGGCTGTATCACCCCGGGATTACTTTCTGTGTGGACTTACTGCACGCTTACCGCCAGTGAATTGCAGGGGCAAGGAGGGACGCGCACGTGGGAGTGCTTGCTTGAAGATTTAAAAAACCTTGTGGGTGAACATCGGCTAAAGGTGAATGTCTCTGTAACGCGACCCCGCCGCACTGACAGGGGCAGCAAAGGCCAACAGTCCAATAGCTCCACGCGGCAGGCCGCACATTCCCGGGAAATTGAGGGACGCTGTAAGTCCCGGGAAGACAACACTGAAGTCCGCCCCATCGATCACACGACTCGCTGATCAACCCATTTATTTAGTGTTGCTGCTTCTGCTGCACAGCAACAAGGCATTGTTTCAGTGTCACGAGAGTGGCATTCAATTGCTTCCTGCTCATTTCCTGCCACCCTGGTTTATTTATCACTCGAGCCTATAATCAGCAGATTTGTTATCTAAAAATAAATCCGAAATAAATGCCCATCTTGCTGCTTAAAAACAAGCTAGCCCGTGAACCACTCTCAATTAGAATCATTCGTGCATTTCGTATTTGCACCATTCATAATGCAAGGCTATCATCACGAAGGAAGCCACTTTATTTCACAGACATGGGCTGCAGTAGTTTTGCAGTAGGCGGCAATGCTGTTATGTGTTTTTCAATTGCGTCGTTTACTGGTACTTTTTTAGAATTTGGAAACGTTTTATCTTGTCCCCGGCGCACGATTGCCTGCACGTTTTGAATAAAGTCACGGGATTTTTATCGTCAACTGAGAAGCAGACGCCGCTTACGTAGTATTAATCAGGGGGGCCTGCCAGTTTTGGACCGCGAATTCCTGCAACAAATGGCGAACGCTCCACCGCTGGGCCATGTCACCTCCCCATCGGAAATGCAATGGAGTGGACGAAAAGACGAGGCCGCTCTGATGGTACGCCATACTCGTGCGGCCACAGACTCGAGTGGAAGCATTGGGCCAGATCTCTGTACCTGGGTATCGTGAGGCCCATTCAGCAGCACAGCCTGGCTGTGGGAATGGAGAGTGTAATTTTCCACTGCTAACGCTCATGTGCAGGGATGGGCTCCGTGCCCGGAATGTCCGGGAGTGAGAGGGAGTGCGAGAGGGAGCGGGGGAGAAGGGACAGCGTCTGCACAAAGTAATTCCCTACAGCGACAGCAGCGTTCGTCTGTTACCTTGGCCGTTTAAACACGACACTTCTTTACGTGGCACGTGACTTCCTCGTGAGATGATTATATATTTACAAAGAGGAAGGAACTAAATTTGAAAAGAAGCATGGTGAGAAAGGAGGAAGAGAGACCCGTGGATAAGAGAACATAGGCAAGATTACATTATTTAAAAAGTCAGCGGGCTCTGGCAGAATGCACCGCGAAAAGCAAGGATGATAGCCGGTGGTCGAGACTCGAGGGAGTGGCAGCCAATGCAGGGAACGCCAAATAATCTCCACCACAGAGATGCTTCCTGCAGGTCCTGGATGGATTGTTACATCACAAGACTGTGGGAGATGGAGCTTGTAGAGTCCTTCATCCAGCAGCAGATAGAGCGTGGCTGCAGATGATTCAACTCAAAAGATCAAAGTATTTTTGGCTTAAACGAACGTAGGGCATGGCTCGTATTAATTGGTTGCTCTGAGTCAGTGATGGAAATTTTACATTAATATGGCACGGTACCTTTTTCTCCAGATAACCACCATGATTGACTTCCAACAAAGTAGTCGTCATTGTTAGTTTAGTGGTTAAAATTGAAATGCATTGATGGGTATATACATAATTAGTGATCACAGTATTGTGATTCAGAATTTAGATTTGGGCCTCATTGTTCTGGCCAAAGTACTCTCCAGCTCACCGTTGGTTGAGCTGAAACAATGATAATTGGTGCGTTTAAACGCTCGTATACATAGGGGCCGTCCATAAATGACGTCACGCACCTAGGGGGGGGGGGGTGTCAGACATTTGTGACGATGTGTGATGAGGGGGGGGGAGTTTGAGAAATGTGACGGCACATAAAAATGCGCAACTTTACATAAATATAGAATTGTTATAACAACACTAATTTTGATTAATTTTCATTATTAACTATTTGATTATTTTAATTTACTAAGGTCACCTTTTATTTATTCCATGAAGGAGCATTTTGCTTCTCCATGAGAGAATGGAGAAGCTTACATTTTGTACATTTTTTTAATGATTGTTATTAAACATTTTGATTATAATGATTCTACCAGGGCTTTTCATTCTGTGGAATGATTATGTGATTGTTATAATTGTACTCTCCATTTTGCTTTGTTCTACTACAAAGTTTCAAGTATTTTTTTTGTTAATTACTTTTCATATTTTATAGTTATAAGATAATTTCAATATAATATTGAATATTTTCAAGTTAATTTTATGCTAAATTTAAGCTTTCCAACGCCTCCTTTTTAATACGTGTTTTCTCCTACAACATCAAAGTGCAGCGCCACATTAAATACGCACTACAATGACAATCGTTTAAAGCGATTTGAAGCATGTTTTATTTTAAAAATGGAAATATGGTTTGGGGGGGGGGGCAGAGCTTTGTGACGTCACATTTGAGGTGGGGTCTGACCTTTTGTGACGTCGTGTGACGGGGGGGGTCAAAAATCGGCCAAAATCGCGTGATGTAATTTATGGACGGCCCCATAGCACGTAAATTAGTTTGTCGGGTGATGGGAAGGTTTTGCCACACATTTTGAACCGTGTTTATGATGCGTGTCTACATCATCATCATCGGAGGCAATACCTTCGAGTCTGTGGGGCTGCTGTTGCCTGCGCAGGCCTTGCTTGGCGACGCTGTTGGCGGGATTTGAGGATTGTGTTGGCTCCGGGAGTATCTGTTTGAAGTTGAGAGGCTATTAATAACCCAAAGCAGCTGTGTGTGCTCCGGCTCACGCAACGCCGGCAGCAGCCGGGTGCAGACCTGAGAGCTGACTCTTTTGAAAACGAATCCATCTTTGAAGTGAACGGGGCGCTGTCATCAGAAACGATTGAAATCGTGTTGCTTTGTCCCCCTGTGCATGCGCTTCCAAATCGCACAAAGCCTCTCGTTGGTAAAGAGCGGATTTAAAAATCGTCGCCACTCAGCAGCAATTTCTTTCTCACTTTTGTTTTGGTTTCCACGCGGTCACGTCGCACGGTCAAATGCCCGCACGAAAGCCCTGGGAATGTAAATGGACTCGGCACCGAGGACCCCGGCTTGTGATTGCTCGTGTGGTTGCACGGGTAGCGCTGAGTGCTCTCGAGTTGATTGTACAGTAGTACTCTGCTTTGTTATGATTATAGGACACGGTGAATGTGGTGGGGACGCCTCATTTGTTGTGATTAATGTGATACTTGTTTACACAGGAGAGCTTCACGGAGTCTTAACACTCTTTTTCATCAGGGTTCTGGTACGTTTTCCCAGTAGGGGGCAATGACCGCTCCGTGTAATCCAAATTGAGTACAGTCAGTTGCCATGTCAAGTATCAAATTTGGACCATGACGCAGGCACACAATGTCCGATTCTTCTTGAATGACATGAAGTGTTCTTTAGTCCGCATTGTTCAGCAGAAGGGCGTGTATTGTATACCTAATCATTTTCAGGAAATATCTCACATTTAATAACTTGTTTTGAATAGTTTGATTGGGAAACACTGAGCAATGATCGCCCCCTCCTGCGAAAACTTCTCAGGGCCCTCCTGAAAATGTGTCTAGGGACTTGGCGATGTTTTTGTGGATAAATAAGTTTAAGGGGCCGTCCATAAATGACGTCACGCGATTTTGGACGATTTTTGACCCCCCCCCTCGTCACACAGCGTCACAAAAAGTCAGACCCCCCCTCAAATATGACGTCACAAAGTTCTGCCCCCCCCAAAACCATATTTCCATTTTGAAAATAAAACATGCTTCAAATCGTTTTCAACTATTGTCATTGTAGTGCGTATTTAATGTGGCGCTGCACTTTGATGTTGTAGGAGAAACACGTATTAAACAGGAGGCGTTGGAAAGCTTAAATTTTGCATAAAATTCACTTGAAAAGATTCTACGTCTAAGTAATTATAACTATAAAAAAATACTTTAAACTTCGTATTAGAACGAAGCAGAAGCCTTGGTAGAATGATTAGAATCTAAATGTTGAATAACAATCATTAAAAGAATGTTCAAAATGTAAGCTTCTTCATTCTCCCATGGAGAAGCAAAATGCTCCTTCATGGAATAAATAAAAGGTGACCTTAGTAAATTTAAATAATCAAATAGTTAATAATGAAAATTGATCAAAATGAGTGTTGTTATAACAATTCTATATTTATTTAAAGTTGCGCATTTTGATGTGACGTCACATTTCTCAAACGCCCCCCCTCGTCACAAATGTCTGACCCCCCCCCCCCTAGGTGCGTGACGTAATTTATGGACAGCCCCTAACAATAAAAATAAACATTGGAACAAAATAATAACGTGCAGCACGGTTGGCTACGTACCGTGCGAAAGAAGTTCAACGTACTTGCAAGTGAGCGTCCGTGTGTCCCACGAAGGGTCAAGTGGCTCTGATTGCTTTTGTTGGGTTTTGTGAAGTGAAAGTTTTAATCAATCAATCTAGGGCACTGCTTATGTAGGTGCTGCGTGGGGCCATTGTCAATGCTGCCACTCTTCTGCAAGCACAAGGAGTAAATACATGAATTATGCATTATTTTACCCACACAATCACACGTATGTGCGCAATTTATATACTCGGCAATCTAAAGGCTTGTAAACGAGCACTACTGGATATAACAAATACAAAGATTCCCTGTGTAGCCTACAACGACTGGTAGGGCAGGGGCTGTTAGTGAGCACCTATTAAGGCTGTCATTTTCCTCGATGGGGTGGTGTGGCCAGTACCATACCCAACCGCCTTTGTCTCCCCAGTGCTGATGTTTGCACACTTCATTTGAGGCTTGGTCGATGTAGGGGAGTTACAGGACTGGTTCAGATATCCCGTGCCACTGATGATAAAAGCAAGGTCGGCAATCAAACTCATGTGTGCTGCTTTCATTATTTAGTGTGCTAACCACTGTGCCACTGCTCTCCACATTGTGTACAATAAACACGTGCACTCACGTGTGTGTACATATATGAACCTTATGGCGGGACCCTGGGGTCCCATAAGCCCCCGGCTCTCGCATAAACATTACATTATAATGTAAACACAAACTTTGCTCTTTTTCACCAATGGGTTTGAAGGATGGTGGCAAGTGTTGTATTGTTAAACTATGGCTTTAAAACTGAACTATTTACCTGCAGTACCTCTATTTAAATACACTTTTGAAAAAATAATTTACACCCCTCAATCATCGTGTTTCTCAGTGTGGATTTGTTAACACACTTTGTAAACAGTACATACAATCGGACGAATTGGCATGTTCTGTTTACGTGACAACCCTTACTAGTTGGCTGTGCTGGTGGTGGTGGATTTAACGACACATTTATATATTTACGCGATCTAACCCAAAAAAAACCTCTCATGGATGTTTTTAATATTGCACAAGTAGAGAACCCGTCGCTCTGCAATAGACAATAACAGCAATCATGTTCGTACTCTTTTCAAAATGCTGTCCTCAGCACTGAAAGTAATATGCTTTTAAATGTAATAATACAATGCCAATATAATATGTATTGTGACGGATGTGTTTATAATCTCTGTGGTTTAAAGAATATTCTGACAAAATAATTACATTAATTGGAGCACAAATTGAAAAGTTAGAGCAATTTCATGTGGACCATGTGGTCAGTCTTCTGTATTTATTACTCCTGGCTTGTCGGTGTCACCATCTATTTAATGTTTTCTGAACGTCTTCCATCGTTTCAATTCAACGATTATTTGTTCCCCAGAAAATCCCATTTTGCCAGCTTCCCAGCAATTGTTGGGGTGGAGAGGGAGCGCAGCCAGCCAGGAAACTCGAGGCATATGATAAATGTTTAAAAGTAGTTTGTATATTCTTCGGTCTTTCGGTAAAGTCACGTAGATAGGTTCAAAGAAAATAACAAAAATAACAAATAACTACGACGTTTCGATCGCAATAAGCGATCGGCACCAGGAGAAAAGCTGCTGAGGCAGTCTGTTTTAAAGGTTTGAAATGTGTGTAGCCCAAGGGTCATAAACGAAGTGGGTGGGGCTAGTGATGTTAAAGTGAGAAATTAGCATGTCAATGTAAGATCGCAGAGTCACTGCCACATCAAGGACACAAGCGATGGTGGCTGTGTTGGTGTGAGACATTTAACCTGTTAATGTAAAACATCACAGCCAGTTATGACTTAAACTGGTTAATAACGTCCTTCCAATGATTGCTCAGTTTGTACCCATCTTCTCGGTTGAAATTGTGTCTGTCGAAATGTATGGATGGCTTCATGAACGAATCTTTGTTGATAGCCAGTGGGCTTGCAAAGTACCTTCGTCTTAGAGAAATCAATTTCGCGTGAGCCCACCGCATTAAAACAATGATCAGCCACAGCCGAGGTATTGGTCCTACCATGTTTCAGATCTGCGTTATGTTCACGAACACGGCCCGAGACGTGTCGCTTAGTTTCCCCAATGTAACTACTGCCGCAGACACAGCTTAGTTTATTGCATGTCAGGGATCACATCCTTAACAGATGGGATCAGATCACGAATCTTTTTTCTCCTGATGACGACTGATGACGATTGCTTGTGTTGTGATCGAAACGTCGTAGTTTTTTGTTATTTTTTATATTTTCTTTGAACCTATCTACGTGACTTTACCGAAAGACCCAAGAATATGAATTCCTGCAGTCACGAAAGCTTTAAGTCAAAAAGTAGTATGCTTTTACTCAGTTTTTTATTGTGCTGTGCTGGTGTTTATCACCTGTAAGAGAGCCTAGAAGTTTCTCTTTCAGGCTCATGTCCACTCACATTGCGTGTCACCCTGCGCCGAACACAGACAACTGCCATTGGGGGTCCCCCTCGGCTAAATAAATAAACTACAGCTGGGCATTGGAATGCTTGAGCTGAGATGTAAGGATGCTTTGAGATACTGGAGTATCTAAGTTCCGAATAAATGACAATTCTTATCTCCTCTTTCCTCAATGGACTTTCACCTGATTAAACATTAAGGGTATGAATGAATTCAATGTTTACGAGGTTCAGGGAAGGCACCGTTGGGAAACCACCTCACGCAGGGAGTGCCCGCAACCTTTGTTCCTCAGTGGCGACATCACCCTGCCTGCCAGGCACTGTGCTGAGCTCGAGTGGAGGCCCAGGCTGGGATCGGACACCAACGTCCATCTGTTACGCACGTGCAGGGATGGAATCCGAGTGGTTGGGATTGCAGCAGTGTGAACAATTTCACCACCTCTGCACACAATAGTCGCTATTTGCCACCAAGTGGCGATAAACGTCACCACAGCGCTTGCACTTTTAAGTCCTAATGTGAAGTGTGGGAGGCTTGCTGCTCACAGGAGGTTACGGGACAGACCCAGGTGTTATGTTGCTGGCTGATTGAGATGACGGGCACACGTTTTGCGGATAATGATATTGGTCTCGGAAAATTAAATACTCTAAATAAATACGTAAATAATACATCACTTTCTCGTATCACATTCTCTCCTCATCAGCAATTTGGTGACGAACGAGGGAATGCACAGCTCCTGTGCGCACGCCCACTCCCCCCTCTCTCGCGGCAATCGGCACGAGTGCTGCTGCTGCTGGCGCTGCAGCCAGAGCTCGGCCAATGAGGGCGAAGGTGCACATGATGGAAACCGAACACTTTGGAGAGAGACTATTAAATATAAAATAGTAACATTCCAAATTCATTGATATCAGCAGTACATGAAACCTACTTTAAAACAATTCATAATCAACGTTTTTGGGTCGCGAAAGCCTACGTGTTAAACTACTTTAAAACAAATGAAATTAATTTTGTGCGACATTTGGGTGTAGTTTTCACTAAATGTTATTTTTAAATATCTCACAAGGATGATCGCTGTGTGTACGCGTCACGACCGTGTCTGCTGGGCTGCCTCGTGCGCACGCGTTTCCCTGCCAGCGAACACAGCAGCAGCTTTTGAGCACAGGGGCCCATAGGGCCAAAAGGCCAGGCGGCCACCAACAAACAGCACCGTAAGAGTTGTCATAGATAAGAGTGAACATGTTCCTTGAATTGAGCAAGGTTATTTTTGTCAAAACTTGGGAAAGAGGTGTTGGGAGGGAATTCCAAAGAGGAGCAGTGCGAGCGAAGAAGCAGAAAGAGAAGTGTTGTGAAGTGCAATTAGGTGACTGAGTGAGTGGGTAAGTGGCGAATTTGTTATTGTGACCTGCAGTGTGGTGGTCGAACACAGTGCAGATGAGACGAGACAGTGGCTGGTAGAGCAAGTCCTCAACATGGGTGGAGGAATTTCAACAATTGATGTGCACAGGAATATTGACCTTGGTAGTAGCGATAGAAGAGTGATACGGAGACGACGGCCCAGCGGCGAGCGAGTCAATCGGCGTCGTCACGTCAACGCTGCAAAGCGGCTGCGGTGCAGGCTGCCGTGACAGGGTCCTGCTGGTGGCTCCCAGCTGGAGCGCGCCGTGTTTAATGCGCGCTGCGCGTGGCGTGCCTCGTGCACCCGAGCAGGGACGTTCGTCGAGGCTTCTCCTTTGTGCTCCGTGACAACTATGGGACGCCGAGCGCTTGACCTTCTTGATGACATGATGGCTTTTCCGATATTTATGACCCCGTTTTGATTGTAAAAATAAAATTGCAGCACCAGAAGGTGTTGCTGGTGTTGCCCTGGCTTCTGTGAATGTTGGGAATGGCTGATTTAAATGGATTCTAAATTTACGTCTCCTGGGTCAAACAATTTAACATACTTTTTAATTTGCTTTAAATTCGTTGAATTCATTGCCACGCAACTCCTCACACGCATCTACGATGGTTCGCATCACCATTGAGAACTTTCTGCTGAACCGTGCGCTGCAGAGGTCAAGGTGTTTGTGGTATTCCTGTGCCTACAAACCGATCATCTTGTATATTGCCTTGCCTGTAAACATCTAGCAGTTCACCAGCATTGGTTCAAGCAAGCCTGACTGCCGATTACACACGGAATGTCCAGACCGGGACAGTTTGCTCGTGTTGATCCAACTCCGCTTAAATTATGCACTTCCAGAAGGCCGTGCGGCTGCTGAGATGTGCAAAAAAGCGCTTTTGTATTAATGGGGTGGCACGGATATGTGAAGGATGTGTATTGTCTGTTTAGTGATTTGATCAGCATGTATGTTACGTGGCCAGCTTGATGGTTATTGATGCGAGATTCTGGCATTGTCACTGAGCTGGTTTGGAAGTGAACGTATCGATTTCCCCAGCGTTTAATCGAAGCCACCTGCACCACCGCAATTCTTCCGATGGGCCCCGTAGCCATTCGGTGGTGCAGAGAGCTTCTGAACGCCTCTCAACTCGATTGGCTCTGGTGGATGCACGCAGCGTTCTGGCAGCGCGGCTCCGTGCGTGGCTTCGCGAGCGAGTGCGTTTGGTGTGAAAATTAGAGATGAGGAATAAACATCAAACAGTCTTGTCATAATGAGGTCTTGCTGCCACGTTAAGGCCATGTTTACCCAAAGTAAATAGCGGCGCTTACAGTATGAGGGGCAGCTGTGGGGCGTGTGCTCGTTGCTCACAATGCCATCTGTTGTGTGCCACGTAAAGGCCCTGGGATATGTTTCCAACTGTAATAGCAGTGGATGTGACACCTGATCAAAACTAATCTTTGTGTTTGTGTACACATCCTTCCTGCAAGGCGTGTTTACTTACGGGTTTGCTCATATCAGGGAATCAGTGTGAATAATAGTGTATGCGCAGCACTTTTTTTATATGTGGCTGTGAAAGCCGAACAAAATTGCTGGGTTATTAATGCGTTCCGCGATGTGCAATTAGCTCAGCAGGGACTGCTGTGAGGAAAGATAGGGGGTGGAATTGCTGTGCATTTTTGGAATTTCTTGAAGTGGATATACAAAAACACCCTTTAACACAAACAACGTACGGGGACGACGACTTTGGTTGTTTGTATATTCCACTCAGACGTAAAATAATGGTTGCTCGACGAGTTGGCGATGTCAGCATGTGGAGATGATGATGATGATGGGAATGACGCCGCTGTTGTGTTAAATGTTGTTTTGTTTTGTCTCGTTTACAGCCATTCTCAATCCCAAGCAGCCCAAAGAGCCACCAAAGACTTTCAGCTTCGACTACTCGTACTGGTCTCACACCACGGTGTGTTCCTCCGTACGCCTCTTCTCATCATAATCACAATGTGGTATTTGCGCAGTTAAAATGGCGCAGGGCTGTCGCGAAGGCGCTACAGTTCACAGGCCTATATAATCTGGCAGTAGGGGAGCAATGTTGCTGCCACTGGGGGTGCCCTTTCAAATGTGAATGTAGGATGGGATGCAAGTTGCTTCTCGCACGCGAAGCGCTCTAAGACGCAGCAGCGTAAAGGGGGGCGGCTGCATTAAATGAAAATCGCTGCCGTTACTGTGATGATGATTGTGTTGTTTGCCGTGCCGTTCCCTCTCCACGTGTGATGCACGCCGGGCCCTCTCTACGCAGCCGGACGACTCGCACTTTGCGTCGCAGGAGCAGGTGTACAATGACATCGGGGAGGAGATGTTGGAGCACGCCTTCGAGGGCTACAATGTGTGCATCTTCGCATATGGGCAGACGGGCGCCGGGAAGTCCTACACCATGATGGGCAAGCAGGAGAAGGGGCAGGAGGGCATCATCCCGCAGGTGAGGCCTCGCTGCAAGCTGTGACACTTGCCCTTCGTCAACGCATCGGCAGGGTTAACGGCCTAGTGATTACACTGAATGCGGCCTTAACACGAACAGTTTCACAGCCGATATTATCGTCCGTAAATAATGTTTGCGTTGGACCGCGTAAAGATCTGACCAAATTTGTGTATTAAGATGCCTATGCCACCTAACAAATACAATGTTTGGTTATGGGAGGAAACCAGAGAATTCTGAGGAAACCCATACATAACTGGGGGAGAGAATACAAACGCCATACAAATACAAAGGCAAAGATCCCCTGTGTAGTCCCTAACAGGGTGCATGGGCAAGTGCTGTTAGCAGGTTGTAGCAGCGCCTATGAAAGCCGGCACGGCACACGAGGTGATGGGTGGCCAGCGCCACGTCCACTCACACATTCACTAAACACATTCATATGCTCAAATACTCGCATACTCACACTCTGCATAAAACAGGAGAACATACAAAGTCCACATAGAAATGCGCCCGAGTCGGGAATTGAACCCAGATCCTTCTTGTTGTGAGGCACGAGTGCCACCACTGCGCCACCACGCTGCGTTGTCTCTCGTGTGCAGCTTTGTGAAGACCTCTTCCTCCGCATAAACGACAATGGGAACACGGACATGGCCTACTCTGTGGAGGTGAGCACAGCGCCCCCCCCTACCCCCACCCCTACCCCCCGTGCCACCCATCCCACCACGCCGCGCTCAGCAGTCGCACCTGTGCAGGTGAGGCTCATAGCTGCCAGATTAGCTCATTGCTCTGAGCTGCAGCTGACAGCTGGGATTCACCCGCAGGCCAACCGCATCTTTGCCTCGTGAGGTCGCAGGAACGATGGCGTGAAGCATAAACACTGAGTCCCGCATACCAGACGCACGAGACATCAAGAGTTAGATCGTTACTTACGTGAAGTGCTTCTCCTTTCTGTTTATTTTTACTTTTTTTATCCAGGAAAACCTGACCGAGTCGCAAGACTAATTTTTAGCAGAGTCCTGCCTAGTTTTTGCAGTTGAGAATTAATTTTTTTTTGTAATCCCAATTGAGGAATTTTCAGGTATTTTTTTCAGTATTGGGAGGTTTTGGGCAATACCTGTTGCATTGTATGATTTTAGTTATGGGAGAAAACCAGAGGAAACTCGTACAGAACACGGGGAGAACATACAGACTCAAAAGCAAAAAGGCACCCATGTTGATAATCGAACCCAGGCACTTTTTACCGTGAGGCAAGAGTGTTACTACTGCGCCACCCTGCCGGCCTTATATGTCATTAATTTGGTGTTTCTTTCAGCTGAGTGGCACGACGCTGTTTTTTTTATATTTCCATTCGTTTGGAAAAAACAATAGAGGGATTTCAATGAATGCTGACAAAACGATGTGAAATGATTCGAGATTTGAAGCTTTCGTGACTGCAAGGATTCATACTCTTAGGTTTTTTCGGTAAAGTCACGTAGATAAAAAATAAAATTTAAATTAATAAAAATAAAATAAAAATCACGATGTTTCGGAGGCAACACAAGCTTCCGTCTTCAGGTGGAACCGTCACAGCACGATTACAGCAATCGTGGAACCGTCACAGCACGATTACAGCAATCGTGCTGTGACGGTTCCACCTGAAGACGGAAGCTTTTGTTGCCTCCGAAACGTCGTGATTTTTATTTTATTTTTATTAATTTCAATTTTATTTTTTACCTACGTGACTTTACCGAAAAAACCTAAGAGGATGTGAAATGAAACGTGAGCACTGAGCTCGTAAACACTGGGCGGGCTCAAGCATCGACTAAAGTGGACTTTGCACTCGTGATACAGGTATCCATTATATTTGAAAATCGATGATTTACCAATTAATTTAATGGTATGCAAATGTGCCTTTAGGGTTATGCAGTGAACTAGGCAGAACAATCAAGGCAGAACAATTTGACGGCAACTGTAAACAAGACGGCATCAACGAGATATTGCGTGATTCGAAGTGCGGTATGGGCCAGCGGTAGCTCGTTCCTGCTTGTCGCAGCAGATTGTAGTATGAAATCGGCAGGCCACTCTGGCTAATACTGTGGTATTGTAGTAACCATAAAATATTACGTGCAGTCCGCTTCACGGTGGACGTTAAAGATCCCGTGACGTCTTTCAAAGAAGAATAGGCCATTGCGTGCCGGCGTTGTGGCCTAAATTTACCAAATTGGAAAAGTTACAAATTACTTCATTGGGAAACGCATAGCAATTATGACCCGCCTTTTAATTTTTTTTACCAGGACCCTCCTGAAAAGGAGTCTTGAGACTTAATGAAGCTGTTCCTGGGTAAACAAACATTTGTGACCCCCGAATCGCGACAATTAAACCACAGGGCGGACGTGGACAGGTGGCGTGAATCGTTACAGGTTGTTATTCAGCCTTGGTGCGATGCGTACGGCTCTGAGATCTCAACTTGGTTGTAAGCTCCCTTGTCAACACAAACAAATTCACATATTCAGTCATATTAATGTTTCAGTGTGCAATCAATAAATCTATATGGCATCACATTATTTTTATTGTCTCATGATGACAGTCATGGAAAGCTGTTTTGGCATTTAAAAACATTGGACTGCTGATTTTGTTTCTAATAATATTAATACATAATTGAGTACATTTGGTGGATGAGGGTTTTAGGCTAGTCACAAGTTTAAAGGATTTCAAGTCACGCCAGCCCTTTTTGATCCATGCACGTAACCCTCAACAGCGCAACTTCAACTCTGATGAAGCTTGGAAAGCCAAATGGAGCTCACAACAACAACTGCCATTCACCACTCAGTGGTGCTTGAGCCATGCTAGGTGCACTTTCTTTTAATTTGCCAAAATGACAATTTCATTGACTGTCAAAACATTCTCCTCGTTTCTCAATATTTTGTGACAACACGTGCAGTGTCGCTAGGCATTGACTGTATCATTATCTCCAGCCATGATCTATCCACTGCTGGATGAAGGCTCTCGGAATGCCATCCCCATCACCAGTCTCGATGCGACAATCCGTCTCGCTTGCTTAGCTTAGGCCACAAGCAACTGACGGACGACCGTTGAGATGCATGCGTACGTTCAGGCACTGGGCCGCACTCGCTGTTTACGGTGACGTTGAGTTCGCGACGGTGGTGCCATCTCAGGAGAAGGCAACGGGTGGGTGGGCGGGAGGGGCCACTGTGTGACGGTGCCGCGCTGCCGCCCGCAGGTGAGCTACATGGAGATCTATTGCGAGCGCGTGCGCGACCTGCTCAACCCCAAGAACAAGGGCAACCTGCGCGTGCGGGAACACCCGCTGCTCGGGCCCTATGTGGAGGACCTGTCAAAGCTGGCCGTCACCTCCTACACGGACATTGCTGACCTCATGGACTCCGGCAACAAGGCCAGGTCGGGCATGCACGGGCACGGGGCGTGACTATGGCCCGCATCCCTTGGCCCAGGCCCAGGCTTGAGTCGATGTGGCCAGAGGAGAGGGCGGCATGGCATCTATGTTAGGTGCAGGTCACGCGTGTTTGTATCTCCGTGCACGTGGTATCATCGAGGGTATGTAGGGGCAGCTTCTCCACAATCCCTCTGCAGAAAAACATCACGAGACAAACCAGATTAAATAATGAAATAACGCGAGCAGAATTAATTAAAGGCGTTTAAAGGTCATCACTTAAACGATTTGCGTTTGTGTGACTATCCATGCCGAATGAATCTGCAATGACAGACATGAATTAATGAATGGCGTGTTACGTGCCGGGTGGGAAGGCTGGGTTCGATGAGGGGGGCGGGGACTGAACGTGGCGTCTGCCTCCCCTGCAGAACTGTCGCCGCCACCAATATGAACGAGACCAGCAGCCGTTCGCACGCCGTCTTCACCATCATCTTCACGCAGAAGCGGCACGACGTGGAGACCGACCTGTGCACCGAGAAGGTGAGAGTCCACGCAAGGCTGCACCCATGAGCGGTTCCACCCACGCATGGCTCCAGAGACAAAGATCCTTCCGTGCATCACTTTTAACAAATTGGTGGGACAAGTGTTCCGAGTGAACGCCTGTTAACGAGCACACAGGGAGCACACAGCCAACACAACTGAAGATCACCACTAAGTGACGGGACCATGGCGCCTGTGCCAGGCCAGGTGCACACGGGAATACACACGCACATTTGCGTGAGCATCTACATTTGCGTTCGTTTGCTTATAAGTTTACTTGAGTGTATGTGTGTGTGTCAATTTACACGTGCACGTCTTGGTTTTTATAGGCATGTGCTCTTATGTGTCTGTGCATATTTGATTGTTGTGCGCGTGTTTTATTTCGTGGCTTCTGTTCTCCACGGCGCCGCGAGCGATGATTTGTCTCATGTGCGCAGGTCAGCAAGATCAGCCTGGTGGACCTGGCCGGGAGTGAGCGGGCCGACTCCACGGGAGCCAAGGGCACTCGGCTCAAGGTGAGAGAGACCCACGCCCCTGCGTGGTCCTGCCCCTCTCGGCACACGGCACCTCCTGCACCGCCTGCCGGGCAGCTCAACCTTCTACAGTGCTCATCTTAGGCAGGAAGGTGGCGGCGGCAGCAGAGTGGTAACACTCGTGCCTCACAGCAAGGAGGCCCTGGGTACGATTTCCTACTGGGGTGCCTTTCTTTGTGGGGTTTGTATGTTCTGCCCCTGTTCTGCCTGGGTTGCCTTTGGGCTTCACGGTTTTCTCCCAGAGCTAAACTTATACATACAATGTAACTCGTATTGGCCAAACATCCCACTGCTGACAGATGACCTTAGATGGCGTTACACACAGCAGCAACATGGTCCCCTCCTGTGCAAACTTGACAGGACCCTCCTGAAAAAGAGTCCTGAGATTTTCTAAGAGTTTTCTGGGTAAAAATGTCTTGTAGTAATAATAATAAATAATAATCAGCAAGCCTGAAGTGCAAGTGTTCGTGGTCATCTCGTGTTTCTGCTCACCCGTCCAATGCCTTGCCGCACACAGGAAGGCGCTAACATTAACAAGTCTCTCACCACGCTGGGCAAGGTGATCTCCGCCCTGGCCGAAGTGGTGAGTGAGGAGCTTCTTTGATGCCCATCAGGCTGCGTTTGCCAGGCTAAGGTTTTGTGCGTTGTTGCCACCGATGTTGCTATCGCCTTTTCCGGAAATGCTGCGGGCATCTTCAAACAAAAACGCGCCCTCTGCTTCACAGCGGACCGTAACAATCCCCCGACGTCATTTGAAACGAGTCAGCCATTGTGTGCTGGCGATTCGGTCCAAATTTGAAAAATGACACCACAAATTCCTCGATCGAGGGTTACATACAGCAACATCGCCCCCTACTCGGAAGACTTGTGTGATCGTGCATCATCACAATAATAATGAAGATTATTCTGATAAAAGCAGCACTGGGGCAGCACTCATCCATCTCTAATGGTGCCTGTGGGTCCGTGGTAGAAATTCCAAATGGCTATGGTGGATAGTTTCCAGTGTTCCTATAGACAACCATTGCTCACTTCCCCTAAAGTGGTAATCTTTTTATCAATCATGCAATGGATGACAAGCTGAAAGGATCCCAAGTGGGATTTTCTCTTAAGACAGCGGTTTGAAAACTTTTTGCAATGGTGGCCCCCCAATCAAGACGACTGATGTACCATCCCCCCCTCTCCACTCGCCCAATAAACACAACTTAGCCACATTACACAGGGAGATCACATGTCCACACCTCTAGTGTTGTGTATTAGTGTGTTTTGTGTTGGTAAGGCCTGTGTTCCAAGTTGTGTTTTCATATTTTTGTCAAACAAGGTGCTCACCTTCAACACGCACATGCATATTTTCTCTATCCATGCAGCAGCCTAAAGACTATCGGGGAGCATGCCCCACGGGGTCCGAACCACTGCTCTAACACAATACCACCCATCTTACTCCTCTCTCAACCTTGTTATTGTGTGCTGGGTTTTTTTGTACGAATTACAATGACATTTGTGCGATGACGTTTTTAATGTTGGTGCCTGGGTGGTGTTTGGAGGCTGCTCTTGCTGTCACCGCACAGATGAATTGATGAACTGAGTAACTGGCTCTTGTGTTTTTGCTTGCTTCACACACGGCCTCCCTCGCTTAGGATTCTGGACCAATCAAGGTACCACAAAGCCCTGCCTGCCGGTCCGCAGACCTGTCCTGTTTGTTTATCTTTTTACGGTCAGCGATCGAAATGTAAATGTAGAAGTCCCCGTATGAATCTCTTGCGTCCAGCCGCTCACGGAGACACCGCAGAGTAGGGATAGGGGCCCCTTCTGAGAAGCGCCAGTACGGAGCACCACTACGTTGACCCCACTGGTCACGTTAATATTCTGATGGCGATGAGATTTTGTACCAACCAACTGCAGTGATCATTTTTGCGTAAGCAAATATACTTATTTTGACACAGTTATTGCATTCCGCACCTTGACTTAATCTGGGAACGCTTTCTTGAACTTTTTTTAATGCTTGGCATTCTCAGGGTTTATTGGAAGTGGCTGAGGCTCAGAGAGAGAAACTGAGGCACGCAACATCTTAAAATTAGCAATAAATTCAAGTAGACAAGATAATCCACGTTATTTTAAAAGATAAACACGTATGGAGTTCTTCTCTGAAGAATGCTGCCGATTGGAGGAACGCATGCTGATGCCGCGGTCGTACGTTTGAGGTGGTCACATGATGATGTCCTGTCTTACATGGTGTCGCTTTGCTGGTCGTGTTGATTTATCTTCGCCGATGTTTATTTTTCCACAGCAAAGCAAGAAAAAGAAAAAGATGGACTTCATCCCTTACCGGGACTCAGTGCTCACCTGGCTTTTGAGAGAGAACCTGGGTGAGTGGGGCGCGTTCGTAAGACGCTTCTTCTCGCCACACCGATTCCACAAGCACGCTTCATTGCCTCGGGCGGCAGGGTGGTGGTGCAGAGTTGACGCTTGTGCCCCACAGCAAGAAGGGTCTGGATTTGATTCCTTTCTCGGGCGCCCTTTTTGTCTGGCATTCATGTTTTCCCCCTGTCTGGTACAGCTACAATACCGTATCATTTTAATGGTATTGGCCAAACATCCCAATGCAAAAAAATACCTTCAAATTACTCAATTGGGATCACACATAGCAGCAACATCACTCTCTACTGCAACCACATGGCAGCACCGACCTGATAAAGTTTATTGACACTCAGTGAGGCTTTCCTGGGTAAAGAAGCTGAACGACAATATCAATAACAATCTGTAGCTGACTTCCTGGCTGTACATTAAACCCCGAGAATGAGACGTGGTCGCTAATACATTTATGATAAAAAAAATTGTTTTGCTCAATTGTTCCTTTGTGCAGGAGGGAATTCCCGCACGGCAATGGTGGCAGCGCTCAGCCCAGCCGACATCAACTACGACGAGACGCTCAGCACGCTGAGGTAGCGGCAGCGCGGCCCAGCTGCGCCCCCTCCTCCCTCTCTTCGTGCCACAAAATGCGTCCCATCGCCCGGCCTAGAGGCAGTGGGGGAGGCTGCCCCGAGCCGGACGCGGAGTACTGGGTTGGGTAGCTTGCTGCTACCCACATGCCGGCACCGCTTCCATGCACCGAGCGGTCACGAGTCGATGGGAGCGGTCAGGAGTTCGTGCCAGACCTTATCTGGCTCCACTTGCGTAGACATTTTTACGAGGGCGTCTGTGGCTCTGAAGGAGGAGGTGGCGTCTCCTTTGAGAAACTAGCGAGTAGCATTTGACCACTCGTCTATGATGACAGTTTGGGGCCATGATTTGATTCACGTGCAGTCACAGTTGGATACAATTGAGATTTGCTCAACGTTCGTTGTAATTGCAGAATCTTTAGTGACCACAGGTGTTCACGACCCTAGTCAAATGCAATGAAGAAGAATTGTAACAAATAGTTTTTTACATACAGGAATCTATACATGTATCTTGAATGTAAGATTTAATTTTCATCAATGAAACAACGCCGAAGAGTAATGCAGCGTTTGTCCATGTAACCCCGTTAGTTTTGCTCAATTAAACGTCTTTTGTTTCGAGTCCACATTCTTGCTTTCCCTTAAGGAGAGTGAGGTTGAGTGAGTTGGTCTGCTGAACTTCTCAACCCACTGCTACCCTACCCTGTCACACCATCCTTGATGTTTTTTGGCCACTCATCACATTGGGCCTTTGGGCCTGTGCTCAGAAATTGCATAAAAACAACAACACCACTCCTCTTCCCGTCGACATTCCCCACTGAGGCTTCTCTAATGGGAAAGTTGGAACGGAGCGGAGGTGACGGTGAGCACCGGCACCGTTGCGTGTGTGCAGGTACGCAGACCGAGCCAAGCAGATCAAGTGCAACGCGGTGATCAACGAGGATCCAAACGCGCGACTCATCCGCGAGCTCAAGGAGGAGGTGGCGCGGCTCAAGGAGCTGCTGCTGTCCCAGGGCCTAGGCGACATCGTCGACCGTGAGTGGCTTCTCGCCTGCGTTCCGCAACGCGCCAACACTCGCTCGTTAAAACCCCAGCGACGGTGCCGATGGCACCGGCTTGAAAATCCTTTACTGCTGTCTTCCGTGGAGAGACTAGCCCCGCCATAGAAATGTGGACTTTCCACTATCGGCTCTCGGCTGCCATTGGAGATGAGCGCCACCTGAAATGTTGGAGACTTTCTCTTTTCCTCCATTGCTACTATGCCTTGCCAGCTCAGAAGGAGGGAGGTCCTTGGTCCTGAATATTCACTCTATATTTCTCAAATGTAAGATTGTTGTTAATAATGAAGATGCTGGTAAAGTATTGTCTGGCCTATTTTTTATGATCATTCCGTTTCATATTTGCAAAATGTAAGAAACGATTAAAGAGTCATACTTTTCACGTTAGCCAGATGGGCAGTGCCTCACGTATGCTTCCACATGGTGAGCGGTTCCACCAGAAACCAGATGATCATGAAAAATATATATACGCCGCAGAATTAACCAAGGTGACCTGCCGGATGCGAACCGCAAAGCTTTGCCACGGGTGGTGAACGCCCTCCGCTGGGCCTCGTGGATATCCCATAATGATAGGCTTGGTGCAGTGACCCAACGTGGCCCCTCTTTATTTACCCAACAATAAAAGCAGAAGATGATGATGATGATGATGTGAGAGCCGGGGGGGCGGGTGGCCGGGAGGGGGGGTTGGCATATTTCAGTTAGTCTCCTTGGCACTTGTGTGTGCAATGCCACGAGATATAATATCGCACGCGGCGCCGTCATTTATCCCCCCCCCCCTTCACCGTGCGTGTCGCAACATGGTAATAATTTGAGGAATAAGAACAATTTTAGAAAATCATTAATTGCACTGAGGTTGAGGCGACGCATTGCGCTGAGTTTAATTGTAGTTCTCGATCGAACATTGCTTCCGATTCACGAAATATGCGCACATTATAAATTGTGTTTATTACTTTTCTAATGTAAATGTGGTGCACATGTACAGAGCCAGCTTGCGGTCATAAACCGGCCTTAATCGATGGTGAATCTGTTCTGTTTATCTCTTCAGCTGTTGTATACCGTAACAGTTCGCAAACTCCATTCGTTGGATTCCATTCCGGTCAAGCATCCACACCTACTCACCCATCTGCGTTTGCAAGCACTGCATGTGGCATATTTGTGTGAAAGGAGGACTGGCTGTAACTAAAAGTTGGACCACGCTAGTTCGTGAAGACCAGAGCTTTCAGAAGCTCTGCTTTGCTTTGTCTTTCCCCTTTGTCAGAGAGGGGTGGGGGTTTATTGTGACCACCCCCAATGCAACTAACTTATTGCTGCACTGTCATTATTTTCACCTGCATGGTGTGAACAGCAGGAGTCTCTCACAAATGTACTTTATTTAGGGCTGCCTTCCAGCTTTGTGGGTGTGGTGGTGGTGTGCAGATCATTTGTTTGGTTTGGCGGAGGTGGGGGTTGTTGGTTGATGCAGCTTGTGATGCTGTGGTGCGCTGGGTCGTGCGGTGGTGTGTTGGTGGTTAGTCGTGTGCCGGGTGGTGTGCAGGTGGCGTGGTGGTGTGCGGTTGTTGCCTTGACTTTCTGACTGTGCCCTCTCTGTCCTCTCCGTCTCATGCCGCCCCTCAGTTGACCCCGAGTGCGCGTACATCGGAAGCGGACCCAAATGTGTGTATCGTCGGCTTCCCCCAAAACCCGCTTCCCCGTTGCCTCGTGCACACCGCCTCACGGCCTAGTTTTGGCGCTTTGCCAACACGGACCCTCGCAGACCCGGTCCACGCATGGCTCCTCGCGCCCGCCAAGCCTAGCGCATCCCGTACGCCCGCTGGGCATCAGGATCAGGCGTGTGGCCCGGACGCGGAGAGCTGTGTCGGATCGTGGTGGTTTGGTTGGAGAGCCCCTGACCCAGGCCCGAGTTTGTGACACACGTGCGTGTGGCCTGCTTTGACCCCCCCTCACTACCGCCTGCTGTCCCTACACCCTTCTCGCCCTGTTCCGGTTCAAGGTTTGCTCCCTGTGCACGGCCATGAGCTCGCGTTGTTGTTGAACTGGCACTAATGTTGCAGTAAATGTTGCTTGAAATCGCACTCATGGTGGATAAGCTCTCGCGCGGGGTGTTATGCCGCCACATTATTGTTTGCCTTTCATGTTTGCCCAACTGCTTCCCCTTAATTCCTGGCTCTTTGTTTTATTTTTGCCATAAAACACGCAGCTGATGTAACTTTGGATACGCTTAAAGAGCAAAAACCCCATCCAGTTATCACGAATTATAATAAGAACTTCTATAGGCTATCCAAATCCACAAGCTGACTTCCTGTCTGCTAGTAGTCATTGTTGATTAATGTGACAATCCCTTAGACTCGCATTAACTCACCGTGTGAAAGTAATGCCAATGTACTCAACCCACATTTAATCTGCAGTTAAAATCATATTTTTACAAACTCCTTTCTCACATACTTTTTTTTCTTCTCCCTTCCTTTTTTCCTCCCCTCCCATTTTTTCCTTTTCTCCGCCCTCCCTCATCCCGTCTCCACCCCCCCCAACCCGGACCGAGGCAGACATGAAAGACGTTGAGAACAATAACACCGAGGGGCAGGTGGCGGGCGACGCGGGCGACGCTAGCGCCACCGACAGTGACCGCCCTGATGCTCTCTCCCCAGCCACGACTGCCCTCGCCCCCTTGGCCGCCTCCACCAATTCCCCGCTCATGCTGTGCGGGCAGTTGGGCATCGGCGGGCCCGGCCTCATCAACATCGCCAACGCCGCCGCGGTGACGGCCGCCACCCTGCAGGAGCGCATCATGTCGGCGCCGGGCAGCGAGGAGGCCATCGAGAGGCTAAAGGTGAGCGCGTACGCGGCGTACGCGGCCTCCACCGTTCGGGAGATGGCGGTGGCGTGGCCGGATCGCCAGTTTGCGGCGCCACGGGAGAGCTATAGGCTGGTGTGTCGTTTTGGTTTGACGGAAGCGTCCCCACGTTCGAGTTCCGGTCACATTGTCTCTCCGCCCATTTGAGCGACGAGTGGTGCCCCTTGTCTCCATGAGCCAGTGGAAATTCCACATTACCATGGTGAACGTCGGCTCCTCAATAGGACGACCGATGTTGACTTCCACAGGGCATTTATCACTTGATTTGTCTTGAGAGGTTGATTTGAGCTAAATTCTCTCACTGTAGCCACACCTGGACAGGTGTCGTCTTCTTATCGGCAGGGGATTCATCGTGTATGGAGCATCACACCACCTCCTACACCTCAACTCAGTCTGTGGCTCCACCTTCACTGCCACTACGGGAGATGCGTTTGGTTGCTGAGCTCTGATGGAGCCGTTTTACACTTTTTTTTTCCCACCGGCTCGTTTTGTCCTTCACAGGAAACGGAGAAGATAATCGCTGAGCTGAACGTGACTTGGGAAGAGAAACTAAAACGGACGGAGGCGATCAAGAGCGAGAGGTGCGTGCTCGTCGCTGCTCCCCTGCATGTTAGGACTCCTGTTTCCCAGTGACAAGGCTACCATGAAGTAGACTTGTGTGTGCACTGTCCTGATCCTGAAAGGCAATGTAATCATCACATACCTGGTAACCCCTTATCAGTGCCCTACATTATTACAGACCAATTCAGATCTTATTAGTCACCCTGCGCCTTTATAAATCTCAACGTTCATCCTACAAAGTCACATCACAAGGGAGAAATACAAACAAATAGACAACATTTTTTTTTGCCCGTATTGAAACAGCTGTACGCCGTATGGACCTGAACTCAATTTCCCAATACAAGAATACGGGTAAATCATATGGGTTGACAGATATGTCATCACAATTAAGTTCATTTGGTATTGTCCCCATTCTTATCGTGCAAGGGTGTCTGTGGTAGTTACAGTCGGGGGCGATGTTGCTTTTTGTTATCCAAATTGAATAATCTGCAGGTAATTCATTTTTTTTGGCAAATTTGGACTATGACGCTGACATGCAATCGCCTACTTAGTTCAAATCACATCATGGGATCTTTAACGTCCTCTGTGAAGCAAACATGTAGAATTGTATGGTTAATACGCAACGCAGTAATAACCAGGACGGCCTGCTAGATTCGAATGACGAACGTCTATAACAAGCGAGGGATGCACGTCCAGGGGACTATGTAAATGTAATGTCGTTGTCGTGGTTGGTGTTGTGCGATTGTTTCAACTTCGGTTTGCGGCTCCAGGGAGGCCCTGCTGGCGGAGATGGGAGTGGCTATCCGCGAGGATGGTGGCACGCTCGGAGTCTTCTCTCCCAAGAAGGTGATTCCTTCGTTCTGCACCAAGTTCCATGGTCACGGGGCTACCGTTACGTTGCCTTCTGCGGCATTGCTTTTGGTGCTGCTGCTTTCATTGGTTGACTTTGCACATTTGTGTGAGTGCGTTTCAATTGGTACTGTTTTGCTTCGACATTATTAGTTGCTGGAGACGTTTGTTTTGTGGCAGTGTGCCACGTGGCAGGAGAGAATACCGCTTGTGTTAACAAAAGCCTGCAGCAGCGTTGCGATGCACCGTGCTTCAATGTTTGTGTTGCGCAATTGTGTGCTTTCTGTCAATTAACTTTTCACTAATCTCACATTTCATTTTTCGTTTCATGCCAATGTTCTCTTGTAACCCTCCTAATGCTGAAAATGCTTGCAAATCCATGTGCCAAACAAACCAAACTACCTGTGACAGCTTTTCACTGGGAGACCGTGCAAGCTGTTTACGGACCCCGTTGGGGTATTTTCCCCTAAAAAGGTTGGTTGCTCAAGCGATTTTTGTTAGTGTGCTGAAGTTTTACTTTTAAAATGTCCCTCTTGCTTAACCCTTTGTGAGCATCAATCTGTCCTTTTTTCCCCCAGATCTGCAAACTAGATTCTTTACCCCCAATGCTGAGCTCTGTGTTCCTTTCCTGCCTTGGGGCCCTGGTAGTGACAGCAGCGCACTGTTGGTGAGCGTGTGCTCGCGGTGCACTTTGTCTGCAGTGGGCAATGAGTCCGGCCAGAGTTATACAACGGAGTCTGGCTCCTTTCCGTGTGAGCAGCACCTGCCCAAGGCCACAGTGGCATCATTTGGAACCCGCTTCTCGAGAGAATCATCGAGCTCAAAATCCCATCCGTTGTTATTTGATTTGTATCTCAATCTGGTGCAGCCCTATTATGAAGGCCCCATTTTGATATCCTTCATTGTATATGCAGAACATATGCATGAAATGGATACACATGGCAAAATACTGTCTGCAAGGCTTGTATCAAGGGAGTGTGGTAAAGGGGGACTATTTGGACTGTAATGTCATCAATCAGGGTCGTTGTCTGACCTCTCCTGTTCCCCAGCCGACTGTTGAATGCTTCCCAGAGTAGACGACGCAAAGTGGCGAACTGACCCGAACCAACTAATGCCACGTACCAGGGCCCTGAATTCTTGAGAGGAAAGCACTTTCACAAGAGATGTATTTAAGCCTTCCCCACTCCCATCACGGAGCCCCCTCTCCTCGATATGTCTGAGTGTCATCTCTAACTTGCGTGCCGTGCAGTGCTCCGGTGATGTTCCCTTGGGCATGCACAACCAACCAGACACAACCTCCTTTGTGGCGAATTAATGCATAGCATGCCAGGAGCCCCGTGTGTCACTGCGAGTCAATGCTATGTCAGTTGCAGATTGTCACTCGTGACTCTTATTTAAACCCAACGCTGTGTGTAAATGATAAGAAACCTATCGCTCCAGAACAATGAGCGCAGGCCGGAAACAGACGTTGGCCTAAACAACAATGCGACCACAAGTTTAGTTCTTGAGCTGGTGGTTTGGTTAAGGCTGACAGAATTGTACATGCAATGCGGTGATCAGTTGACATACATGATGGGAGTTGTGCCTGTGTTAACTATGTATAAATGTTTTAAACATTGTTTATGCAGAGTATACATAAACTTTCTGTAAACGATGAGAGCATTGCACATGCAATGTCGTGATCACATGACACACACGATGGGAGTTGTGCCTTCCTGCTGGTTGTGAGCAGCGCACCTCTGTGTGTTGTTAAAGCTCCCTAATCGATAGACCAAAGGGATGGGGGTGGCCTTGTGTGGATCGTAAACTAGCCCTGCGACCGCGGCGCTTGGTAAAGAGGCGCAGGCTCTGCTGGGGAGCGTAGAGACAGACAACGCTGCGCGTTCTGACACTGACGCCGCCGCCGCTGCCGCGTGCCCTGTTCCTCCAACACCCGCCCGGCAGACCCCACATCTCGTCAACCTTAACGAGGACCCGCTGATGTCGGAGTGCCTCCTGTACTACATTAAAGACGGGATCACAAGGTGAGTGCGGAGTTTGAGAGCGCTACTACCATAATCGTTAATAAAGCGATCGGTTAATTTCCTCCATGGACATATCTTTGTAGATGGCAATGAAACATCATGGTATCTGTGCATGCAAATAACTCATTCATAGTTGATTTTTAGGTTAGGCCACGTAATGCTCTGGTCAAATTTGCATCAACGAAAAAGTTTTGTTTCTGATCCCAGAAGTGACATCACTAATACGATGTCACTTGCACGCTTGGCACCAAATGTGATGTCGCGCACGATTTCCTGCATCTCGTGCCGGAGTCGCGAGGTTCACGATAACGCGGGTACCCGTACGGGGCTGTGCGCGTGCGCAGGGTGGGTCGCGACAGTGCCGAGAACCGGCAGGACATTGTGCTGAGCGGGCCCAATATCCGCGAGGAGCACTGCATCTTCCGCAGCGAGACCAAGATCACGGGTGAAGGTGAGCCGCTCCGATCACTCGTGGTCGCTGTGGTGTGTGCACGGGATGCTGAGGATGGTGGCGGTGATATAGATGGTGTTGAAGGTGGTGGCGGTCATGTTGATCATGATGATGATGGTGGTGGTGATTATTGATGTTGATGGTGGTGGCGACGGTGATGGTGACGATGTTGATGGTGGTGGCCGTGGTGATGTTGATGATGATGATGGTGGTGGCGGCGGTGATGGTGACGATGTTGATGGTGGTGGCCGTGGTGATGTTGATGATGATGATGGTGGTGGCCGTGTTGATGGTGACGATGATGGTGGTGGCCGTGTTGATGGTGACGATGGTTGTGGTTCTCACGTTGCAGTGGTGGTGACGATGGAGCCGTATGAGGGGGCGGAGACGTACGTCAATGGGAAGAATGTCACTGAGCCCATGGTGCTGCGCTCGGGTGAGCCTGAGATTTTTCAACCAAGAATCTATATTTATGATTTTGGAGAAAATAAAGCAATGGTTGTTTTTGTTATTGATTGCGGATCAACAAACCATGACAGAGGTGACACACTGCGTGTTACGTTTGCACTCGAGCGCTCTCGAGAGGAGACTGATCCACCAACCCTTGCCGGTCAAGTGCCGAATTGCAGCCTTGTGCCACCATTCCATCCTCGGTGAACTCAGAAATGATCTTTGAATATTAAACCCACTTTGGGCAGCATGGTGGCACAGTGGTGATGTTCATGCCTCAAGTCAGAAGGTTCAGGGTTCAATTCCTGACTGGGGTGCCTCTTTGTGGAGTTTGTTTCCTCTAGTTTCCCCTCATAGATAAAAATGAAACCACAGTGTAACTGGTATTGGCTAAACATTCCAATACCTTAAATTTACCTGCAAAATAGTCAATTGGGTTGACAATTGTCTTGAAGCGGTGAAGCTTTCCTGGGTGAACTCAGCGTAATAACAATAACAACAACAATGTTGTTGCTGCTGCTACAGGAACTCGGCTGATCTTGGGGAAGAGCCACGTGTTCCGCTTCAACCACCCGGAGCAGGCACGCGCCGAGAGGGAGCGCACCCCGTCGGCCGAGACGCCGTGTGAGCCCGTCGATTGGTCGTTTGCCCAGCGCGAACTCCTGGAGAAGCAGGGCATCGACATGAAGCAGGAGATGGAGAAGCGGTGAGTGCTAATTTGCGGGCAAGTCAGCAGCAGTTGTCCTATGGAGAGACTTGCCCCTGCCATAGGGATGCACAATTGCCACTTGTGGCTTGGCTGTAGATGACAAACGACAACCAGTGCCTTGCGATGCTCATTTGTGCAGGAAATCGCTGTTGTTCGTGGCTGCCGGAAGTGAACCTCAACGCGAGTGCCCAAAGAGAGCGCACCGGTGCATTGAGCCGTTGGGCCACCTCGGTGTCGCGTGTTCCCGACACAGAGCCACTGCAGGGCAGG
Organism: Lampetra fluviatilis; assembly: GCF_964198595.1. Lineage (NCBI taxonomy): Eukaryota > Metazoa > Chordata > Hyperoartia > Petromyzontiformes > Petromyzontidae > Lampetra > Lampetra fluviatilis. The sequence goes on along the minus strand of NC_136302.1, from coordinate 13,130,241 downwards.
TGTCAGGGCCGATGCTGCTGTGGTTTAAGAGCGTTTCACACTGACACGGGGCAGGTCCCAGCGCTAATGCCGCTGTGCTGTTTTGCACGCTGCTGTATCCAGGCTGCAGGAGATGGAGCTTCAGTACAAGCGGGAGAAGGAGGAGGCTGATCTTCTCTTGGAGCAGCAAAGACTTGTGAGTGCCCACCTTTGTATTTATACAATGCACGCGTGTTTGGATGTGTGTATGTGTGTGGGGGTGTGGATGGGGAGCAGTGGTGGAGTGCTTGGCACACTGCGCTGCAATCCCAAGTGCCTGGGTTCAGTTCCGGCCTATGGAATGCCATTAATGGCATGTGGTATCTGAATCTGACTGTTTTAAATGAGTACCTGGTACAGTTGTATGAACATCAGCCCTCGGCAAAGTCAGCCAGGTGTGATATCGGCCACACCACCCTATATGTGTGTGCCGTGCTGGCCTTCATGGGAACACTGTAACAGTACTTGCACGAGTATTCTACAAGGCGCTATATAAGCGGTGTGAGTGTGTGAATTACGCTAAATTAAAACCAACAGTAGTACTTAGGTTTTACATTTTATATATGAAGATGCAAAACCTGAGCCACCACAACTAGCCTCCATACATTTTTATTGAAGGCGACGCGTGTGTGCTGAGACAATTTCTCCCTCACATATTTTAACGGAATGTCACTGACCAAATCTTTTGCTTGCTTTCATAACCTGCTAAGTCTGAGTTGCGTGGTGCGTTGCCCTGCGAGTGCGTGGACTGGTTACGCTCTTGGTGCTTGCGTCTCATTGCTTACAGTGTCTGTTAGCGAGCCGGCGGTGCTGTCAATTTGCGATGAGCACGCGGCCTACCAAGGCACTTGGCATTCACAATCTGTCCGCTTCCACTTGCCCTGCTTGATTCTTAATCATTTTGCCAATTATGTTGGCAGTGAATGAGCCTGTGACAGCCTGATGTCTTGTTTCCACGGCCAGTGTAAAATGTGCCGACTCGGTTGCTAGACTGCCCAAATGGGCCGTGGCGACACTGCGCCAAGACCCTGGTGCTGACACTGCCTGTGGAAACGGCATCACTGGCTAAAATAAAGCAAGACGATTCTGGGTTCGACTCCCTGCTCTGCATGGGTTTGACTCCCTGCTCTGCATGGGTTTGACTCCCTGCTCTGCATGGGTTTGACTCCCTGCTCTGCATGGGTTTGACTCCCTGCTCTGCATGGGTTTGACTCCCTGCTCTTCATGGGTTTGACTCCCTGCTCTGCATGGGTTTGACTCCCTGCTCTGCATGGGTTTCCTCTACGTTCTCTGGTTTCATCCCATAGCTAAAATCATACAGTGTAACTGGTAGCGGTCAAACATCCCAATGCTGAAAAAGTACCTACAAATTACTTAAATGGTATTACACATAGAAACCTTCAAAAAACTCTTGAAATTCCTGGATAAACAAGCTTAATAGCAAGAATACCAGTAAACTTAGCAGTTTTAGCATTTGATACGACGTACAAAATGTGTTAAATTGGTATCTTATTACTGTGCACACTGTGCGTAAACTAGATGTGCATTCAAAATCGTTTCTGCAGAGGCAACATTGCCTTTGAACACACTTTAATTAAAATCTCTAAACGATGAGAGCATTTTACACGCCATGTGATGTGCGTGTTGTGAAAGTGAACAGAGCATATGTAACCATGGAAACAAGTCATGCTGCTCATTTGTAAAAGCAAGGAAAAAATGATGTACTCTTCGTCACTCGGCCATGATTATCACTTGTTTGCTTCGATTAAGTTGTTAAAATGATGGGCACTAAGGGTCGCATTCTGACTTGCGGCTCGGCTCTGGCTCAGCTTCTTAATGCTCGGACTCAAACCGCTCAGTTGCTTCCCAAGATGCTTGAGTAAAGCTGCTCAGGCATGGTTCAACTCGGGGGATTCCTGAGCGTGGCTCGTACCATGCTCAGAGCCGACTCGAGTTAAGCATTGCTCCGAGCCGGCTCACTCGGCTCACAGCCAGGCCTGAGCCCGGCCATGCCTTGGGTTGTTTGTTTTAATTTTCATAATAAATGTTTCCCCACTCACACTTCCGTGTCTCCTGCCGCGCACTGCACAATAACAAAACTAACGTTCTCGCTGCCAGCGCTGTGCCCTGCTCTTGGCGGGGGCGGGGGTGGTGGCTGCCGCCCAGTGTCACGAACGTTACTGCCGCGGCGAATCTTCCTGTTGCCGGCTGCAACCTTCGCTCACATCCTGTGGCAGCTGCCTCTCCTCCTCTCCACCGTCTCTCTAACAGTCTCACCGCCGATCTCACTCACGCCCCACACGGTCGTCTCGCACACCTGCGTTGAGCCTGCCGATCGTTTAGATCGCTCTGGGATATGGCCATCACTCATTTAAGTTTTTATTGAGTCATTTAATTTACCCTTTGTGGCACAAACGGAATTGTTATTATTATTATTCAAAATCTCAAATTATGTTTGGTGCGTGTGTGATTTTGTTTGTGATAGTTTTTTTGTTTCTTATAATTTGTTATTTCTTTGACTTAATTTTCTTTTTGTGTGTGTGTTGTGGTGTCGGTGGTGGGCCATTTCATCCCCCTCTACCACCATATGGCCCTCTCTCAAACAAAAACCGTCCTATAAACATAATTTATTATGACGTAAAAACACGGAAACAAAAACAATTGCGAACCCTCCAAACGATTTAAACGTGATGCCCAACGGACGTAACGCCCCGCGCGCGACTCCGTGCGCCGCAAGGACGGAGACTCTGACAGCGGAGACGACTCCGACAAGCGCTCGTGCGAGGAGAGCTGGCGCCTCATCACGTCCTTGCGCGAGAAGCTCCCGGCCAGCAAGCTGCAGACCATCGTGCGCAAGTGCGGCCTCCCCAGCAGCGGCAAGCGGCGCGAGCCGCTCCGCGTCTACCAGATCCCGCAGCGGCGCCGCATCTCCAAGGACCCCAAGTGGGTCACCATGTCCGACCTCAAGATCCAGGCGGTCAAGGAGATCTGCTACGAGGTGGCGCTCAACGACTTCCGGCACACGCGCCAGGAGATCGAGGCCATGGCCATCGTCAAGATGAAGGAGCTCTGCCGGATGTACGGCAAGAAGGACCCCAACGAGAAGGACACGTGGCGCGCCGTCGCCCGCGACGTCTGGGACACCGTCGGCGTCAGCGACGACAAGATCGAGGACCCCGAGCCCGGCACGGGCGGCGTGGCCGTGCCCGGCGGCGGTAATGGCGGCGTGGTGCGCCCACCGGGCGACGTGGACGACCTGAAGGTGCACATCACGAAGCTGTCGGACATCCTGCAGGAGGTGAAGCAGCAGAACAACATGAAGGACGAGGAGATCCGGCGGCTGAGGGACCGCATGATCAAGATGGAGAAGGTGCTGCCCGGCCTGGACCCGTCCGAGAACGGGGACGTCGGGGATGAAGACGACGATAACGACCGGGGTGATGATGACGGCGCGCAAGACGACGACGACGGCGTGCAGAAGGTGGAGCGGGAGCTCATGAAAATTGCCAAGCTGATCCTAGGGGCCGTCGAGGACGAGAAGGGAAATGACGGCGACGGGAAGGACGGTGAGGACAGCCTGAGCCGCGAGGAGAGGATCGTGAAGCTCATGGAAGAGGACCCGGGCTTCAGACGGGGCCGCCTGCGGTGGCTGCAGCAGGAGCAGCAACGTCTGCAGAACCTGCAGCAACAGCAGATTGCGAAGAAACTGCGGCGCGCGCAGCAGGGACAGAGCAGTACCGGGCCGGTGACCACCGCCGGCAGTGGCAGCGGCAGCAGCAGCGGCAGCGGCAGCGTGAGCGGCGCCCCGGACTACGTGATGCACGGCCGCTTCATCCCGCCCTACAACCACAAGCTGCGCTTCCCGTTCCGGAGCGGCCACCAGCAACGGCGGTCGTGGACCGCGGGGATGGAAGAGAAAGGCTATGGCAAAACAACGGAGAAGGAGAATGAGGACGAGAAAGAAACTGAGGATGGCACCAAGGAGGAGGGGGGCGATGCGGCGGACCCGCCGGCGGAGCGGCCACACGGCCAGCAGAGGCATCAGCAGTTCCACCAGCAGGCCTGGCGCCCCTACCACCGGGGCTACCAGCACCACCAGCCCCACCAGAGCCACATCCACCCGAGAGGGGGCTACGGTTACAACCAGTTGGAGAGGCCCTTCAACCCGTACCAGAACTTGGTGCCGCACCAGCCGAACTTACCGCAGCACCAGCATCACCACCCGAACCAGGTGCCGTGGCGTAGAAACTCCTTCTCTGGCCGCACCAGCAACCGCTCGCACCAGCAGCACCGGCGCTCCTGGAACAGTGGGGATTTCACCATCGACTTTTCGAACCCACACTTCCCCCCTCCGCCGCCGCCGCCGTACAAGCAGCAGCAGAAGCAGCACCATCACGCGCAGGCCTGGCACGCGCCCCGCCCCCGCTATGAGTGTGGCTACTTGTCGGACAACGAGTCCCCGGCGGCAGTGACGGCGCGCTACCCCCCTCGCAACGGGGGCCCCGCGAGGCCGTTCGTCCCCCACGGCGCGTACGCCACGCCGCCGCGCATGCGCCGGCAGTACTCGTCGCCAGACCTGAAGGTGTCGCGTGAAACGGACGTCTAGGATGCCGCGTTGGGGTTGACGAGCATCTGGCGGTGCAGGAGGAGGAAGAAGAGAAGGCAGGTGATGTGGAGGAGGGAGGAGAAAAAAGATGAGACAGCCCAAGAACAAGACAAATGTTTTGGATTTAGCTTAAGTATTTTGCTTTTGTTCATGTTCAGGAAGGATGCCATATTTGTTTGCACAATGGGGAGGAGGGTCTGGCATGCTCTGCACAGCGTTTGCTGCCAAAATAAGCGAAAGCCAAATGAACAATGATGACAACGACAACAACAACACGACTGCACCAAGCCTGGGCTGACAGTGATGCATTTGCAGTCACTTAGAAGCATTTCGTAGACTTGCACAATACACAACACAGTAGGTTTACCAGTATTTACAGCTGCATATTTCTTTTTATTATAAAGTACCCCAGGTAATGCTCGTTGAAGTGGAAACGTGCAGGCGAGTTGCTTTGTTTGCATCGCGCCGTCTCTTGTACACAGGTACTAGGAGGGACACTCCTACCTCAATGCACGTCGCGTGCCTTACTGTACCTCTGCCGGTCCAACCGCGCCGGCGCCGTAAGACGCGGCGAGCAACGCGGTCGCCTTGAATGCCCGGCGCTCACTGGCGAACGAGCAACCGCCCTCTGATGCACGGAAGCCAAAACCTCTCAGGTTTTGGCGTCGCCGCGGTGGCCCCGACTGCACTGGCGCTCGTGGAAGCACGTGCCGCTCTCTGCCCCGGATTGTCCCGCGCTCGTGGAGGAGAGCGGACGTTGCCCTGGGTCCTTACTCGGCACCGGGTCTTGGTGGTCGTCGCCCAGCCCCCTCGGCCCTGAGGTTTACTCCTGGGAGGTCGGTGCAGACTGGGGTGGCTCATCTTGCCTCGGGGCCGTGGTGTGAGCCCTTTAAGCTGTGCTGCTGGGGCTTTTCTGGGAAGCAGGGCCCTGGGTAATGCTTTCAATGAACTTAGACTTCTGTCATGTTCATGGAATTTTTACAATCTTGGTATACAAGTGGACAAAACTAAATGAGTAGGAAGGAAAAACAGTTGAGAAACTGTTGTTTTACAATACTGATTAAAACAAATATTATAAATATATTTATCATAAATTGTTCGACCTGTGTAAAAATGTTTAAGTTTGAGTTGCAAACATATTTTGGGGATTGGCAAACATTTCTCGGTTTCACAAGATCCATGTGCCTTTCCTGATCTACGGTTTCTAAAACTGATGCACTATAACTTTATACTCTCTGACCGTAACGCATTGAGGGCCCATGGGGCCGCTAGCGGTGGGCTCACCGATGGGTAGCAGTGCACATCGATTCATTGTGCCAAGTGGGCAGTCGTCGGGCGGCGAGGGCAGATCGGCAAGCCTTGTGCCGTTTAGCAGGAGGGCGCTGTAAGACGAGAACTTGGCCAGGCCACCTCGTTGAACTTTGTCAACCGAAGGAGCCGCACCTCCATGTGGGATATCATTCACGGACCCATTTAGAGATAGACAGCTTGGCCTCAAGAACAAGATTGTGAATTGTGTATATACACATGTATTGTGTGTGTTTGTATGCACGGTACATACAGCCAGATTGCCCCAAATCCTGTCCAACTCTATGATGAGCTGCAGTGGATTGTTGATCATGTTTCCACGAGGCGTTGGCTGTGGATGGTGACACGAGTAAATAAAAACGCAGCACAGTTGGCCTCCTGTAAGCCGTGCGCATCGTTCGGTTCATAGTGCCACTGAGCGTGAACTCCCTAAGGGCTGCAGTGAGGTCGACGGGTGCTGGGCTGCCTTGTGGACGGTTTGTGTAGCGGTAGTGCCAGGCAAAAGGCGACACAGAATGCACTTGCGAACGCGTTGAGAGTGAAGACAATCTTTGCTGTAGTGCTTTTTGTCAGCTTCATTTGCTGCTAAATCACATTTTAGATTTTAACTAGGTGGAGCATAACAGTTTTACTTTTTTTTACTTTTCATTTCAGAGTGTGAGCTGAATTATAAATGCGCAAACGACTGCAATATTTTTCTGCGGCGTGAATTGACGGCGGGAGTTGCAGATGACGGTTGTTATTTGTTTTTATAGCTTAGTGCGATTGTGCTTTGAGAGTATTGGGGAATGTGCAAGCAAGAGTCGAAATGGACCTCAAATCCTGGACGGTCCACTCAACGCCCTGAGCGGGCACCCTTGCCACTCCCAAATCAAGGCCTTGTCCCATCCAGGTGCACTGGGAAAATCACATCCGATTTAAACTTTACGGTTCATAAGGAGCGGAATTGTTAGGTGTGCGCGGTATGTTGACCGGTTGAGTGGGGTCGGGAATGAATTGTGGAAAAGCGTGATCCGGCCCCTCCACTTGCACGGGGGCAAGGGGCGCGCGAGGCAGGGCTTGTGATGACCATCGTGCCCAGCGATGAGCAGCAAGGTGCGGGAATGATGTCCAGTTGAGACGGACTGCTGAGTGTAAGTCTGAACACGAAGGAAACATTAAACACTAACCTCTTGACTCGTTAGGCATTTTGGGATCCGACCTATAAACAAAGGAGACGATACACAGTTTTTGTGTTTTGTAATGCCTTATCCACGATCGTTAGCGAATGAAATGCAACATTTAAAATTTCATAAACAACAAAAATGGAACAAACAAGACCGGAAAGATTTTGTTTTATCATCCAGGAAATGCAAAGGAGATCTCTATGACACTCCCAGGACTGTTGTGTGGCGCTGTAGTCACGGTTACCGTAGTCACGCGTCGTGACTATCCTCATGTTGTTTTCTGTGGTCTGTGGTGTTCGGCGTGCGTAACTTTCTGGAACCCCCCTCTCTGTGTGGTGCCCCCCGTGGCACGTCTTCCCCGTGTGTTGCCGTGGCGTGCAGTGGCGAGTCTATGACGCGTTCATCTGGGGAGGCACCAGCAGGGGGCATCTAATATGGGTGGTGGGGGGGCAGTGGGTGCCCCTCTATTCGCGTATAGGGAGCCGATCTTGGAGGTCAATCAATCTTTATTTTACGTGCCAATATCGCCCTCAATAAAGTTGGTCAGGGGGAAAATGTGTATTTGGTGTGGTATCTAACAGAAGGAAGGAAGCGATGGCATCAGTGGCTTTGGCCATGATGACTGATCTTTACCTCGAGATTGCGTGTCCCTCAAGCCGCCACCCAGTGGAATTGCCTCTCAATATGGAGGGGGTGGGGGCAATGGGGGAGCGCTGCTCTTAATATTGGGGGTACGTCGTCCCCCCTGACCCCTCAACAGAATCACCACTGGTGGCCTGTTACAGGGTCACCATCCCACACTTAAGAAGAGAGGAACGAAGGAGAAATATGTGGGGTCCATTGCCCCCCACAATGCATCGTTCCCATCCACTCGTGCCCCCCCCGCCATTCCCCGCCCCCCGTCCACCCGTGTCCCGTGCCAGCGTGCATGGTTTGTGCGTCGTCTCCGTGGGAGGGAGTGAGGGTGGCGCTGCGAGCACCATCGCGTGTTGAGCTGGGGGTTAAATAAATTGAGCAGGCACGAGAGGCGAGCGCGCATTGTGTTCATTTCTACAGGTGTTGGTTTCTCCGACAGTGTACGCCATCCATACTCACTCAAGCAACAGCTCCAAAACCTTCCGTTCGCCATCACTTGCCACACACACACACATGCACACGTATGTTCTTTGCTAACGATACCCAGATTGGAACTAATTTCCTGGTTAGGCACATCACCTAATGGAATCCTATAAAAGAGCCATTTGAGCTTCAACAAATTTGCTTTGCCATGCTCATCGGGGTGAGTCATTCCCTCGGAAGTGCCACATTGCCAAAAGCACGGTGGCGATGCCAGGTCAAGCAGGCCGCGCCGCACGGATGACGGTGACGGTCGAACCCATGCACGGCAGCGGTGGCGTGCGCCGCCTGTTCTCGCTCCGTGCCGCCCACCCGGCGCCCGTGGCGGATGTTTTACGCCTGTGGTGTATTTTCGTACGCACGCTGCACGGATGGCGTCAGGAATACGAGAACCGCCTGCTCGCGCTGCAGCGGCAGGTGGACACGCACCTGACCGGGGATCCGCACCTCGACGACGAGGACGACGATGACGCGGAGGACGAGGGTGAGTGAGCCCGCCCCTCTGCGGCGGTGCGACGCAAAGCCACGGGTTACTTTCCTCTGGTAGCCTCACCGGGTGCACCGCCCTGGTGGCGCTGGGCCCAGCGGTAGCTCATTTGCCGCTTGTTGGTAAAATTCACGGTTTGAATCTGGCAGGCTGCCCTGGCTATTATTACTGCAGGTATATTAAAGTAATACTATGCACCGCCTGATTCACAATTTGACATCATTCAAAGAAGAGTAGGGCATTGTGTGTTTGCAAGAGTGGTCCATATAAAAAAAATGACACTGCAAAAGTACTTAATTGGCAAAGAGCAATTGTCCAAATTTACTGTGAAACTTTGCAGAACCATAAAAAAGTGTCCTGAGACTCGGTGAGGCTTTTCTGGGGAAACAAAGGAATTGTGTTCAGTTGATTTACACAACGAACCAAGCACCTGCTTCCTCTCATCTTTCCCTTCAAATGTCTTCCCCTCCCTCTGCTTCAGCGAGATAAAGGTTATTACAGCCAATACTATGATTCATAATTGAATTTCAAATTCTAGGTTGTGAGAATTGTTCGCTAACTCAGTAGTGAGGCAAAACAGGTTTTTTGCGTTAGATCGCGTAAATATAATAATGTGTCGTTAAACCCGCCACCACCCGACAGCCAATTAGTAAGGTTTGTCACGTAAAGAGAACGTGCCAATTTGTTACTAGTGCAGCACACACGTGTGTGTAGGATAGCCAAGCCACAATATTACAATCTGAGTACGACGTTTCGTCAGTAATTACAACTAGCTTCATCAGGTGACAGCCAGACAGTATTACCTGGTGCGTTAAACGCTGTGTACATACAACTTTTAAATTTTGTTGGCTGCATTGGGTGGTCGAGGAACTTAACGACACGTGGCCAGATCGTTACGTTTGCTTCACACGTTGGCTATATGTTAACGTCCCCGATTTTATACATCTCAGAAATCGCGTGTCGTTTGATTATTTTCCCACAACGGTGTTGCGGTGTTCGGTTTCCCGTTGGCATCGTGCAGGTGCGCATAAATCGCTTCCCGCGGGCCTTGTTCCGTCGACAATTCCCGGAGCGTTTCCAGTAAATCCCTGCATGCGCCTCTTTTCTGGAGCTCGTCCTCTGCTTCCCCCAAACTCGGACCCTCGCCTCCCGTTTCCTCCCACGCCCAAGCGAATGGGGAGGAGATGTAGGCACAAGGCCCCTCGGGACAACACAGCAGCCAAGGCTGCATATGCCAGGCGCAACAGAATTTATGGTTGTGCCTCTTTAATGACGTTCATCCTCCGAGTTGCTACATTTTCCTCTCCGTGCTTTGTGTTTGTGCCCGTGGCCTTCCGTGACCTTTCAGACAATCACCGAGTCCAGTGTCTGCTCCTTAATCCAGTTTGAGGAGGCACCTTAGTCCATGTCTGGTTTCTAGGACTCAAGTACAGCCTGCTGATGGATTAACGATGATGATGTTCTTTCATCGCGTCTCGAGTGGAGAATCGCTTCAAAGTAACGCATGGGATCATTACAATGGCAAGATAAAATAGAATAGCATAACATAAAAACGTGATTCAATTCAAGACAAACAGTTGCATAAACAAGGGAAGGTTACGATTAAATACTGTTGATGAGAATATTCATCAGGAAAACAACAAGCCAAGTTAGGCTTTTATAAAGAATTTTTAAAAACAATTGAAAAATTTTGATTGGAATGTGAAACCGTGAGCTTAATTAGTTCCTTCTCATACTGGAGCCACGATTTGCTACTCGCATAAAATCATCGTTTTTTCTTGTGTGTGTGGACATATACAGGGAGCGGTGATTAGTGCTGCACTGCGAACCCGGCGATCACTCAGGGCCCATAACAGTGGCAAATATCTCAACCAGTGCAGGGCCTCCCCAAGGCCAACTCAGCCTTAAATAAGTACCTGGTGTGGTGTGTAAACAAAAGCACTGGGAGACAGAGGCAGCCGACCATGGTGTGCCCGTGCTGGACTTCATACTTGCTCACTAACAGCACTTGCCCCAGCAGTCTGTGTGTGCATGTCTGATTGTGTGAATTTGTGTCTGTATGTGCATGGAAATGCCAGAATATATGGTGCCCGCATTCCAATTTTTTTCAACAGAGCATAGGCCCACAGGCCCAAAGGCCCAATATGTCAGGCAGCCAGAACAAAAAGCACTTTCAGAGTTGTAATAGATAAGTATTAACACATGTTTTGAATGGAGAAAGGTTATTATAAGAGCTTGGTAAAAGTTGAAGGGAGTGAATTTCTAAAGTGGATCAATGCGAGGGAAGAAGCAGAAAGAGCAGTGCTGTGATCTGCGGTGTGGTGAGTGGGTGGGTCGGTGGGTGGGTAAGCGTTGTTGTGACCTGCGGTGTGGTGGTTAACATGGTATGGACAGTCAGCCTGGTAGAGCGATGGCTCACGGAACAGTAACTAGGGTAGTGGTAATGATGTAAGAGTGATGAGGAGGCGACTGACTGCCTGCCGCTAAGTGAGTGACTAGAGTGAAGTGGTGAGTTCTGGATCATCGATCGCCCTGACTGCTGCTTTGAATGCTGCCGAGTGCAGTGAGCGAGGAACTGGGTGCTCCACCCGAGATTTGACAGCAGCAGGATTCTAACGTTGGCGGATCGTGTGCTTTCTAAATCCGCAGCGGTGCCTGTTATGTAGACGTATGTGTGCGTACGCGCGTTTTCCCTCCATGGCCCCATTGTGTCGGCAGCTCAATGGACGGAGGGCGAGTTCAACCTGGCGCTGTGGGCCTTCCGCAAGTGGAAGTACCACCAGTTTACATCCCTGCGCGACCAACTCTGGGGAAACGCCATCTTCCTCAAGGAGGCCAACGCCATCAGCGTGGAGTTGAGGAAGAGGGTACGTCGAGATGCCCACGATGCCCGCGATGCCCGCGATGCCCACGATGCCCGCGATGCCCACGATGCCCACGAGGATGATTGGCTTTTGATCGTCCTCCTGCTCTTCGCCAGGGCGTCTCGGCGTGCTTTACGCATGATAAGCCACTTGCGTGACGTCTCATCTCAAACGTTAGAAAGGGCACCCCAGTGGCTGCTGTCCCTGTGCAGCACAAGGTGACTGGGCACCCGGCCGGCAAGTGGGCATTCGTTTGCCAGACCTTTGTGGTTCATATCCGGCAGACCGCTGAGATGCACACTGCGGGTGTATTAATCTTAAATCAATGTACTCTGTGGTTACAGTGGACGTTAAAGATCCTGTGAGGTAATTCAAAGAAGAATATGACACTGCCAGCGTCAGCGGCCAAAATTTGCCACATTCATGAAAATCACTCACAAATTTACTTAAAAGGCAATCGTAATCGCCGCCCCCTGTTGCGATTATCTGAGCAGGAACCTCCTTAAAAAGAGTCTTGAGACTCGGTGAGGTTTCCCTGAGTAAACAAGCATAGCACTAATTAACACCGCACGGTGTTACAATCGTTACAAAGTCTTTGCTGCACCGTCCATCGCGTCACTGCCAGGACAGCGTCGCGTGTGAAAGCCGCGTCACGTCCGAGTAGTGAGCGCGTCCATGCTGCTGCGCACCGCATGTGCAGGTGCAGTTCCAGTTCGTGCTGCTGACCGACACGGCCTACTCGCCACTGCCCTCCGAGCTGCTGTCTCCGGAGGCGGCGCGCCAGCGTGACCGCGACGACACCGGCGACCGCCCATTCCCCCGCACCGTGGTGGCCGTGGAGGTGCAGGACTTGAAGAACGGAGCGACGCACTACTGGAGCCTCGACAAGCTCCGGCGAGTGGGCACGCCTTGCCAGGCCATGATAGACCACGTGAGGCCAGGCCATGCGAGGCCAGGCCGAAAAGAGAAAGGTGAAATGGTCACGTGGTGTAGAAGCGTTTAACGCGCCATTGATGATTGTTTCAGCTCACGATGATAAGGTGAAGAACGTTTCTCACAGCCGCACTTGGCGATTAGATCCGCGACGTTTCACTTGAAAAGGTGCCAAGCATCTTCAGGAGAGAATGCAGGAAGTCCGAATAAAATCTAGGAAGTCAGAAAGTGACTTGTGTGTTTAGCTCCTCGTGTTTGTTTCGGATAGTTTTGAAAGTCAAACGATCGTCTCCCTGCTCAGTCGGTAGTGCTCCTTTACAGGCGCCTAGGGGCACTGCGTGTAGTTACTCAGCCAGGTTCGTCATGTGTGCAAATTGTCTGCAAATGGCATGAAAATCTTACGTTTAGGCAAATTAAAAAACCCACATGATGTAGAATAACTTGAAAAATAAAAACGAGACCCCAAATCATAATGGTTCACCCGGTCGTGAAGGCTAGGTCGGGGTGGGTGTAGAGGTGTCGCTCGCCCGATGCAGAGGCGCAGTGGTGACACCCGTGCCTCTAAGCAATGAGGATCTGGGTTTAGTTCCTCCCATGAGCACCTTTTTTTGAGGTGTTTGCATATTCTCTCCCTTTTCTGCATGGGTTTCATTTGGGTTTACCACGGCTAAACAAACATACAATGAAACTAGTAATGGGCAAAAATCTCCCTTTAAAAGGACTGTGTGGCTTTTCTGGGTAAACAATATCAATTTAAATCAATGTCGGAGATGTTCACATCGTACTGGCGTTGGCAGGCAGCGGCTGGGCACGATGCGGGAGATGTACGACCGCGCCGGGGAGATATCGTCCAACGCGTCCGAGGACGGGGAACCCGGCATGACGGGCCACGACCCCTTCTACGACCGCTTTCCCTGGTTCCGGCTTGTCGGCAGGTGAGAGCCCCGTGCTGCTGCTACTGCTGTACCCCCCCCCCCCCACGCTCACGCCTCCTGTGGTTGCTGCTCCCCGGAGCGCCGTCGCGAGGAACCGACGCTTCTGGCGTGCGAGTCGGGCGTCGCGGTGCGGTGACGGGGACAAGTGCTGTCGGTGGTGCAGCTGGCTCCTGTGCTGGCTCTGTCTCTGCCAGAGGTTGTAGTTGGCCTCGTGTGACCCCCCATGTGTGCTTGGGTTTGATTCAAAACATTTGCATGGGTTCTACGTACAAAAGCGATTGCCTCTGACGATTTGGTCCACTGGGCCGCCATAACTATTGCGTTCTCCAATTCCGCACCGCTTTGCAATGTTGTACGGAAAGAGGTCTGCTCCCCATTGGTCTGGCCAGCTCGGTGTTTCACGGCCAGGGTTGCATCAACGTTGCATCAACGCCGGCCACAGAGTCCGTCACAGACGCGCTCCGATAGTGCCTCGGTGTTTCGCGGGCAACAAGGATTCCAGTGCACCGAGCGGGCCGCTGTTGAAGCACGCGGTGGCGCCTGCGTTTCTGTGTGCGTCTAAACCTGTGTGAGCGATGACACTCCCTGTTGCTGCTTCTCGTTTAGGCCACTATTTTCACACTGATTCCCTTTCATTCCCCTCCTTCACCCCCCCACCACTGCCCCGACACCTCCAAACTCACACCGCTCCCTCCTTCCATGCCCCCCACTCTTCCCTTTGCACTGTACTATAAAATCACAAAATCCACAAAATGAAATGAATGTGCTAATTAACTAATTACAAAAACATTTTAAAAATTGCTTTTACCAAAAAAAATCACAAACATATTCATTATCAAATCTTAATTAATTACAAAAATATAACACAAATTATTATAAAAACAAAAACACGACACCCTCTCCCCGCTCGAAATGAATGAAACGGTGACGCCAGTTCGCCGCTCTTCAGCACGTGTGTGAGCGAGCGGCTGGCCGACCTCACGCCGTCGCCCACCTTCTCGCTGGGCGGGGAGTCCGACATCACGGAGCTAGCCGACGAGCAGGAGGGCGGCGGTGGCGGCCGCGGCGCCGGTCGCGCCGGCCGCGCCGGCCGCGGCAGCTCCGACTGCGACGGGGACGCTCGCGGCCGCAGGATCGACGACGACGAAGACGAGGAGGCGCTGGAGCTGTTGGACGACGAGGCGTTCGTGGACGACGAGACGACGGGCTCGGAGGCCAGCTCGCTGGACGACGGGCCGCTCGACGGGCCGTCGGGGGCCGCCGGCTCGGGCCTGCTGCACGGGGAGCTCGACCCGTTCTACGACCGATCGCCGTGGTTCAGCCTCCTCGGGAGGTCCGTGGGCCTCCGGCCGCACTCACTCCGTGCTCCCTCCGCGCCTCCCGTCTAGGTCGCGGTCACGCGCTCAGCTGCACTTGTTGCCGCTTGCGGTTGCTCTTGTCCAGTGATCGATGTCTCCATCGACGGCGGTGAATCGCCAAACTTGTGTCGCCACGTCGCAATGCCGCTCTCGGCTGAGTGAGCAGTGGGGCGATGCTGCTCGTTCCTCGATAAAACGTGTCATTGGGAGAGGCAGTTTCTACTCCTTTTTGGGTAACATCACAGCCTGCTTATTTTTCTGCCAAAAATGGGGAAATGCCAATTTTTTCACAATTTTTTAAAGAAATACTTAAAGCACTTCATTTTATTAATTATAAAAAAACATGTTTAGGTGTTTATACATCTTGCTAAGGGATAATTTAATCCATTACATTATTATCCAATTCATGTGTTCGTTTTTAAGTTCAATCATTGTAAATAAAACACATTTTCTGTTTGAGTTTTATTTTGTGTCTTTGGTTCGTTTACATTTGATAAAAAATAAAGTGTTTTTTTTGTTGACTGTGACTTTTGTCTTTTATAATTTTTTTCAGTTGATTTTCATATTTTGTTTGTTGTTGATGGCCCCATCCATTCCACCACACTTTGTTTAGCCAACCAAGGGCGTCTTATTGGTTCTTTCGGTAAAGTCATGTAGAAGGGAAATAATAAAATAATAAAAATAAAACATAATAAAATAATTCTCACGACGTTTCGGCCACAACGCAAGCAGCCATCCTCAGGTGACTTTACCGAAAGAACCAAGAAGATGAATCCCTGCAGTCACGAAAGCTTTAAATCGAAATTCAACCAAGGGCGCTTTGTCACGCACCGGCGCCTGCGTGCGTTCTCACAGTGGAGTCGCACAATTCCATTTGCCGTGAATGCCGAGCTCCCGTGGATTGTGGCCGGTCCCTCCTCCGGTTGTTTGACCCTCATCTTCATGGCCGCTTTGTTTCATTTGTTTTTTTGCACACCAAATGCCATGCTCATTCCTCTTGTGGATTAATTTCGTTTGCCGTCGTCACGGTCCGCATTTTTACCAATTTTTTAATTTACCCGCAAATGACTCAATTGCGATTACGCATAGCGACATCGCGTTTTCCTGTGAGACTCGTGCAGACTTCGTCTGTCAAGCATAGCAGCGCCTTCCTTCTTGGTGGTAACCGTATGATTGGCGTTAATACAAAATGTGCTTATGATGGTGAATAATAATAATAATTTGGCAACGTAAATTTATTGTGTTTACTTTTTGACTGCCATTTCCCATTTTGCTTAGTTGTTTTAATGTACCTACTCATGATTATTACTTTCTTAATTACCATAATTTGAACAAAAATGTATTAACTGAACAAAAGGGCATTTGTTGTGTGGGTGACGCGGCGCTCGCTAAATTGGTGATCCGCTGCTGCCCCTATCATCACCCCAATGCCTGGTGTACCACCTGCTTCTACCCGCTGGTCCTGACCCCTATGCCCTCCGTCTGTCCGCCCCACCTCCCGCTGCATCCACCCCCTCAGGGCGTTCGTGTACCTGAGCAACCTGCTTTACCCCGTGCCGCTGGTGCACACCGCCGCCGTGGCTAACGAGCGCGGGGAGGTGAAGGGGTTCCTGCGCGTCGCCGTGCAGGCTATCACAGGTGGGGCCCGCCGCCTCCTCTTGCGTCCCCGGCATCGTCCTCATCTCTGCCATCTTCGGGAAGATCCAGTCCCATCGTCGATCGTTACTGTCGTCACTTTCATTGTTAGTGGCATCGTCACCGATGTCATCGCTTTCATCATCTCAGTCGTGTTCATCATCGCTGTCATCACCATTATTGCCATCGTCAGCATCACCACTGCCATTACAATCGTTATCACCATCATTGGTTCCCTCGTCCTCGTCATCACCACCATCTAAAGCAAATTCACAATAAATGTCTCGACGTGCAGCCTGCACACCGTCCTGCAGATGGGTTAGTTGACTCGGTGATGTGAATCTTTTAAATTGCCTTAATGGTAACCAACATGCATACAACCTGTGTAACTTGGAGCCCCACGGGGTGATTGTGCCTGGTTTATATAGAGCAGGCATTGACATTATAACCTCCACGTGTGAGCGTCATGTGGCTGGGATCTGATGGTTTGTCAGCGTGGTCCTGCCCCTTGGATGTAAATGCTCTGGCACTGTTACGGATAAATTGCGTCAAACTGTACAACTACGAATTTTTTTTCAGCACAGCTTTCATTTGTCTGAAATTTCCTAATTGGCATGATCTGCACAGAACCTTCAGCCTTGCGCCCTCACCCATGGGGTGAAAATAACATCATGTTAATGTGAAAATTTAAAATGTGCGGCTTGGTGACTTCTTTAATGAGATGCATAAGTAATGGCCTTGAAACCTATTTTCTTTTATGGGCCTCTGATTACTTTTAATGAGCCGTTTATGCAATTTAGTGCCGCATTTATCGTGCGTGTGTGCAGAATCATTTCGGAATATGTTATGGCTGTTGCAGTGCATTTTAGGGGAGCGGTTTTAGGAATTGAATCACAACTTAATGAGCTTCACAAACTTGCTTTCTCAGGAGCCACGATCCACGAAGTTTAGTTTAGTTAGAGGAGCGACTCGGCAATGAGTGCACTGCGTGACGAATGCAGCAACCCGAGTACGATTCCCGGTCACGGCTGCAGCCGGTGGTCGAGTCATTTCTAAACTGGTCCTGGGCCCGCCTTCTCCTTTCACCACCTGGCACTGACCGGTGTGGTGAAGTATAGTGAAACAGCCCCGATGTTCTACACCGTGTGGAGAGACCTTCATCCAGCAGTGAATGGGCAGAGGGCTGGACATTATTAATTATTTCAATTTACCCTCAGTCCTGTGATTATACACAATATTACTTGTCAATGCTTAATAATAGTCGTGTAACAATTCACTGTGATTTGACGAATTGTCACAAGTCATGCTGAGGATTTGATTATGAGAATCTGTTTTTGTTGCCCCTGCACAATGGGGAGCCTTGAGCCTGTACTGTAAACAGGAGATGAGCACTGCCCCATTGCTCATTTGCGCAGGAAACTGCTTTGACACTTTGTGTGTTTCAGCCAAGCGGTTTCTAAATCTATCTAATTTGATGGAGGAGGCCAAATTACCTCTTCATTCTGCCTATGTGGCTACTTATCCAACAAACTCCGTCTAAAGCTGGATTTGGTCAACACATTGGAATGGTCGGGCTCAGTGTGGATTTTTGTTTTGGCAGCGGACGACGAAGCTCCAGATTACGGCTCCGGTGTGCGGCAGTCGGGCACGGCCAAGATATCGTTTGACGACCAATATTTCCGCAAGGTGAGATCGGCGACGCATTGAGCGGCGTCTCCGTGAGGTCCTTCCCTTGCGGCGGTGCAGGGCCAGCGCTGATGGGTGCCAAGCCGGGCCCCATGCACCAGCAGCTGTCCCTTGGGGACCACCCAAGGTCGCACTCCTTTGCGATTTATTGTTGTCGTGGTGGCGCACACAACAGCTCTACTGCTCTACTGCCCCCCATAGCCGAGAGGCGCCGGGCCTGGTGGTTTGTGTGCAGCGATTCACCCGCCACAGACCTCGTGCATTGGCACCTTGCAGGGCCACAGTTTCGTTCAAGAATCGATTCCTAACGTCTCGTTTATTGGTTCATTTATATTATCTGCTATGAATACCCTATAGATATAGTCATTACAATGACCAATAGGATTACACGACAGCATATTATGGAACGATTTGCCAAATAATGAAGGTTGCAGAATTGGGCTGTAGATAAATGACCAAAATAAAGGTCACGTGCAAAGGAGGAGGGGTGGATTCTCTGCACAATTAATGGTCCAAGACTGCACACTGTCATCCTCCTAATATGCTGCACATTAATTCACCTGGATGTATATTTACTTCTTTGACACCAAAAAATTGAAGTGTAATTTAAAGCTGCCTTTATGAATCAGGGGTATTTAATTATTTATTTTAAAATATCAATTTTCATTGCACAGGCGCACTACTGTTGTTCATTTTAAATTCATGAAGTCAATCTGATTACCAGGGGCAGCCGGGAAGCTTTTAGGCCTAATGGCAGTCCGTGGGGAGCAAACCGAGGGGCTGCGTTTCCTGTGGGCCGCTCCGCGGCAACGCAGAGTGGAGGCGGCCACCCTCCGACGCACGTGAACGCTGGCTAGCTCCCGTGGCAAGCCGGGCGGTGCGAATGCACGCGAGGGGCATGCCTTGCAATTTTGCGCGTCTTTGTTTTGGCAAAGGCTGCGGTCCCTGCCGGTGAAGGGTAGGGGCAGAGATCTTGGGCACGGGTGCTAAGCAAATACGGGGACCGCGTGCTGCGCTCCTCGCATTGCAGACGCAACGTGGGAATGCAGGATTGGGACAATCCTCATTCGTGGTCGCTCCGTCTCTGCGGTGCCCCCGTACTCTGGAATTCCATGACAGAGTTCCTCACTCTGGTCAGGCCCCTCACTCTGGTCAGGTCCATGCTGCAGATCTTCCTTCCCTCTGCAGACTATTACTGCCTCTTTCTATTACTTTGTTACTTGCATACCATCATCTTTGTGATATTCCCCCACGGGGCAGAGATGCATTTCCTAAATAAACAATACCCATTTGTTACGCGTCTCGCTTATGCACGTGTCCCCCAGCCGTGTACATTCCCTGGGGATGCAGCCCACGTGGAGATGCTCTATAAATGCAATTTGTGAGTGCTTTGCCGAATAGAGTCCATTCCTGTACATAAAACAATAACTGAAATGCTAAGAATATTTATTGTCATTATTTACATGTATTGTTTGAATCTGACCCTCAATGTCAAAAGCCAAATGTTCATAAAGCAAAGAAATTGCTCATCCAATTTTATATTCTCTTATGAATTTATTCATAACTTCATATGTTAAAATATTACTGTACCCTTTTCTTTGTCCTGAAAAAGGTGAAGCTCAAATTATTTTTGTCCAAACCCCCGGCCTTAATCGGACATCCTAGCAAAGTGATTTTGACATTGCGTCTCGTCGCATCAAACATTTATCACAAGCAATGACACTCAAAGCCCCTGACAGACCGGGCTGCCTGTTAATCAAAGACATACACAACAACAGGATATTGCCACCGCCAGGACCATAGCTCAGCCCATGAGATAAATGATCGCCCCGTGTTCTTGAGACCGATCCTTATTACATATCATCTACCCGAAATCAATGCCAGACAATGTTTATTTTCATTTCGATACAGCGGATATTCAAGTCCACCCTTTTATTGTGTCCAAAGCTAAAGAGCCATTTTACGATGGCTGCCATGGGTTACTTGTGATGTATGTGGAGACGCCAGTCAGCAGAGAAGAAGGAGCCTTGTAATAAAGCACTCGACCTGTTCTTAAGTGCCCGAGGTCTCTAGTCTCCTGTGGCATCAAGATGCGAGAAATGTGTTTGTGTGCTTGTGCTGTTGGAAGGTCCTCGCGCAAACACCCATGCTGCTTTCCTGGCACAGCGTTACCGTGTACAAAAATACAGTGGCGGTGGTGGTGTGAGAGATGACAATAATCCACATCTGTATCTGATGAGTAAACCCATCACAACAGAAACATGAGTGCAGGTGGAAAAAAACCCAGATATAACAACACGCAAAATTGTGCAACATTGCATGTACAAAAGATCACAAGCTCAAAGAAGTGAACGTGTGGCCATTTTGTCGTTTAGACCAGCTACTCTTTGAGCTGTCGTGTTGGTGACCCAGTTCAGTCGCTCTTGCAAGTGACTCTTTCCTGGTCTCTTGGGATCTCGCCCCGGCTCCTCTACGTGCACTGGAAACGTCACGTTGTGATTTCTGCCGCCGTCAGGGCGACCGCGAGGCCTTCCTGCAGGAGGAGCTGCCGGTGGAGGTGGGCGCCTCGCAGGAGGAGCTGCGTGTGGTGGAGGGGCAGGGTCCCCCGATGGACACCGACTCCCTGGACGAGGAGGAAAACAACAACAACAACGTCGCCAGCAGCCAGTCCGGTCGGCAGTGTGCACTCGCACCGTGACGTCACATTTGTGCACCCAGCGTCAGCAGCGGATGTCCTACAAAAATAACTGTTTATGCCATAGAAATATGGAATTGACTGGCTTGGGGTGTAACTTTGAAGCTTCACTCATGATACAAAGAAGCGTACAAACTAACTGCCACGTTGGTCACTTTTGCAATAATAATAATAATAACACTAAATAAAGGTAAAGGCACGAACCTGCAATTGCTCACTCATGTCACTGCCAGTGAACTGGCCTCCGCTAGAGAGGGAACCCTGTAGGTTATTTGGTCAACTCCTCCACATTGATCAGAGACGTGTTGGATACGATGAAGTCAAATGTGCCAACTCTTACACAATGGCATTTCCAACAAGAACAATAATAACGAACAATAAAACGACGTTTGCTTTCAGAGTCGGGCAGTGAGCTGGGCAGCCCCGCCCGGGTGCTACGTGGCGCGCTGGCGGAGTGCGCCGGCGAGCACCTGGCGCTGGGCAGCACCTTCACGTTTCGCGTGACGGTGCTGCAGGCCTCGGGCATCCCGCCCGAGTACGCCGACATCTTCTGCCAGTTCAAGTGAGCCGAGCGCCGGGCAAACATCAACAACTGCTCGACTGGGGTCACGCATGGCAATTGTCGCCCCCCCCACCCCCCCGGTAGACTAATGCTGCTCGCGGGCAAGATGCCGAGTCGCGTTTTGCCCCACAGGGACAGCTGCCACTGAGGGTGCACTTTGAAAATGTTTGTTGTTTATTGTGTGTACATCTCTCTGAGATGCCCTGACGTAAAGGGTGCTCCGTAAAAAAACATTCAATAGCTCGACACATTTATCAATAACACTGTGGCCATCAGAGGGAAATCTATTGTGTGATATCTCGAGGAATGTGCCTATCTTCATGGCACACAGACCACGAGAAAGGGGGCTTTGCGTTGATGTCAGTAAACAGACGGTAAACAATGCATCTGCTGCACTGCTCTCTGCTGCCCAATACTCAGCGCTGCGAAAATTACCAAACGTACAGTAGCTATGGGTAAATCACATTTTTAAAACATTACTTCACCTGTGTCACTTGCTCACCAGCAGTCAGATGGCTCCTAATCCATGACTGTCCCTGTGAACTTGACTCATTGATGCCTCCACTCATGTTGACACCGAATCTGTCATCGCATCCGCATTGCTTTCAACCACCGCACTGCAGGTTACAACCAACACTCTCAACCACTCACCACACTTCAGGGCAAACCACTTCTCGTTCTGCTTCTACTGACCCACTGCTCCTCTTTGGAATCCCCACCCATCTTTTTTCCTAATCTCTCATGAGTACTCCATTCAATGAACGAGTTGACTCATCGATTACAACTTTGATAGAGCTGTTTGTTCCTGGCCGTTTGGCGTTTTGGGTCTCTAAGGCTTGTGCTCAGCAACCGTGTTGAATATAGATATGAATGTGCTCAAAGATAACACTGTGTAACAATTTAATTTTTGTCCCTGGGTAGTAAGTGTTATTTCCTAATTGCTTATGCCTCGAAAGTACATAAAATGGCTATTATTCCCCACACACTTTGCTTTTGTGACCAGGACAGTGATATTTTGAAATGTACCTATTTTCAATGAGAAAACGGGTGAATTTGTGTCTTTTCGTTCACAATAAGTCAGAAAAAACAACATATGAATCAAAGTTTGTGGGGAATAATAGCCATTTTATATACTTTTTAGGCATAAGCAATTACGAAATGACACTTACTACCCAGGAACTAAAATTGTGTTCCGTCGTGTAATCGGTTTGAAAACTGTGGTCCGTGTGGCAGCTTCCTGCACTGCCACGACGAGGCGTTCTCCACAGAGCCCCTCAAGAACTCGGGACGAGGCCTGCCGCCTCTCGCCTTCTATCACGTCCAGAATGTGAGGACACCTCTCACATCATCATCAACGTCATTGTCATCGTCGTTACAAGGATAGCGAGGTTTTCAGAATCGTCTCATTTACAAGAGTGACAGATCTGGGGTCACCAAAATGACAGAGGCTTTACCATGGAATCAAGTGCAAATGGTGATTAGAGCAAAAACAACTAAACATAAATATGAATGTAAATACATTTGCCCTTTCCTGAACAGTTGCCTGGACACAGAGTGAGGCCCTCGGGTGTTGACGAAGGGTGTTGTTCAGTGTTCTGGTCTCTGTTGCAGATTGCCGTGGAAGTGACCAAGTCGTTTGTGGAGTACATCAAGAGCCAGCCGATTGTGTTCGAGGTGTTCGGTCACTACCAGCAACACCCCCTGCACAACCAGAGCGGGGAGCTGAGCAGGTGGGGGCACACGTGGGCTTGTGTACACAAACACGTACACACAGCCACATGGGCCTGTATACACAAACACGTACACTCAGTCTCATGGGCCTGTGTACACAAACACGTACACACAGCCACATGGGCCTGTGTACACAAACACGTACACAGTCTCATGGGCCTGTGTACACAAACACGTACACACAGCCACATGGGCCTGTGTACACAAACACGTACACACAGCCACATGGGCCTGTGTACACAAACACGTACACACAGTCTCATGAGCGTGTGTACACAAACACACAGCCACATGGGCCTGTGTACACTAACACGTACACAGTCTCATGGGCCTGTTTACACAAACACGTACACACAGTCTCATGGGCCTGTGTACACAAACACATACACACAGTCTCATGGGCCTGTGTACACAAACACACAGCCACATGGGTGTGTGTACACAAACCTGTACACTCAAATGTTGGCACATGGGTGTGTACGCAAATGTATACACAAGCATGTACACAGTCATGGATTTGTGTACGCAAACGGGTACACAAAGGAACACGAGCACCTATGAAGGCCAGAGCGGTACACGAGGGGGTGGGTGGCCAGCACCATGCCCGACCGCCTTTGTCTCCCCAGTGGCGATGTTTACACACCGCACCAGGTACTCATTTGAGGCTGAGTCGACCGGGACCGGTTCAGATAATCTTCACTGGTGTTGGCCGTGAGCGGGAATCTAATCCGGGTCGCCGGGTTCATAGCGCAGTGCCAGGTTTATAGCGCTGCACCACAACTCCCCACACACAAACATCAGGACGTGGGTGTGTGTACACACAGAGACGGTCACACGGGCGTGCATACACAAGCAGATACGCACACACAAGAGTTGTATGTTAGTGATAAATTCTATGTATTGTCACAATCCAGGGTTAGGATTAAATTGGAGAAAGATTTTTTTAAAACATTACAGTAATTGATATCGGCTCCAGCAGTTGGAGGGGCGATACGGACCCATGACAGCGCACACGGAGTCGCGCACACGGAGTCGCGCACACGGAGTCGCGCACACGGAGTAGCGCACACGGAGTCGCGCACTCAGAATCTCGCGCAGTGCCTCCCAGGATGCCTCTTTGACGTTGCTTTCTCAACGTGTTGTTGCAGCCCCATCCCGCCTTCCCGCCGCAACTTCCCGCCGGCAATGCCGCTCTCCAAGCCAGGTAGGCCACTCGCTGCTCCCGCCGGGCGCTCCGCGGCGTTCCGGCTCACACGGCGCGGAACAGAAGCGCCCCGGCCGCGGGGTAGCAGTGAGGATGGCGACGCGTAGTCGTGTGGGGACCCGCATAGTCGACAGTCCCAGGATTCCACTTGAGGTGGATCGTGCAGAGCAGAGTAGATGAGGGCCTGCAGAGCAGAGTAATAACAAAGTCTTCACGGATCATTGGAAAAACATTATTTTCATCTACCGTGTCTCGCGTAAAGGTTTTTTCATACAAAATGCTTACTTTGAACATTTAATTTGCAAAAAAAACCTCTCCATGATTTTGTTTAGTATCTTCATGCTTCCAAACCAACGTTATTTTGATTTTCAAACATTGCGTTTTTGTGTTTCCGTTTCCCCGCATGGTCTCGCATCGCATGGATGTTTTTGTTTGTCTCGTTTTTTTTCCTTTCTCCCCCAAACCCGCCGCACCCCCCACTCTCACTTCATCACCCTCCACCTCGGCCGCACCCACCCTCCGTCGCCGCCACCACCTCCACCACCGCCTCCATCGCCACCGCCGCCTGCAGATCACGACAGAAAGATAGAGCTCGTTAAGTGTCTGGTTTCCGGCTGCGTGAGCTCGTGCGTGCTGGACGCTTTCTCGGCTCACGTCGCCGTGTCCGCCGCCGCCCGGCTGCTGGACAGCTTGGAGCCGGCGCTGCCCACGGCGCCGGCACCAGCGGTGGGCCCTGGTCCTCCGGCCGCCGCCCCGAAGCGTCCCCTGTGCGGCCCTCGCCGGCGCCGCTGCCGCCCGCCGCTAATGCTGCTGCTAGCCCCGCCGGTCATCCTGCAGCGCCATGGTAACGGGACGCCCGCCAAAAGTTAAACCATTGTAAAAAAAACTCAAAGTTGACGGTTAACAGTCGTATTTATAAATCCACACATTAAAATCTATTTTAAATAGTTACCGGCAGAGCCCGGACTGGGAGACAACTACGGAAGTGATGCGGAGTGTCAGAGGAGATGTGCCGGCGTCTTGGCGCCGATGAGCAGTTCCCTCCTTGCCCACCAATTGCCGTCTGTAAACACCGCAGGCGCTTGTACGCTTTGCTAATTCCGAGGGGAATGGCCACCGTCGAGTGGCTGCCCGCAAAATCTACCGGGCGGGCCGCGCAAATCGATCCGACCCGATGGCGGTTTCGCTCGCGCAGAGGAGAGGGTGCGGGACGCTCGCCCGGCGTTCCGGCGTTCCGGCGTTCCGGCGGCGGCACCGTGGGCACCGCGGCCGTCGGCAACGACGTTCCAGGTGGGCACGATGACTTTCTCCCCCTCTCTTCCTAGTGCCGGCCACCAAGCTAAACACGGTGAGCAAGCCCAACACGGGCCAGTGCCACTGCAAGTACGACCTGCTGCTGTGGGTGGAGATCTCGGAGCTGGAGCCGACTGGGGAGTGAGTAGCCTCGCTGTCGCGTGCCGGCTCGGCAGACGCACGCTCACGCTCACACGTGCGCCCATGCTGTACACGTCGCCCCTTCCATCTGCTTTCACCTGAGCGGTTGCCACTTATCCATTTCAGCGCTGCCCTCCATGAGCGGTACAGCGAGCGCAGTTTGGCGTTCCCTGAGAGACCTTCATTACTCACCGCATTCTTCATTTACGCGGCGTCCTGTGGTCATGCCACACGGCAGTGTTGGCGCTGAAGGTGGTGGCGAGGTTTTTTGTTCGTTGCACTTTACACTGCTCCCACTGCACTCGTTTAATTCTGATCTGGTTTCATAAAAGTTAAAGGAAATGCTCCCACTGCAAAAAGGGGACCGCATATTACTTTACAAAGGTGGACATTTCCAAATCTCTGTTAACGTTCGCAAATAAATTGCGGTCGTAGGAACGTCAAGAGTGAAGGCAGTGCACCTGTGGGTAGAACAGGAAGGGCCATAGACGTTTACGCGGAGGAGCGCATGCCGCTCTTCCCTAGGGCGCCGCAAACGCACGACTCTCCGGCGGACGTTACGAAGGCGCGACGCGTCCCGCACGTTCACATTATTCATAAGGGACCCACTGGCCAGCCTCACACCCGCCCATTGTTGTTCCTTCACGCCGTACATTTTTTATCTTCTCTGTATATTTTACTTTTTGTAGCGGCAGCAGTTGGTTGGCCACGCATCGATGCTGAATTGAGTGCAATACGTGATGTAGAGTGAGAGCCATGTTTTTGTTGTTTCAGACTCTATCCATTAATAATTCCTGTTCACAGTAGTATTTGGCTTGGCAGTGCCAGCTTCCTCTTCAGCATTTACTGGGGACGATGGCTTCAAAAACGTGGTTAATAACAAAAAAATACAGTGCACAAAGAAGCGTGGAGAAATGCAGGATTTAAAGACAGACCACCTGCATTAGAGAAGATACGTCGATTAAGAACATCTAACAAACCGCAGGACGCATTGCAGCTATAAGGGATGATGGACGATGGTCAGTGGCAGCCAAGGAAAACATCTCGGGATAGTGAGAGGTTGTGGTGACTTCAGGAGACCTTAATCCCTTGCTGGATTTACCACGGCTGATGGTAATGATGATGATGATGATAGGTTCAGAGACAATTATGTTTCAGTTGTAGCTCTGGTTGATTCAGTGTTCCCCGGAGTCAGAAGCAGTCTGTACCCTTGAGCAGAATGCGAGGCCCCGTGTTTGGCGAGTTTGAGAGCACAGTGTCTGCGAGGAGCTGCCGTGACGGACGGCTGCGGTACGAGCGATGGTCATCGACGCTCCCTCTTGTGTGTGCAGGTACATCCCCGCATTGGTGGACCACAGCAGTGGGATCCCCTGCCATGGAGTCTACCTGCTCCACCAGGTGAGCGTCGCGCTGCTCAATCACCTCACCGACGCTATCGCGGAAGCGCTCGCGCAGATTTCAACGCTGCAGCAGCCTAACCTGTCTGGTGAATCCACCCACTCGTGTGTCTGTGTAACGACTCTCGATTAATCATTTAAATCTGTTTAGACCCTCGTGCATGAAATTGTGCGTGTAATAATTGACTGTTTGCTGTTGGCATGCAAATCATATGCCAATGTTATATTTTGACCATTTGAGTCGATGAGACGGTACAAACCAGACAACAAACCAGAGGCAATGTATTGAGGTAGTCCAAACAGAACGCAAAGACGTACATCCTTGACATAAATTGTGGCAACTCGACAAGCTGCCAAGGGGTGATTTATTACATGGCCACTAACGAGGGTACCGGACTCGGAATTAAATATAAGTTCACCGTGACGCACGCTGCCTGACACTTTAGGAATTTTCCAATATGCTGAGAAATCCACCAGTCAGCATCCACTCAATGGGAAGCCGGTTTTCCCTGCTATGATCTTAATTTCCCTCCATCTTTTTGTAAACACAGGCTTAGGGCCTTGACCTTCTCTGCAAAGTGTCTGCATTCTTACCTCTCCATTTCTTTTTCCTCTCTACCTTGAGAGACTCCTATCCGTTACTCCCTTCTCTCAACGCACACGTCCGTCTGTTTTGATTAGCTATTATTATTGTGTAAAATCTGTTGTAGCCGATCGAATGCTACGGTGCGGCAGGATCGTATTAATGACCACATGCCACCCCCCCTCGCGCCACCAGGGCATCCAGAGGCGCATCGTGGTGACCATCATCCACGAGACGGAGAGTGAGGTGCAGTGGAAGGAGGTGCGCGAGCTCGTCGTCGGTGAGTCGGGGAAGCTGGCACTCCTCTTGCTAACTAGCGCCCTGAACACCTGGAACGCCATTGCTTCAGAAGCGGCGGCCCTGGTTACTCTCCTGTCTCATCACAGTGTGATGGCGAGCCGTCGATTCTGTGTGGTGCTATTGTACAATTGTTGTCTGTTTACACACCTGTGCAAAAATCACCTAAAATCTATATTTCCTTTTATGTTTCTTAATTTTACAAAAAATGTATATAAAAGTAAGTGTGTTTGGACAGTCTTTTTAATGTATTTTGTAACACGTTGTTTTTGCTGGTTTCTTTATGCTGTGTCGTGGCACTTCTTTTATGCTTTAGCCTTTGTCCTTGTGGGGACCCAGGTCACTCTCAGGCAGAGGTCGCAAACGGGTTTTGATTCCTTACCCGTACCCGGCCGCACCAGGGTCGCAATCAGGTACCCGTACTCTACCCGATACCCGGCTACCCGTACCCGGCCGGGTATCGGGTAGGGTACGGGTACCCGATTGCGACCTCTGGGATGAAGCCATGTTGCAGGCGCGGGTGGGTTGATTCTAGGAACTTGAATTGTGAGAAGAGACAAGACGTTGGGAAAAGAGTGACAAACGGTTACTCACCAGTGACTCACGGCCCACCCGTACCCGTACCCGGCCGCACCAGGGTCGCAAACGGGTACCCGTACCCGGCCGGGTACGGGTAGCCGGGTATCGGGTAGGGTACGGGTATCGGGTACCCGATTGCGACCTCTGCCCTCAGGTCACTCTTGCAAATGAGACTCCTCTATCCTGGACTCTGGAGATCTCACCTGGTGGTTACACAAAGTGCACTTCAATGGTGCACGCTCATCACACCTGAGTACTGCGATTCAGTCATTGTTTAGATGAGAGACGGCGTGGAGGTGAGAGCGCTTGGCTCACGAGCAGGAAGGTTGGAATGGAACAAACTCCGGCCTGGTTTGGCAAGACAGCGTCCGTAGGGGGTTTTCTCCAGTCGTCACGAGCACATGCCGGCACTTGCTAGAAAAACACGTGCTTGCTATTGTGTGGAGTGACAGAGGGAAGGGGTCCCTGTGTCGCAGTCGGCTGTGCTTGAGGACGTGCGTGCGCGCGTTGCGTGTGCGGTGGTCAGGTCGTATCCGCACGTCGCCCGAGTTCGAGGAGAGCGCCGCCACAGACCCCGGGATTCTGTCCCTGAACATCCTCTCCTCCCAGTACATCTCCCCCGCTGGGGACGACAGGTGCGTCCGCACCCGACCACGTGCACCCACACGCCTGCCAATCTCCCATGAGCCTTTGCTCCCACACTCCTCCTGTGCTGTGTGCATCCAACAAAACTCAGAGCTGCTGACAATTTGAGCAGTGTCTGGGTGAATGCCTTTCACTTGGAGTTTTTTTTTACTCTACTTTGTTGGGGAAAAAGTGCACACGTATCTAATAGATATACTGTAAAAATACTGTTATACAAATTGTTTATTTTTTTAAAGAATATATTGCAGGGCACATGTTAATGTCATCTTGGGCACAGAAGTGTTACACACGGTGTTATGTAATGCGCGGAGTCTTTTGTTTTACGCTTTGCATTTTTTGGTGTTTTTATGTTTTGTTTTCCATCGCAAGGATGGTACTAACGTTTGTGTTTAATTTCTTGCAGGCAATGTCTTGATTCCGACATGCCTAGGTATTGTGCTGTCGTGCGTCTTACGCAATTCATGTTGCAAGCTTCCCGCAAGCACTTGCATTTCAAGTTCGCTTCATACTTTGCTTCTATAGTTTGCATTTGGTTTTGCTGCCGTGTTCGTATTTTATTAAAGGTACGCTTCGCAAAAACTTTGTTCGCGCCAAATCTTAGGCCGCATCAGCAGCAGCGGCAGTACATGTGTAGGAGCAGTACGGGTAAAATAAAATTAGGTCTGAAGGAATCCAGACACGTCATGTTGTGCCATCCACACCATCACGCGGCACACCACGGCACACTAACACCTGCGGCCGCTCTGCTCGGTGCCGACTCGTCGGACGGCCGGCCGTCTTGCTGACCGCGTCGTTCCCCGCTACCGCAGGACGTTCTTTCGCTTCGAGGCCGTGTGGGACAGCTCGCTCCACAACTCGCTGCAGCTGAACCGTGTCACTCCCTATGGGGAGAAGATCTACATGACCCTGTCAGCCTACCTGGAGGTGAGGGGTCTGGGGCCTGGAGAGCAGCATCCTTGGGCACAGTTGACTCGCAAGAAACAGCATTGGTCCACAGCTGTGTGAATGTTGATTCAGGGCTTCATGGCAAACACATGTATGAAGCTGTAGTATATAATGCTGCTTTACGATTTTAATGAACAAAGTAAATAGAGTAAAAGTTATATTTATATTTTCCCAATACAGTACTCAAATGGGTGTTGAATGCAATGTCTCCTTTGGCAACCCTAAACCAGAAGTGGAAATTCCATCTTTTTATGTTGCAGGCCAAGTCTTTCCATACGAATCCTGTCTCTAGTAATAACCTGGAGGCCTATTGCAAACCCAATGAAAATTACATCATCATCGAGGGTCTGAATTGATCACTGTGTGCATGCGTGTGTGTATTTGTGCATGCGTGCGTGTATTTGTGCGTGTGTGCGTGCGTGTTTGTGCACGTGTGTGGGTGCATTCCTCTCGAAGATGGAAAACTGCTCGCAGCCGGCTGTGATCACGAAGGACTTCTGCATGGTGTTCTACGCCCGTGATGCCAAGATCACGCCACCGCGCTCCCTGCGCAGCCTCTTCGGCAGTGGGTACAGCCGCTCGCCTGACTGGTGAGAGAGCGTTGGCGAGTACTTACCAAGAGGCACAGGTCCCCTTCGTAACCAAACACAATCACCGATTCACTCCAATCACACAATCACCGGTGGTCAGTCGCCTCCTCATCACTTCACAGATGTTGTGGATTCTGTCTCCTTCAATCTGTGTTCAACCAGCACACTGCAGACCACAACAACACAATCACTCACCTACCCATCTACCCACTCACTCACCTGCTCACCACCACACTGCAGGTCACAATTCTTATTTCTGCTTCTTCCCTCGTACTGCTCAGCCACTGTGTTAAATACATAATTATTGCTGTACACAACACTCGGCAAGCAGGGCAGTTGTTTTGCCGTGAACTCTGCGTCATAATTTATAAAGACTCTAAAATTCTGTGTCGTTGTTTGTTTCTTTTTGACAGTAACCGAGTCACTGGGCTGTACGAGCTGAGCCTCTGCAGACAGGCTGACAATGGCAGCCCAGGTGAGCGATACTGCGCGGGCAGATCCTTCCCAGCCACACTGCGAGTGTGGTGCATCGTGCCGCAGTAAGCGGCCGAGGCATTTGCGCTGTTTGATTTTTTCCGGACTGATCATGAAGTCCCATGCCGAACGACCTCGCATTGTTCACCCACGAGTTAAGCAGATCACTTTGATTTTATTTGACAGCAATATTTGGAAGCTCATAGGGTCAAGTTGTCTAACAATTAGAAAATGTGTAGGCAAGGCAGGTGGTGCAGCTGGCACCACAGTTCCGTTGGTTTGGTGGTACTGAACTTGTGGCACCCTTTCCTGATTTTATGAGTTAAAGGATCAGATGCCTCTCATGTTGCATCCAAATAATAATTCCTTTTTATACGGACAAGGTTTGAGATAGTGTAATATTAAATGATGACCTGATGATGATGAATCTCCATCATGAAGGGGCGACAGCTGCACTCCCTGCTACCCCCCCCCCCACCATGAATCTGCATAGGACAGCCAGCAGGAGTCACTGGGGTAAGTGGGGCAAGGCTTGGAGAGAGGGAGTCAGGTCAGGATTGGACTGGGCTGTAGACCTATCAGGCAATCACCTGGCAGGCCGGTCTTGTAGCTGGGCCACCACCCACTCAGCCCACTGGGGCCGTGATGCGGTTCAGCGGTCGAGCGTCCGCTGCTTGTTGTAGATGTTCGCGGTTTCACTCCGCCAGGCCGCCCTGGTTATCGCTGCGGATGTGTTATGGGCAACATTGTGGAAATTTGAAAAATTACTTATTAATCACTTAATTGTGAAACACATCAATCGTTGTTTCCCTCCTGAAAAAACTGAAGCACCTTCCTGAAGAGGAGTCGAGACCCCATTGAGGCTTTTCTGCGTAACTTACTTGAGCTCCGGCATTAGCTCACGGAGGCCCAGTTTGACTTGGGGGGGGCTGCTGCGCCGTCGTGACGTGGCTCGCGCATCCACGCAGGCATGCAGAGGCGGAGGCGGCGCGTGCTGGACACGTCGGTGGCATACGTGCGCGGGGAGGAGAACCTCTCGGGCTGGAGGCCGCGGAGCGACAGCCTCATCCTGGACCACCAGTGGGAGCTGCAGCGCCTGAGCCACCTGGAGGAGGTGCGCAGTGCCGACCGCCCTCCATCCCTGCCGTCAATAATATGTTCATTATTATAGTACTTTACAGGCCTCCAGTCAGTCTGCCGTGTTGGTGGTGGGCGCTATTTGACCATACTTCACCGTGCTGGTCAGCGTGGGTTGGAGAAGGCAGCTTGCAGCACTGATTTATGTATTTAATTATAATTTCTTCTACGATGTAATTATTTTCGAAAGTCTGTGTGTCGTGTATTCTGCATTTCATCTGAATTTGTAATCACAACGTGAAGGCACCTCTGCCTGTGGGTGACATTAGAGACTCAAGAGCTCAGATGTCAGATTTAAAGTATCAAGCGTCACTAACCACACACACAGACCGTGGCAACTACGCGCGACACTTCACTCGTCCAAACCCGCGCTCTCGCGTTCCGAGTCCCTGAGCCCCGCCGCGTGCCGCCGTGCGCAGGTGGAGAAGACGCGTCACTTCCTGCTGCTGCGTGAGCGCCTGGAGGGCGGCGCCCACAAGCCTCAGGCGGCTGCGGGGGGCGCCGTGGCGGCCGGTGGCTGCGACTCGTTCCTGTCGTCGTCTTCGTCCCCCCTCTCGGCCTCAGCCGGGATGATGAGCTCGTCTACCAGCTGCTCGTCGCACATCTCGTCGTCGGCAGAGGAGGCCGCCACGCCCTCGCTGGACACGCCCACGCCCAGCGAGAGCAGCGGCTACGCCTCGCCGCTAACGCAGACGCTGCTGGAGCGCGAGAAGCAGCTCGCCGCCAAGGTGGCGCCGCGCGCGGCCCCCCGTCACCCCCGTCACCCCCGTCACCCCCGTCACCCCCCTCACCCCCGTCACCCCCCTCACCCCCGTCACCCCCGTCACCCCCGTCACCCCCGTCACCCCCGTCACCCCCGTCACCCCCGTCACCCCCCCTCACCCGGGCCCGGTCGCCCCCAAGTCGGCCTCTCGCCGACGTGCAGCGGTGGATCCAAGGGGCGGACGATGGGGGCGATCGCCCCCTTGAAACACTCGTCGTTGATAATTAGAGAGAAAATAAATAAACCAATGTCGGGACCTGTTTAAAAAGGTTCAAATTTCATGACCACAGCCCTTGGTGATGCGAGCGCTGCGCAGCCGGAGGAGAAGCACGAGAAAGAGATCCACGAGCCGGGCGGCATTCCACCCCTGGCTGCTGTGTGCGCTACCTAACGAGAATTAGCATCGCAGCTCTCTTAATATTTATTTCCCATGATGCTTCATGCCCGAGATACCTTTAACCTGCGCAAAATACAAAAGCGCCTTCAGATGCGTTTAGTTTGTTTCACGATTGCTTTTACACGTGACTCACATAGCACCAGATGTGTAGGTTAAGCAAAAGTTTATACACAATTTATGCTGCATGAATATGATATAGACAGATTGCTGAATGAGACGACACAAGCATAATCGTAAGCAATGCCTCTTTATCTTCTATGTGTGCATTCCAGTGTCTGCGAATTCTGACCCACACCTTCAACCGAGAGTTCAGCCAGGTGTTCAACAGTGTCAGTGATAACAAGGTGAGACCAGCTGACCCTCACGAGCCTCGCTTCACAAGCTTGCTCGTTGTCGCGAGCACGCCCTCGTTGCCTCCCCCTCCCGGCATTGACGCCGGATTTCCACCGCCCCCCCACCCCACCATAGCTGTCGGAGACGGCGTCCACCCTTACGCGGGACCTCTCCATCTCGGACATCAGCAGCACGACCATCACCCCCTCCTCCACCTGCCCTTCCCTGGCCGACACGCGCTACAGCTCCATGGACCAGCGGTGAGCACCGCACCATGGCCCGGCACCGCCGATAGCCCGCGACGTCTCCAGCCGTGAGAGCCGGGCGGCCGAGCGTCCTTGCCACGGCTCGAGCTGCCTCGCAATCACCTTCGGCGAGCGTGTCTTCACGTTGACGAGTCGTTGACCGGCACTGGAGCGAACGGTTTGCAAATCCTGGTTGGTGGCTGACTCAACCCATTATCCATCCAGGGTCGGTAAAATGGTTTCTCCTTTTTTGTGAGAAAGTCAGCAGTGGATTTCCAATAGCTAATGTATCCGCTTCCATAGGAAGGTTGAATTTCCACAACTGGCGTAGGGCTTCCTGCGTAATCACGGTCATTAGGGTCTCCATTGGAAAACGGGTGATATGTCACAATGGCTTCATACTTGATTAAATAAAGAACCTTTTAACCCAAGTAACATGGTAACTATTTTAATTAGTATTCAAGCATATTGTTTAACGCCATTGGGTTGCTGTTTGTTATGACGCAGAGTAATTTTCTGCTGCTCCTGCTGCTGCTGCTGCTGCTTCTGCAGGACCCCGGAAGCGGTGTCGCGCACGCCCAGCCCGTCCCCGGACACCGAGGTGGCTCCCAGCCTCGTGTTGCCGGCCCCGCACCGCGTCGGTCGCTCCCCCAGCAAGCCGAACCTCGACAAGACCATCGCCAAGTTTGTGCCGGACATCGAGGAGATACGAGCCAGGTCTCCACCGCAACCATCGCCCCCTTCGCTAAAAACCTCAAGTGATCTGTGATCGGGAATAACTTAACTTACGTATCAAAGACTTGCGTACAAAGCATGAACTCTGTGTCTAAGCACACTGGAGCCTGTGCAGAGAAAGATTCCCTTTTCCAGATTACCCCTGAGCTAACGCCACCCAATGTTGTCGTCTGCCCCTTCCCAGTCCCGTCGTGTCCAAGAAGGGCTACCTGCACTTCCTGGAGCCGCAGACCAACTCGTGGCTGAAGCGCTTTGTGGCCGTGCGCCGGCCCTACGCCTACATCTACAACAGCGACAAGGACCCCGTGGAGAGGGGCGTCCTCAACCTGTCCAACGCGCAGGTGGAGTACAGCGAGGACCAGCAGGCCATGCTCAAGGTGAGCGGCCAACGGCACGGCGCCAGCGCAATGACGCACCTGACTCGGGGCGCAGTGGGCGATGTACGGGGCGGTGACACGTTGAGGTGTAATACTCCGCTTTAAATTGATGATGGATCTTGTGACGTGATGGGGCGATGAATGCCTTCCCTGAGAGAAATTCGGGCAAGGCTCAGGGAGGCAGGCTAAGGCCAGGATAGGACTGGGCCCTTTACCGGGACACCAGGCATTTGCCTGGCAAATGGCACAAAGATTTGTCGCAATGTTCAAGAGTCTCATCGTACCGTTGTGTCATATGCATTGTCACACCATGACGGTGCAGAAACAACCGGTATTTTTTTTATTGGAATCTGTGTTTTCCAAAAACCGGCTCTGGTCCACTAGTAGAGATGAGCACTGCACAGTGTTGCAGAATGGGTATTAAAACTTTGACCCATAGTCTTTGATAATATTTATTTGCCAAAATCATTTTCAATTATTGTTTCATTATTCTAGATCGTTGTGGTGGAACCCAGAGAGAGCCCATGCCTGTGGTGTGATAACACAATGGTTGTATAAAATTAATTCACAACCTCACTTGCTGTACTGCTAAACTCATGGCCCCCACACAACCCAGCGGGTGGGTTTGGAAATATCACAAGTCTGCATGATTCACTGACCCAGGCCTCCGATAGCCCTGGATTTTATGCACGCGTCACTACGTCTGCCATGGGACAGGCTGAGCCAATCTGGCCTTAATTTGTATGTGCTGCTGCTATAATATTAATCTTCATGGTGTGGGATTTTTCTGTGAATGTTTACTCGATGAATGGGGGTTACCTGTTGAATCTCTCCGTTGCACGGATAGTGTTGGCCGAGTATCCCGGTGTCTAGCCTTGTGGGCGTCTCCCAGCAGCTCTGAGGAGAGAGAGAGAGCGATTCCCCTGGCCGTCGTGAATAATTTCGAGTCCGTGGAAGAAGTGCCAGTTGCCGCGGGAAACTGATTCTTGCCCCTTTTCCCCACGGCGGCGATGGTGGCGCCCGTCGGTGCAGACGGCGAACACATTTGCGGTGTGCACGCAGCACCGCGGCCTGCTACTGCAGGCGTGCAACGACAAGGAGATGCAGGACTGGCTCTACGCCTTCAACCCGCTCCTGGCCGGCACCATCCGGTGAGGGCCCCCCCTGCCACCGCAGCCTGCACGGCAGATTACACTCGGAATATCTCCACGATGCCCTTGCCCGTGCAGCCAAACTTCCGTTCGTCTGCAGACTCGGAGATGAGGGCATTGTTTATGCCCTTGTCTATGCTAGAGAGCCTCGATGAGTCTCGAGGTTATCTCTCAGAGGATCCTGCATTGAGATGAGTGTCCAGTTTCTTTAATGAAACTCACAAATGTGAATAGATAACACTGAATAACCCTTACAGCTGGGTCGGCAGTAGTAACCTTGCTGTTCTGTCATCTGATGTACGCTTTGTAGCCCTGCAGTGTGAGATTGCAGAGCACATGATGATGATGTCCGTGCGGTGCGCTCCCCTGCCTCTAGCACACCAGGAGAGCTCGTTACTATTAAAGGCCATGGTCGGTCAGGGATAAACTGGTCTAGAATTAGTTACAACTTGCAAAATTAAGTGAACAGGTGTAGTCATGTTTTTACTTGCACTGATTTCATCACAGATACCAAAATACAACTGAAAACTGAGCCCTCACCCTTGGCTCACGTGAATAAAGTTATTTTTTTTACAATTAACAAATGTTTTCTGAGTGAGCAGTAGCAGGTCTATATTTTCATGGCAGAATCTGAGTTTGCGTAACAATATCTGGGGGTGATAGCCCAGCGTGTCTCTTCTCCTGATGACTGTGTGCTCCTCCGTCCGTGAGCGTGTTCTACAGATCCAAGCAGTCAAGAGGCCAAGGGCTCCAGCTGAGACTCTGAGTTGCGACCGAACGACGGGAAAAACAAATGGAGAAAAAACTCAGTCTGCCGACCACCATTCCTACCACTCCGCACTAAACTCGGATCACTTTATTTTCTATTTATTTGTTCTTTTGCAGCAAAGTCATTTGCTTGCGGTCAGTGTATAAAAGCCCACTTCGGAAGTCTGGTCGTTTATGCAGACTGTGTTTGTATATAGCAAATTGTAATCGTTTTAAATTTTCATGTATTTATTTGATTTATCCTCCTTTTGGCTGTGGTCCCTTAGCGCCTTCCCCGCTGTGTCCCTTTACCCCGGACTCCCTTTGACCGTGCGCGCTCGGCTGTGGGATTGAAACCGGACGCTTTGCTCTCGACCCCCGCCGTGTTCTGTTCCGTGCCCCCGTGTCGCCTCCACGCGTGACGTTCTCTGCTTGTGGTGTCACACTCTGCCCGAGTGAGCAGCTGTAAGGTAATGCTTGTAACAGGGGCTTGGCTGCTCTCCCCCATCACGCTTACCAACGCGCCTCTCGCAGACTTCTGCACGGAGAGGTTCTCGGGCCGCAGCAGTCGCGAGGTCTCAATTCTGGCTCCGAGACTTGGGCTTGGGCCGCAGCATCGTTGCTGCTGCTGAGTTCTGATGCGTCCAACCATTCCCCTAAAGTGGAAACCTTCAGAATTTATGAAATCATGACGTGTGACGTGCACCATTGATCTGTTGTAGAGATTCGAGCTTCCTGGAAGGAGCTGAATCACACACGGATGGGGGGGGGGGGGGTGCCGGTCGCCTGATGGCTTCATGTTATTAAAAACGCAACGTGCGGATATCGCACAGCTACGTCTAACGTTCCGCAACCACCACCTGCCTATTGTTATCATTCCTGGAAGCTGAAATATACAGTATCACAGTATCATACGTAGTCGACCTGTATCACTCCGCAAAGTATTAGACTAAAATACGGATAATAAACAACTTAGCTTTAAATTGCGCTATTAATACACTTACGGCTTTGTGGGTGATATTTTGTAAAGCTGTATTACCTTCTGATAAGATGACATGTTGATAACATTTAAAAACCTGCTATACAGATTCTGGGGCTCCACAGACATATAATGCAGGTTCCCAGATGCTGCGCCATTCTCTAGGGATGGGTCGGGAGGATCTCCAATGGCTCTTCAGTTCACCTTATCATCGCAGCCAAACTCTGCACATTGCAGAATCTCCGTAGCTACGTATAACTGGCTACCATCATGCACATTTTTATATTGGTTTAAATGTTGTGTTTTATGCTTGTTTATTGTGTTAAGAAAATTACTGTACTTATTCATAACTGGTAGTTGTGTATTGAGATGTTATTTATGCAAAGAGGAGAGCTGCTTTACTGTAGGGGTGGGGCAGGGAAGGCATCTGTGAAATCGTGTAATTTATATCTCAGGCTGGCAATGGTAATTGCCTCTCGCTGCCCACTGCACTGGCTTGCTGGTAAAATGTCACAGGGTTAACACCGGCCTAAAACACAAGTCTGCATCTTCGCAGCGTATCGATGTTGACGCTATATCCGAATAAATATGAACGGAGTTGATGGCTGTGCCATGGCCCAGCGTGTGCTTTAGGCCACAATACCTCCAGTGCATGGCACACACACACACACACGAGTCTCTGCTTGTGTGCATTGGCTGACATTAGCCAAGGCGCTTGTCACCGTGTCTAGGTATAGGTCATGTCTTGGGCCAATCAACCTTTAGTGCATGACTTTTACGCGTGTTTGTGAATTTGTTGTTAAAGGTAAACCGAAACCCATGGATAAAAGCAACTGAAATGCATGTACAGCATCATCCGGCTTAGGAAGAACATGTGCAAGTTATTGTGGTGGTAAATGTTGAAGGCACCTGCAGTAATGTTGGAGTAAACATGGAAACCTTCGTACACACACGCGTGCTGCTGCGTTCTAACCCTGCGATGTGGTATAACGAAGGGTGTGATCGCAGCTGATTTACTCTACAGGCAAATCGATCAGAACTTTCACTTGGCGCCTCATCGAGCCCCGGAAGCAAGCAAAGAGGAGACTCATCCGGCAGTCTGATAAGTTCTGTGGATCGGCAGCGCTCCGAACGACGCACTGTTCGATCTGGGACTCGACGGACCGCAACGCGAGTGCAACGTTTAACTTCTACACCCCTCGCCCTTTAGGTTCGGCAGTTTCACTCGAGTCTAACTGTGCTTAAGTCACAACCGGGGAGTTCCGTTTGGGGGGAGGGGGGATGCCTTAACGATTGCTGCACAGGGCCCTGCACATCCACGGCGGCGAGCTGAAGTGCGTCAATTGTAATCATATCTGTATTCACGTGTTTGAGAATATGTAGCACTTTTTACATTTCAGGTAAGCCCTGATGTTATTCCATTATTCACGTAACGATTCGGACATATCCACATTGCGCCAGGTTCACACGCTCTCCGGCTGAACTCGTGTCCTCGTGTGTACATAAATGAATATCAAGAATGCCTGTTGTGTGTGGTTGTCGAGCTTTTGGGTGAGGGTGTGCGCACCGCAGGTGGCTTAGGTCGAGAAGGTGCAGCAGCAGCAGCATTGCTCTGCTGCCTCCGTGCTGCTTGCTCAGATGTGAAGTGATGTAGTCGTATCCCATGCAGTAGGTAGTAGCCATTTGGTTAAAACACACTCGGCCCCATTTCCTCCCTCGCCAGAGTGGGGGGGGGGGATAATGGAAACCCGTGCAAAGTTGACAGTGTTGTGGCCGTAACTTGGTTTTATTTTCCGTGTTCTTCCTTGGTTTAACCTTACGTTATTTTTATTTGTGCTTCCAAAAAAATGCTTATGCAGCACCACTGATATTTAGATGGATGTGAACGTCATTAGGAGTTGATGGGTGGGTGGTAGCCTGGAGTGGCTCGTGTCCAGCAGTAACCGCAGCAGCAGCAGCACCTGTCCTTTCTGCCGCCTCACCTGGTGTCTGTATAGCCAGTCCGTGTGTTGTACGCTGTCTTGTAGTGACGGATACTGACCTTGTCACATGACCTTGTCACCAAACTTAAAAAAGTCATGTGCTGGAAATGATCAGCGAGAAAATAAACCTTGTGGTTCTTGTGTAACGCAGAACACCGGTCTGTGGGAGTCACTTAATTGTTTGTATAATTGTACCATTTATCGGAGTGATAAAAAAAGACATTCCATTGAGATCCATGGCTTTGTTTTATATGGATCTGACTGTTTCGCACGTGCGAGAAACCAAGTGTCTGGAAAGCCACTCACGATGAGGGGAGAACGCTCGTACTTTGCACAGGTGGCTTGAAAGCTACTTCCTGTGGCACCAGATTGCCCTACAAATCCATATCTTGTGGAAGACCCCATCCCCACCTGATCCACCAACCCTGCCTTCCGCGTTATATTGGAGGCGTGTAACGTCAGCAGGCCACACTTGGGCGGTGACGTGGCCGAGGAGTAGCGCGTTCACTGCTGGTTGCAGAGGTTTGCGGTTTGATGCCGTGAGGCCGCTCTGGTTAATACTGGAGGTGCATTAACGGCGAAATGTGCGCCATCTGCTTCACAATGGACGTTAAAGATC
This sequence comes from Lampetra fluviatilis, assembly GCF_964198595.1. Classification (NCBI taxonomy): domain Eukaryota; kingdom Metazoa; phylum Chordata; class Hyperoartia; order Petromyzontiformes; family Petromyzontidae; genus Lampetra; species Lampetra fluviatilis. Next base: position 13,089,528 of record NC_136302.1, on the reverse strand, counting down.
CCGTGACATTAGAAAAAGAGTAAAAATTAGCCAAATTATTCCATTTGGATTGCACACGGCAACATTGCCCCCCTACTGTGAAACTACTGCGGACTGTGAAACACGGCACTTTCCTGATAACCTTGCATTATGCCAATGGCGCACATACCAAATGTACTTCGCTGATTATTCAGCAAGCCCTGCTTGCGCGCGATCTGCCTGCTGGCACGGCAGCGCCACGCTCGCCATTCTCAACAATGAGCCGCTGAGCGCCATTGCACAACGCAACGGCTCGTGTGAGGAGTGGTGTGATCGTCTGATGATTGATTTCTAATCCACCCAAGTATAATATTCCGAACCATCCAGCTTATGTAACCGGAGTAAAAGGGGAAAAAATACGAAGCAGATGCAGCAGTGAAATCCCACGCCACCACAGACACTGGAGCTGCAATAATGACGTTGGGGGGGGGGGGGCTGCGGATCTTGGCATATTCTCAACTCGTACTCTGAGCGAGGACCATCCAGCCCTTTCACAAAGTCCGTGCACGACATTTCTGACGGACATGAAGCTGGATGGCGGTGGCTTCCCTGCACATGGCCTCTAATCCAGCGCTGTGGAGGCAGACAGGGTTGGTGAATCAACGCACAGATGTCCAGAAACTCCTTTCCTGTGGGCGTCGGTGCCATACCCTGGCTTGGGAGTAGAGCAGGTGGACTAATCCCCATCTGTTTCCATCGGATGGATTCTGGGTTACCTTATACCCTAAAGGGAACAATCCAAAGAGCAAACCGCTCTTGTGTTGTGTACCTAGGACATGCATCCTGGGCTGGATAACAACAGGTTGAAGCTCCTAAAATAATATAATTGAAAATCAGCATCAAGAGCTCCGTACAGTGGCATCACTGCAATGATGTCATAGCGTGCTTCATAATTCCTCATTCGTGACAAGACGCTCGTGTTGGATATCCCAGGACACAGCCCATGTGTGTGTGTACGAAACATGAGCGTGCTTCTGCCTGCAGGTTGAAGTGCTCCCGTGAAACCGCATTGCACTCGGCAACGCAGAGATCATTGAGGCTACAGCCACGTGACTGAGGCTGCCAGGCCAGGCCGAGTGGGTGCACGGATCTGTGGGGGAGTGGACGAGTAGCAGCAGCAGCCGCTGCCTTCCACGCGCACGACTCCCTGCAGCAGCCTCCAGCCTCGGCGAAGCGCCCTGCTCAAGCCCCGTGCCTGTGGCGGCTGCGTGGTCGCGCTTTGGTGACGCGTGCCTCGCAGTAATAAGCACCTGGGTTCGATTCCTCACCCTGGAGACTTTCTGCGTGGAGTATGCATCTTCCTCGGTTTCCTCCCATAGCTGAACACGCACGATGTACAGTCATTCGTGTTGGCCAACCATCCTAATGCAGAAGTAAACATTATTATAAGTCTCAACTTTGAACCCCTCTCGGCGGGGGCAGCCAGAGTCTCTGCAGCCCACAGTGATTTCCCACGTCCAGTGTTCTTCATTCGCGCCTCCCCTCGCAGAGGTGTGTGGCTAATGAGCAAGTTAATGTTAACGAGCGGCAGCATACGCAGGGCGTGTTGATTGCTTGGGGGAAATGGCTGTACGATTGGTGGGGTGGAGCAGAACTGGAGTTGTCGGATCTCGTTTCGCTTTGACGACGTTGCACTTTTTAATAAACGCTATCCACGATCAGCGTAAACAGGGGCGTCTGCAATTCTATTTATACAAGAACATAAATCCGTGCGTATGCAAGCTTTTGGCAGTGCTCTTCCTGAGCCAGTTGGGAATATTCCACATGCCCTGGCCGGAATCAGTATGGTCATGTTCAGGATCGTCGAACTGCCACTGTCGTGAAGCCACCAAACAACGCATCGTCGCCTGACGCCGCGTCCACACAGCGCCTCCTGCTGCTGCTGCTGCCGTCGTCTCGGATCGGTTGAAAAAAGAATCGCATTCGACTCGAACGCGTTTCGACACGGGTGCTTTTCCATCCTGCTATTCGAAAGAATAACATAGACGTCCAGTGTGCATATTGAACACATCTCGTAGGAGCGGAGATCCTATCAATCGCGAGTCGGACACAAGACGCGTGTTTTACCTAGGGGGCTTGAGGTTTTGGGGTTTTCGGACGCTGAAGTCACACCCAGTAATGTTTAAAGGCTAATCTCACACTCACTGGACCCTCACAATTGGTAATGTGGGCGTAGCGAATGCAAAGCATGGGGGGAGGGCGAGGGGTACTTGCGCAATTGCGGTGGTGACCAATTGGTTGGGAATTTGTCGAGGGCTTCGCTAAGCAAATCACGGCCCCTATTTGCAAAGTCACGTCGAGTCGGCTGCATTCGCGATGACGCCCGCCACTCCCAGGGGCGATGTTGCAACGAGAGTCAGACGACGGCAATCGAACGCCTCGCACCCGACACGAACTCTCTGCTCAAGCCCTCTCGTCGTGGCTAGTAGACCTCGACATTGGCATTTCGCTCCCGAACGCGCTGTGGCCAGACGCGAGAAGAGAATCAGCGCCCTTGAAGGGAAACCACACGCACACACATTGTTGTTATCAACTACTTAATTAATTAAACATTTCACGAACTTGTCCTCCTGCAGTAGGCGTGTTGTTTGTCTAGAAATACGGAAATAACAAGTTGACTTCACGTATTTATTCAAACATATCACCTGGAAAATCCCCCGAGATGGAACATTTCGTGTGCAAGGTGCGTCCCGAGCGTGCGGCAGGCGGCCTGCATCGCCACGTGGTTGCGACTTGACGGACAGCTGCTGCACGATCACCCGCGCGTGGTAACTGGTGATGGTGAATCCACTCGAGACACTGATCAGGCCGTCCAGAGGCGGATCTAGACACGTCCCAAGCAGGGGCAGCTCTCGAAATGCCCAGATATTTAAAGAGGGCCCCCGACATAAATATGAATTACAAAAACACATCCAGGATGGCTTATCTGGTAAATATCAGTGACGTTCCACTTTTTGGGGTCTCCAGGCATTGGCTGCTGAGACTGATTGATTACATATCTGAATGATGCTCTCGAGTCTAGATTATAGAAGTGCAGAGCTGATATTGGGCACACACACAGTCAACGATTATAACTAGACAACTCTGACAACCATCTTTGGGGCTCAATAATGTAACACCTCGAGGGTGATTAGTTTCATTCAGGGCCAGCCTTAAGATCTGCCTCGCTATAAGTTTACTGCTCAGCACACGTTTTACAATCACCATCATCAGTGAACCAATTCCTCTGCCGAAAGGAAGTGAAGTCCTCTCTCTCTACCGGTTACGATGCATCGTGTCAAGGTTGTTGCAGTATTGGCGTTTCCTTGTGTGTACGTGCATGAGGGTGCGATTTGCATCGGAACGCAATAAACATTTAACTCGCGTTTTGCATTGACACCAAGGAAATCCTTGGCATTGTGCGGGAATACTGAATTCATTGTTGCTGAATAATGAATGGACGCGTCCCAACTGGACTTGCTGACCCGTCCCCGACTGGACATCTGTGAAAGCAGCTTCACACCTCATCGGATTCCTCCAGGTTCAATACAGAGTCTGATTCTATGACAACATTCCACTGGGGCAACATTGCTCGGTACAAGACATTGCATATTTCTATAATGTCTTGATCATCAGCTCTGATCGGCAATGCATGAAGGCGGATCCACACTCCACACGGTCCCTACCCCTCGTGACCCTCCTGATGCCACAATCCATGTCACTGCTGCGCATTAGCCGAGATCAAATTCAGCTCCCCAAATGCATCCCCATCCTATCGTTCACCTCTGATTTCATTCACCCAAATCTGCCGTCAACAATCGCCATCGGTAAACATTTGAGAAAGTGCCGCTCTATCGCCACCTTGTATCGGTGACTCCGAGCGCAACGCCCTCGCGTATCACGTGGCCAGGAGGTTCGGCCGCCGAGCGAGTGGCTCGTCCTGAGAAGGGTGCCAGCTCAGAACCTGCTCAGGGTGTCTTCTATGAGATGAGTTACACTTCCTGGGGAAGCCAACTGAGGTTGTGTCATGGAGACTCGCCCCCGTCAGAGGGATGTGGAATTTCCACCTCTGACTCTGTGAGGCTGTAAACAGGAGATGAGCACCGATGCCTCAATGCTGTTTCGCGCAGGAACTCACTTTGAGTGAGTGTGGTAGTCATAGTAAATCTACACATTCTGCAATAACACCGTGGCCTTAAAAGTATCATCTATAATAGGCGAAGTCTAGATTTGAAGTTTTCGTGACTGCAAGGATTCATACTACCTACGTGACTTTAGCGAAGTTGAGTAGCACATAAAGCGAGGGCCATTGCCTGAAACGTCGCCTACTACAGTACAGCACATTTATCTCCTTTCACGGCCACAGTAAACCCATTTCTTTAGAACGGCCTTTTGTGTTTAGTTTGGTGTCCTTCCCCGCACCCCCGATTAGCGCAATTGGCTACGCACGGTGCGAACGAAGTTCAACATACACACATTGACTCGGCTTGTGGCGCTACTGCACCACAGTGTAGCAGCAACAGCCGCTTTGATCTTATTCACTCCGTGGCTTCATCTCCTCCAGGAGCCTCGTGGGGCCCGGCGCGCGATGGATGCCCCCCCTGTCCCACCCCTCGCCCCACCCCTCGCCCCCCCCCTGCCCCACCCCTCGCCCCCCCTGCCCCACCCCTCGCCCCACCACTTGCCCCCCCCTGTCCCACCCCTCGCCCCACCCTGGCACCACCCCGCCCCATCGTACTCGCGCGTGATTGGCTCGCGGCGCTGTTGTCATTGGGCCAATGGGAATGCGCGCTTGGGCTGGGATCCTGGACGCGGAAGCAGCGAGAAGAATCCGCGAGGAAGGCAGCAGCAGCAGCAGGGAGACAGCCCGGAGCGAGCGGCGGAGAATCCGGGAGCATCGGCGGAGAATCCGGGAGCATGGCGGAGTGAGTCGTCGCTCCGCGTGAACGCCAATGCTGTCGCTGTTGTCGGTCACCTCCGTGTTTAACGTGAAGCGCGTTAACGTTGCACGGTGGCCGGTGGGAGCCGTCCTGGCGTCACGGTTCGCGCACCGGCCTGGCCACCCAGAGGTGCCGCGATCTCCTTGCCCGTTCGATCTCCCGCCGCGGCAGCTGAACCAATGGGAGCGTCTCTACAATCCCTCAAAACACCCACCCCTCACCGCCTGTACACCCAGGCGTGTTGATGGGCAACGTACACTGCAGTCGGTTGGCGTGCGGTGGTGGGGTAAGCCGTGGGTAGTCGCATCTCTAACGGCGGCGTGGGGAGTCGAGTGGGCCCCGGTGCCATGTGGGCGACTTCGCGCTCTCGAGTTGAGCCCCTCGTGCCGCCAGTGGCGTGAGCAGGAAGTTGTGGGGCCGCACCTGTGACCTGTGACAGTGACGCGAGATTCACAATCGCGTGGACGTTGAGGGCAGTCGTTGACATTGGCTGTGACGTCAGAATCAGAATTTGTATTTACGCTGCAGGAATCCGATGAGCTATAAAGATGTTTCACTCATCGTTGAGTCGCGCTCTGTTGGGCTTGCCGACTGTGATTCGATGCTGTGCGTTACGATCCACGTGTTCCTCTCTCTCGATACAGATCCATACATCCACGCTGCACGTGGCAAGGGTTGGGAGCTTGCCATCATCATTCGCTGCCGTTGCTGTTTTCTCATCACCTGATCTGACTGTATATCTGTGACAAAGAGCTCCATAGCTCATCGGATTCCTACCGGATAAATACAAAATCTGACTTTTATTCGGCACGCTTTCATGGCAGCCACTTTGGCCTCTGCAACATCGCATCCCAGTCCTGCGGGTGGGCGGGGTGTTCATAAAGTCGTTCTTGAGTCCCCGGCAATAGTTTCCCTGTGCTGGCGAGGTCTGCTGGCTGCGACGAGAGGGCATCAGGAGAGTTCGATCTGCGGTGTTGCTCTTGCTCCAGTGGTTCACTGTGGCCCACGGTTTGGGTTGCTTGGCCACAATCGCACTACCCTGGCTTGTGTCTTTAATGTCACATCAGTGAAGGAGATGTGCGCACTAGCGTGTTGGTGTTCTGACTGTTGATGATTTCCCGGTGATGTCGAGGAATGTCAAAGCAGGAGGCACCATGTTTGGGTCTCGAGTGAGGAGTTCATTCTGGACGTCCGCGTGGCTCCGCTCTGTTGGCCCAGCAGCGGCGTCCCGGCGAATCTGGGTGGTCTCGGAGAAGGTTCCATGATGGTGACAGCGCGATTGCGTTGCTTAGACGAGTTTAACATGTCGGCATGGACATGTCAACATGTCAGTTAACACGCTGACATGTTAACATGTCAGCATGGACATGTCAACATGTCAGCGTATGTGAACTGGGGGCCCGAGTTCATCTGTTCTCCCCACACGTCGCTGAGCCTGAGCCGTGGTAATCTGGCGTTAATCCCGCGGGGGGTGCAGAGATCCTTCCCGTAATAAATTAGTGACAACATTAGCGGGCCAAGATTGGGAGAATACAGTATAGAATACTCTGGAGCCTGTAATTAACTTGTAGGTGGTTTGTGCACTGTGACATGAATTGATCTTTGATTGTCGGCCACGGCACAGCAGTGAACCAGGCCTACTCCCCTCCTACCCCTTTACAAACCTGCACGGGCGAGTGTGGTGAAGTGTGCTTCACCCCCATACGGGGAGGCCCCCGTCCCACAGTGCACTGACAAAGAGGCTGGTAAACTATCAATTCCTTTCATACGCATTCACCAGTGTGTGTCATTTAAATCTGTAAAAAAATCCCATGGAAAATAAATAGCTCCCAATGGGCGCTATGTATACGTTGAACTTCTTCCGCATCGTACGTAGCCAACTGTCATAATTGGAGGTACTTTTAAAGGTTTGAGTTAATACAATGTTGTCGCACGAAATTCGATGAACCGTGATGTGGCTCTTGCACCATTATCCCTGAAAAAGGTGTTGAAATATAGGAGACCCGGGGATAAAGCAGCAGCAGGGGCCGCTTGATGGTGTGACTGGCCGGTCGGTCATGTGCCTTTGCACCTTCTCCCCACTCTGTAAACAAAACCTTGAGGCAAGCCTGGCTCCTCCCTCCCACGTTGCTGATGACCTGACGTGATTCACGGTCCTGTACAGATAGGGTCATACAGGTGGGACCTCATGCAAAGTCAAATGTGTGTATTTGTGTGGTGGTGTAGGAGGGAACCCGGCGACCCGAGTTTAATTACCGTTCATGGAAAATAAACAATGGCGAAGATTGTAATTAGTCCTGAGCTAAATTAGTACCTGGTGTGGTGCGAGAAACATTACTGCTGGGGAAACGTCGACACACCACCCCCTCGTATATTGTCGGCCTTCGTAGGTACTTACGGACAGCACTTACCCCAGCAGTATCTTAAGGCTATACGGGGGATCTTTGTCTTTGTGGTGACAGCTTATGGTTCTTTACCTTCATATATAGAATTCAGATATTAAAGTTTTACAAATTAAATTGAATAATATCAGCCCTGGGGACATCCGATGAGTGGTGACATCACGTCCCACATGCAGTTGACTGCACAGCGACAATGGAAGTTAATCACGTGGATCTGCTAACGCAGTGTTTGTGCGCCTGCCGTCCAAAATTATTATCACCGAAATGGGAATGATTTTGAATTACAGTAATTGGAAATGGCAGTAATCTCCATCACATGGTTTCTTATAATAAGGAATTGTTATGTTAAATGTTCCTTGTCACTATTTTGTTAATGTGGGCTTGTGTTTATCTTTTACAGAGCTGATATAGCCCTGATTGGACTGGCCGTCATGGGCCAGAATATTGTCCTGAACATGAACGACCATGGCTTTGTGGTGAGCAGCCTGGGCCAATTGAGAAGCGCATGTGTTTGACAGTAATCCGTTTTTATTTATTTATTTTTATTGCAACTTGGTCAACGATGATTTTAAATGTAAAATAAAATACAATATAATTTGGATTTAGCATTTAAATTCAATCGTATATAGTAAGACACTGCAAAAATAGTGGATGTTTGTTTTATAGAGGGGCAAGGTGGTCATAGCGGGAAAAAATTACATCTTGAGGTCTATATAACCTCGTGCCATGGCAGATCTCTCGCCTACTTGCTGTAGTTGTCCAACCTGATGACGATTGCTTGTGTTGGGATCGAAACGTCGTGATCTATTATTTTTCTACCTACGTGACTTTACCGAAAGAACCAAAGAGTATGGGAGAAAGGAGTTCTGGAATATGGAAGGCAAACGAGAATGAGCAACCTTCTGTCATTGAGCGGAGTTGACTGGGGGCTTCAACAAAAATCCTTGATTGTGTGAGCGGAGATATCATGGAGTAGAGTGAGATGAGAGAGGTTAAGGATGGTCAAGTCTATGGATGGTCTTGAAGATAGTGAGTGTTAAGTGGAGAAGTTGCATTAGTCGAGTAATGATGTGATGGAGAAGCCACGGATAAGAGATTCTCTCTTTCCTTGAGATTTTTTTCACGCAAGTTTTTTCAGCATCAAATGCTTGTTCAGTAACGCATATAAAAACAGTCATTGGACAAGTTGGTTGGTGGAGCCCTTTGTACAAACACAAATTACTTGCACATGGCAGTTGACCACACACCAAGCGTTTGACATTGCTGATGCGATGATGATGACATTGTGTGTGCCTGACATCCACAGGTGTGTGCGTTCAACCGCACAGTTTCAAAAGTGGACGAGTTCCTGGCCAATGAAGCTAAGGGCACGAAGGTGGTGGGTGCCCACTCGCTGGAGGAGATGGTGGCTAAACTGAAGAAGCCGCGTCGCATTGTGCTGCTTGTGAAGGCTGGGCAGGCCGTGGATGACTTCATTGACAAGCTGGTATGCTCCTGAGGTGCCGCTTCAGCAAACGCGCCCTTTGTATGATACATCAGCTGGAAATTAAAAACAAAAACGCTGATTGCAAAACGTGGACTGAGTTGGTGTTCTCCAATGTCTGCCTAAAAATCTATATCGTTTAATTTCATTCTGCACTTAATTTAGCTAATTTCCAGAACTCAGAGTTAACAAAACGGTTTGATGGTCATGCCACGAATATCACCGTTACGCAAGTTGGGTGGGAAATACTCGCCTCCGTTGTGTGTGACCCAGAGCTCTGTGATATCCACGTCTGTGGGCCCTTCTCCAACACGAAGGGTTACACTACTCTGTAAGAGATCTGAATGGATATTTGTTTCGTGATGTGGTGCTGATAGCAGATTTGGGGATAAAAAATTGGATAATCACAGAAAACAAGAACATGCATGACAGATTGATAACTCTCACTGTTTTATGCAGACACCTCTGTTGGAAAAAGGTGACATCATCATTGACGGAGGGAACTCCGAGTACAACGACACCAATGTAAGAATTATTTTCATTTTTCATGCTTGGTGTCGAATGAGCCTCTGTATTGTGCCTGATTTGTGAATCTATCGGTTGCGTAACAATCTCCAAATCCAGAGTCATGCCTTATTCTTCACTTAGATTTTGCTTCACCTAAACGTGTTACTTCACGAGGAGATGCTGAACATACCGCTGTGGGTTTCTTTCGCTCGCAGAGGAGGTGCAAAGCCCTCAAGTCCAAAGGCTTCCTGTTCGTGGGCAGCGGGGTGAGCGGCGGCGAGGAGGGAGCTCGCTACGGCCCCTCGCTCATGCCTGGAGGGTGCGCCGAGGCCTGGTAATGTGGTGCACTTGGAACACGGTGGTGCGCACTGCGTGCGTTGCCACCCAAGGCGATGGCGCTTGGGAACTGACGGCCGTTTGTCTACCCACCAGGCCTCACATTAAGGACATCTTTCAGAGCATTGCAGCGAAAGTCGGGACGGGCGAGCCCTGCTGCGATTGGGTGAGCAGCTTCAAGACGCCACAGGAAGCCATCGATAGCTCACTCGATACAGGACAGACACCAATTGGCATATTTCAGTTGCATACGTTTTGTTAACTAGAGTGCGTTTTTATTTTAGTTTTCTGAGCCTCTCGTCCTTTGTTTAGGTTGGGGAGGATGGGGCCGGCCACTTTGTGAAGATGGTTCATAACGGCATCGAGTACGGTGACATGCAGCTCATCTGTGAGGCCTACCACCTGATGAAGGACGTGCTGGGGATGAACCACGATGAAATGGCGGAGGTGCGATGTCATCACCATCATAAGTTATCATTCATTATTTATACCGCGCCTCCCATGCGCTGCATCTTGAAGTTCTGCCTTTTTGCAAAGTGTGTGTGTGTGTACGTACACGTGCGTGTGGGGAGCTGGCGACCCGAGTTCAATTCACGCTCACGATCGATAAACGGTGGCGAATATTTGAACCGGTTCCCGGCTTACGCCTGAAATGAGTACCTGGTCCAGTCTGTAACATCAGCACTGGGGAGACAAAGGTGGCCTGGAATGGTGTTGGCCACCTGCCTCCGTGTGCCATACCGGCCTTAATAGATGTTCGCTTACAGCACTTACCCCAACAGTCTGTTAAAGGCTATACGGGGGATTTTTGTATTTTTTTGACCGCAGTCAATTGTACAAAAACATCCCACAGTTCTTAATGTGAATCCTCTGTATTACAATGAATTTCATGAACCAAAAGACATCCTGGGTTTATTGTCAGTATCTGTATTGTATGAATGTTTAGGAGATTGCACACGGACAACTGTGGAGAGGTGCGTGCTGGGAATGACATGGATTTCCTCGCTGTCACAATGGGCTTAAGTAGGCCTAGAACCCATGAAGGGAGGAGTGCTTAATGGTTATATACACAGCTCATTTTGTAATCCCATCTCGGGGCCGTTGCATCCAAGAATACTCATTGCATTTATGCAGGTTCTTTATTTCCCAGTAGATTTAGATTCTAGATAAATGACACCAAGAGACAGAAAGATTTACACTAGGATCAGTGAACGAATGCGAACCAGCAACGCCATATGTTAAGAAAAGTAAGGTCCCCCTGGGCACAGGACTCATCATGTGATGAGGACCACGAGGAATGGACGGCTTGGGGAGGCTTTGATCCAGCAGTGGACAGGCATTTGCTCCTGATCACAAATTCGAGTGATAACCTAAATTCCCTACATGTTGGATTTTCTACAACCAAAGGTTTTCTATTACCGTGTTTACATATTTTCACAGTTTTGTACACTGCTGCTGTAGTAAAATAGTCTACTGTAATAAAATAATTTAACCGTGAACAAGTGTTAGTAGCCAAAAAATGCAGTGAGATGTCTTTTACAGGCATTCGAAGAGTGGAACAAAACAGAGTTGGACAGCTTCCTAATTGAAATCACCGCCAACATTCTCAAGTACCGTGATACGGATGGGAAACCGCTGGTCCCCAAGATCCGCGACTCAGCCGGGCAGAAGGGCACTGGGAAGTGGACCGCGATCTCCTCGCTGGAGTTCGGGGTGCCCGTCACGCTCATCGGTCAGTGGCTACTCACGCTCTCCATCCGGGGTCGAAAGCGTTATCTCTGTACGTCTGTCCGGAACGAGTCGGAGGACTTTCTTTCAGAACTGTCCTGCATTGAATTTTTATTTTAAGATGCTTTCAGCTCATTAAATGGTGAATATTTATGCACCCAGAGAAAACCCACACAAGTGAGGGGGCAAAAGTCTTTCCCTGTACAGATGGAAACAGATCGCGATTAGTTCACTTGCTGTACTGGCTTCCCCTGGCGAGCCGGGCACATGTGCGACACCCACAGGAAGAGTTTGACAACATCAGCGTGCAATCCAGCAACCCTCGCTGCTGCCTCTATACACAGCGCTGGATTACTGGCCCATATCATGCACGCCCAGCTCCTCCATGTATTCACGATACTATTCTGTATTCGCCGCCTGCCGGCAACGTTACATTTCGCGTGTGCGCTCGCCATTGCAGGGGAGTCGGTGTTTGCGCGCTGCCTCTCGGCCCTCAAGGACGAGCGAGTTGTGGCCAGCCAGCTGCTCCCTGGCCCCAAGAGCACGGAGTTCAAGGGAGACAAGAAGAAGTTTCTTGAAGACGTCCGCAAGGTCTGTACGCTCTCGTTTAGCATGACTCACTTTCACCGATTCCAAGATCGGTCGCGGTGTCTGCCATTCTGAAGGATTTGGAGGTCACCTTAACCCAAGTAATTTGTATGCGTTTTAAAATCGGGTTATATGATATGCATTGGTTTCAAAAGTAGAGACCACTTTACATGTTGTTTCATGCTCAATGTGATCTTCATTTATCACTGGTGTCTTGTCAAACGAGAATCAGTAGCTTGACAAGCACGTATGATATCTGCCAAGTTGACTAACACATACATTGCTTCTTTTTAAGAGTAAACGTTTCTTGTGTGTCTCGCAGGCCCTGTATGCATCCAAGATCATCTCGTATGCCCAGGGCTTCATGCTGTTCCGGCAGGCTGCCGTTGAATTTGGCTGGTCTTTGAACTATGGGGGCATTGCTCTCATGTGGCGTGGAGGATGCATTATTCGCAGGTGACCCACTCACCCCCACGGACAATGAACACACGGTGACCTTTGTACAACATTGTGCGATTGTGTAAAACTCTGTGTCTTTTCAGCGATTGTGTTGAGTGACGCTGGCAACATTAACGTTAGTTTGCGGTTGTTGTTTTTTTGTTTGAGTGTAAAGATTGTGGCCTCATTGTGTTTCTACAGCGTGTTCCTGGGGAAAATCAAGGAAGCTTTTGACAGAAACCCCAAATTACAGAATCTCTTGTTGGATGACTTCTTCAAGGATGCTATTAAAGATTGTCAGGTTAGTTTCGTGTGCAGATCATAATTGGTGCAGTCAATCAAAACCTGATGCCTTCGATATAATTGTTTACAATCTTAAGCAAGGTGATCTGGAGAGCCTTGCTGATGCAGTCTTGTGGTCGCAATCGTGTGTATGTGCGCGTGTATATGTGAAAGTGTGAACATGTGTACGTGTGCTGCAGGAGTCTTGGCGCAGGGTGGTAGGAACAGGGGTTCAACTTGGCATTCCAATGCCTTGCTTCAGCACCGCCCTGGCGTTTTACGACGGCTACAGGCAGGGCGTGCTGCCGGCCAACCTCATTCAGGTGGTCCCCACCTCACAGGCGTGCGGCTGTACAAGCTGTGCAGCATTGCAATAACATGATTTATTTTCTGCATTGGAACCGTTACATTTTCATTGATATTGTTGTGCATGATAGTTATTCAACAATAACGGGTAAGAAGTGAATGGGCAAATTCTCGCGTAAAGTATAAAAATATGCAAAAGAAACTTAATTGGTTTTGTAAACACAGATCAACTGTTGCAAATGCAGATGATAATCGGGAAGCCTTTTAATGGTGGATATCCATTAACATTATTTAATTGACATCCACTGCTTAGTAATGAATGGCGCGGTGATGCGGGCCAGTGGTAACACATTCGCCGTTTGTTAGTGGTTTGCAGTTTCAACCCAATGGGCTGCCCTGGTAATATTGTGGGTGTATTCACCGTAAATAATATGCAACATCTACTTCATAGTGAAGGGTTAAAAAGACTCCTGTGATGTCATTCGAAAAGAATGGGCCGTTCTGTGTCAGCATCATGTTCCAAACTTCCCAAAATTTCTAAATGTACCCACACACTACTCGATTGTGATGACACAGCTCCATTGCTTCCTGCCCCACAACTGCTGCCGACTGAAGCACAGAGCCTCCATGGTAGCCTTGCGCTGTAGGAACGGCGCGAGTTTCCAAATGTGCCAATGGTTTGATTTTGACTTGGCGTTTCCTAAATCTTGTTTTAATTTGTAATCTCCCCAGGCACAGAGGGACTACTTTGGCGCCCACACCTACGAACTTCTGAGCAAACCGGGAAGCTTCGTGCACACCAACTGGACGGGCCACGGTGGCTCCGTCTCTTCGTCCGCGTACAACGCTTGAGGCCTCCTGCCACTCGTGCTGCTCGAGCGGTCTGGTGGAGACGGCAGTTGTGGAGAACATGCGCAGAATTCTCATTTTCTTAGATGGCTTCTCGTAAATTTGTTCCATGTGCAGTCTTGCGTAAACCATTTCATTGTCCAGGGATATAACTGTGACGAGGTGAATGAGCAAAGGTAGCCGCCACACATTGGCCTCAAGTGTAAGCCTCTTGTTGGTCCCATTTGTTTTAATTGCTCAAATATAAAGGTTCTCTGAACATAATGGAAACGGTGGAAACGGATGGGATTAAGTGATTTGTAATGTGCGTACAATCAAGGAATATTTTTAGTTACATTGGTTAAGTGTTGACATGTGTGTGATGCGTTTTTTGATGTTTGTAGTGTTTGGTTATTGATAGGGTGAGGGTCACAACACGACAGCACTTGAGTTTTACAGCCTTGATTTAGGCAATCGGAGCGTGATACGAGTCTAATGCTCATCCTGCACCGAGTAGGCTGGTGAACGCTTAAAACAAGGGGTGCGAGTACTTGAGCTTCAGAACTGCTGTTTAATTGCACTGATTTCACGTGAAGGATATTCTACATCTCATTCCTCTCAATAAATTTAAAATGCACCGCTCTTCATTTGTGGAAGGTTGATGGACTGGTCTCCCACAATGTGTATAAATCACTCTTTGGTTCTTTCGGTAAAGTCATGTAGAAAACTAATAATAAAAAAGTGAATAAAAATAATAAAAACCACTCATGCAGACTGTAGCCTGGTTCTTAACCGGAGTGAGTGTACTGGCAATCTCTAATGTGGATTGTAGCCTGGTTATTAAGCTGGGTGAGTAGTGGCAGTCTATAATGTAGACTGTAGCCTGGTTATTAAACTGGGTGAGTGTACTGACTGTATAATGTGGATTGTAGCCTGGTTATTAAGCTGGGTGAGTACTGGCAGTCTATAATGTAGACTGTAGCAATGGTTATTAAGCTGGGTGAGTACTACATTAGTGGTTTTTTAAATATTTGTATTGTTAGTTTGCTGTCTACGTACCTTTACCGAAAGAACCAAAGAGGACGCAGTTTTAATGTCCCAGCTGAGATGACGCGATGGGAACGGCAGAGGGCAGCACATGTCCGCCAACTCCAGCCTGAAACCCAGCGCCAATCGCTTTGACCACGAATGAACGTCGCATGTCACACGAACATCAAACGTCACTCAAACATCAGTCACACATGAACAAGCCGTACCAGAAACAGGCAACGTGTGGCTACATTATTGAAGCCAGCAACGCTAACCGCAGTTTTAATATTATTTGGTTCTTTCGGTAAAGTCACGTTGAATAAAAATAACCACGACGTTTCAGCCGCTTGTGTTGCGATCGAAACGTCGTGGTTATTTTATGTTTAATTCTACGTGACTTTATCGAAAGAACCAAAGAATATGAATTCCTGCAGTCACGAAAGTTAAGTCAAATTTTTTTTACCGCAGATTTAATGTTCGAGCTGCAGTGACGCGATGGGAACAGCAGAGGACAGCACTTATCTGCTAACTCCAGCCTTAAACTCAGCTTCAATTGCTCTTTCCACGAGTAGAACAGAAGAAATACAATGGGTTGCGGATGAAAAGTAGCTTTAAACTGTGAAAATAACGCATGAACGGCACATTGTAGTCATATGCATGAACATCACATGCCACACAAACATCGCAGTCGAGATTTATTAATGCCGACCCCCAATGAAGGTGCAGACCTCTTCACCCGCTCCCCCTCGTGTTTCCAGACCCTCCCGTGGTGGTCGCTCTGTCCTCACCACCTTGGTGGTGCCGCCCTCCCAAGCCGAACTCTCAATGGCATCCCGTGCATACGGAGCATGCAATGTCGAGAACATGTCGTTCTCTTGACTCCCAGAAACGTTTCCATTTCTTCGTGTACCAACATAGTAGCTAGGACGCAGACACAATATACCGGCACTCTATAATTGCACATATCGTTCGCCAGCATCATCGCAGCCCGCACGCCCAGGTGAGCAAACATACGGAGTGTTTCTTTACAACTTGAAGCACGCAAAATGTAAAGTATGCAACAGTTGTAGAGACCCTGCCCTACACAATTATTTCAAAAAGGCATTGTATATACGGCGTGGCAAGTGTTGCTGGCTGGCTGGTTGCAGGGAGGGGACGAACCGAAGCATGGTCATTTCCGAAGGACGTGCGGTTGTTGCCTGTTGGTATTGCACAAAGTCACACAACGACCATTGTGTGCGCCTCTGGTCTAACGTCTCAAATTAAAAGGACTCCCCCGAGCGCATTGCAGGTTGTCTGCGCCCAGGTCACAACTGCAGAGGAGCAGCTGCGCCACGAGAGCCAGAAGGGATTGATTTTGCTGCCGATGCTTGTGAATTTGTGAAGCCAACAAAATCCATCTCTGCAGCTTTCCGCGCTGTTTGCGGAACGCGCGACTGAATCTGTGGCACGTGACGCAGCCACAAGGACCTGGGAGAGTCCTGCCGACCTCTCCCAGGAACCTGTTCTCCTAGAACGCCGTCTGGGTTTTCCAAAAATAGATTTGGATATTTACTTTTGTTTGGAGAGGCAGGCAGGTGAAGGGGGCATTGTCTGGGTTCGAGCTCTGCGCGACGAGATGCCACTGCCTTTACATTCCTCGCCGCCGAATCACGGCTTCTGCGTCGAACTTGAAATGGAAATTCCCGGTTAGGGCACCTGGCGTCTGTAAAATGGACGTGAAACCCCACGGGATAGATTTCAGAAGCGGTATTTGACTACCTCCTCCAGAGATTGTGCAAGGGCTGGTACGTGCCCTGTAGTACCTGTTATCGTGAGAGCCGAGAGCCGGTGTGCCTCAGTCACCTGGCACAGGCTCCATGGATCACTTCCGAAATTCAACCATTCCTTTCTACAGGGTTTTATTTTGTAATAGAGTGAAGATCCAACAACGTGTATATATCACACCCGAGGAAATTCAAGCCATCACAACTTAGACTGAACAAAGGTGAGCTCGACCAGGAGACGTGGCTGTGAGAGGCCGAGGCGTGACGATGACCTCTCCTCGAGAGGAGTAGGCAGCCAAAGGAGAGAATGCGCCCGAGAGGCCGCCCATTGTGGAGATGGAGCGATGAAATCGTCTCGTGTGCGGAAGCTCGATGGATTCTTCAGTAGCGACGGCTTCGGGAAGCCTTCAAATCCAACAGCGGAAAGAGCATGGCTGATGTTGACAATGGTGATTCCCGACCACACACAACGTAGCAGCGCCACCCTCAAACACGCAGCGGCGTCACCATCATACGGCACACCCACAACGTTTGCTTTCAAACCCAAAGCACGCAAAATGAAAACTTACACAACGTGTTGAAATTATTTCGCAATGCAATGAAGTACACAAACCTGTACCCACGTGCATTGTGAATTTCATTATGCCAGTAGAGTTAAGATCAACACTACAAGTATCTACGAAATGTTGAAAATCTTGGTTTTTTTCTTCTGTAAAGTGTATAAGGTTTATTACCAATTTTCCGACGCAAAAACGTTTAAATCAGTGTCACCAAGATACAAGTCATTGACTTCATTTAAATAAATACTCGTGTGATGAATTTAGCCACTTTGAGGACATGGGGAAACTATTTAGCTTGAGAGAAAGACGATCACACAGTTAAGTTAAGCGAAGTCACAACAACGGAGCAGTGTGCGCGCCTCTAAAATGAAGAAAAAAAACACCTCCAAGCAAATAGAAAACTTCAATCGCCTTACAAGTGGCGTTACCAGTAATATCATCGTAAAATAGATAGTTCATCAAGACGAGCTCCTACCGGTTCGAGTGAACGACAATGAACCCGATCTTCTACCAACGCCGGTACTCGTGTGAGAGGAACACTTGAGTTCACAACGAGTGACCACACTTCGACTGGAACAGGGAGAGGGTTGTCGGAAGGCCTCCACCCAGCAGTCGATAGAAAAAGTACGGTACATTGTTATTGTATTGCCTTTCCTAAATGTTGGAATTGGTCACACACGGCACTAGTTACTAAAATATCGTGAGAACACCTCCGAGACGTAGTTTTGGATATTGTTATCAGAAATGTTAACACATGTGTGTGTGTGATGAATGGTTAACACACGTATATGTAACGAATTGTTAACACACGTGTGTATGTAATAAACTATTACATACACACGTGTGTATGTAATGAATTGTTAACACACGTGTGCATGTAATGAATTGTTAACACGCGTGTGCATGTAACGAATTGTTAACACGTGCTTATGCAATGCCCGTCCACAACACGGGGAGAGCAATGCTTTCTGGAGAGTGAGAAGATTGTTCCGATTTTATTTGCATGCATATTTATTTATTTTCAACCGAGATAAGATCACGGTCATTGCAACACAGGGAATTATCGCAAAAGTTCACTGCTTTAAAAGCGTCTCAGATAAGCATCTTCGAAGCGGTGTGGAGGCGTGTGCCAAACATCGCCAAGTTACAGCCGCCTGCCAGTCGATGTCTGCGCCCCTCGGCCAAAGGACGTGACGCGCCATGTCCATTGGCAATTAACACGTGTGTATGTAATCAATTGTTAACACGCGTGTGTATGTAATCAATTGTTAACACGCGTGTGTATGTAATCAATTGTTAACACACGTGTGTATGTAATCAATTGTTAACACGCGTGTGTATGTAATCAATTGTTAACACGCGTGTGTATGTAATCAATTGTTAACACGCGTGTGTATGTAATCAATTGTTAACACACGTGTGTATGTAATCAATTGTTAACACGCGTGTGTATGTAATCAATTGTTAACACACGTGTGTATGTAATCAATTGTTAACACGCGTGTGTATGTAATCAATTGTTAACACACGTGTGTATGTAATCAATTGTTAACACGCGTGTGTATGTAATCAATTGTTAACACACGTGTGTATGTAATCAATTGTTAACACACGTGTGTATGTAATCAATTGTTAACACGCGTGTGTATGTAATCAATTGTTAACACACGTGTGTATGTAATCAATTGTTAACACGCGTGTGTATGTAATCAATTGTTAACACACGTGTGTATGTAATCAATTGTTAACACACGTGTGTATGTAATCAATTGTTAACACGCGTGTGTATGTAATCAATTGTTAACACACGTGTGTATGTAATCAATTGTTAACACACGTGTGTATGTAATCAATTGTTAACACGCGTGTGTATGTAATCAATTGTTAACACACGTGTGTATGTAATCAATTGTTAACACGCGTGTGTATGTAATCAATTGTTAACACGCGTGTGTATGTAATCAATTGTTAACACACGTGTGTATGTAATCAATTGTTAACACGCGTGTGTATGTAATCAATTGTTAACACACGTGTGTATGTAATCAATTGTTAACACACGTGTGTTAACAATAGTGAAGCTGCTTCGGTCTTAAATCGTGCAGGATGACGCCATCATCGTTGTACCCCATCAGGTTTCGAAATCAGAGGCGGGGGTGTATGCAATTATGTAATAGATCAGTAATCAGCCACTTGGCACGCGATTCACCTGTAAGGAATTGCAATGTGTCTTGATTATAAGCGTTTGTGACTGCAGGATTTCATATTCTTAGGTTATTTCGGTAAAGTAACGTAGATAGAAAAATAAATAAATAGCTCACGACGTTTCGATCGCAACAACAAGCGATCGTCCTCAGGTGAAAGATATAAACTTGCCTCTGTGACGAGGCATTATATAGGAGGGGGGAGGCCGTAATGGGCGAGAGGGTGGGGATAACATTCAAAGAGGGCTTGGGTGAGAGAGAAAAGAAATGTGACAAGGAAGCTTAGATAACAGACTAAATAAAATTCATAAATGTAATGCAACTCAGAGAGTCGGCTAACGCAATATTGCTAAATTTGCATCCATCTCCTCGGTTGAAATTCTCAGCTCCACAACCCCACTTTCTGCCCCCCCCCACCGCCGATACCAATATAACCGCGTGTCACGGCAGCTATCTCGCCTACTTCAGCAGTTTTTTTTGCTGTAGTTGTCTCACCTGTTGACGATTGCTTGTGTTGCGATCGAAACGTCGTGATTTTTTTTTATACCCACATGACTTTACCGAAAGAACCAAAGAGTATGGATCCTTGCAGTCACGGAAACTTCAAATCTAAATTTAACCCAAGGTGGTGACCACCAGGCTAACTACACTCGTTACAACGTAACTGCTACTACGGACCAGGACCAACGACTTCGGCCCGGGTCCACGTGTTGGAGACTCTTTGAATGAAGATCGTAGACGAAGGGTTTCTTCCAGGATGAACAACAACCCTGGTCCCTCTCGGGACCCGGCTGATATTCTCTGCGGCGTGGCTGGCTCTGCCCTTGGCCACGCCCACCTTCCAGAATCCTCGGGAAGGATCTGGGTCCCAATCACGTGACAAACCCCCCAGCCCCCTCTTGGGGCCCTTCTGTCAACTTAACCGGTTACGTGTCGTCCCGGGTCAACCAGAGTGCCATGGCCTCACACAATCAGTTGGCACCCACACACCCTGTCCTGTAGGGCCGGCACGGCACTTACAGCCTGTTGACATCCAGTGATGTCACTACATATATTTAACACACGTGTATATAACTAATTGTTAACACGTGTTTGTAATGAACTCTTAACACACGTGTGTACGTGTTTATGTAATTCCCGTCCACAACACGGGGAGAGCAATGCTTACTGCAGACAGAGTGAGAAGATTGTTCCGATTTTTGTAGCATGCATACATAATTTATTTATTTATTTTCAACCGAGATAAGATCACGGTCATTGCAACACAGGGAATTATCGTAAAAGTTCACTGCCTTAAAGGCGTCTCAGATAAGCATCACCGAACCGGTGTGGAGGCGTGTACCAAACATCGCAAAGTTACAGCCGCCTGCCAGTCGATGTCTGCGCCCCTCGGCCAATGGACGTGACGCGCCACGCGAAGGGCAATGCCACGATAACAACCAAGCAAACAAATAGGTGTAGACCTACGGTGGTGACGATGTATGTGTTAACCATGGAGGTATTTACACATCACTTGTCTATGCTTCACAAGTGGACGTTAAAGGTCCCCTGACTTTTGATAATAATAGACCATTGTGTGCCAGTAGCATGGACTCCACATTTGCCAAATTTGAAGACGACAACGCAAATTACTCCATTGGAATCACACAAGGCAACCCCCCCCCCGCGCCCTGACTGGCAGACTAATGTTCATTTGCATGCCATTTGGTGAGCAATCTTGTGCACACAGGGACAACTGGCACTGGGGGTGCCCTTTCAAATGTGCTGGGATGTTGTAAAGCGCTCTGAGAGTCCGTGGCGTGTTGGAGGGCCGCTCTATCAAACAACTCACGACCATCATCATCATCATTCCTCTTATCCGTGGCTCGAATATCTGTTACCCCCTAATATCTGCTGCTTACCTCCAATCTATCCATGGGGGTGGATGGGGGGGTCTTGTCGTCTCTGGAAGGAGTCCTACTGTTGTGTTCTGCAGGCAATAGGAGTCCTACTGTTGTGTGCTGTAGGCAATAGGAGTCCTACTGTTGTGTGCTGTAGGCAATAGGAGTCCTACTGCTGTGTTCTGTAGACAATAGGATTCCTACTGTTGTGTTCTGTAGCTAATAGGAGTCCTACTGTTGTGTTCTGCAGGCAATAGGAGTCCTACTGTTGTGTTTTGCAGGCAATAGGAGTCACCTGAAAGTGGCTGTAAAGGCATCGTCTTGTTCTCTACGTGTATCTACGGATAACTGTGGGTAAACACGTAATAATAATAATAATATCTGATAACAGTGCTCTCTCTTGCCACATTGATCGTGGAGCTAGCGGTCGCCTGATGAAGCTAGTTGTAATTACTGGCGAAACGTCGTACTCAGATTGTAAATGTCGTAGCTTTGCTCTCCAACACACCGGTGTGCTGTACTAGTGACGAATTGGCACGTTCTGTTTACGTGACAACCCTTACTAGTTGGCTGTGTCGGGTGGTGGCGGGTTTAACGACACAATTATATATTTACGCGATCTAACCCAAAAACCACTATTATGGTTGTTCACAATTGTTCATTGGCAATAAAATAAACTTGGTTAATAGGAGAAGACAGCGTCTACTTTATGGACAACAGACTGTCCATCCAAGGGGATAATCTAGCCACATCTGTGTCATACAAACCAACATACTCAGACTCCGACCTGCTCTCCACATCATCGCACACTCCGGCTCTCTTAGCCTCGCCATGTTCGTGATATGAAGGACCATTGCCCAAAATGTCGCCTGTTATATCTTTTTCATTTTAAGCATCAACAAATCACGTTTCTAGATTTAGTTTTATCGATGAATAATGAGAGCATGGTTAAAGATGAAGAGTAGGTTAATGAGCAGTAAGAAAGTTATGTTTATTTTCTGGTGGTGCTCCGACACACAAACAGTATCTGTAATCAATATCAATGTGGCAAATTATTGAATGAGAGGAATCGTTGATTGTCATAGTTTGTGCCTGCGCGTGCTTTCCCAAATATATTTTCAGGCTGTCAAAATAATCTTTTTTTGTTTCTGGTCTTGAATTTCACCTGTCTATTTAAGGGACATTTCTTTCGCATTCTTCCCCTGCTCATATTTCTCAGTGTTTCTTTTTAAGTAGCGCTGTCAGAAGCAACTTGCTTCCTGTTTTCAAAAATGGTAGTGAAGACGAATAGGAGTTGTATTTAATTCGCAATGTCACCTGTCGCCTCTGGACATGAGCATACATTGGGACATAAACTAATATTAAATCTTGACTTAAAGCTTTCGTGACTGCAGGAATTCATATTATTTGGGTCTTTCGGTAAAGTCACGTAGATAGGTTCAAATTAATAAAAATAAAAGAAACATTTTATTTAACCTATCTACGTGACTTTACCGAAAGACACAAATAATTTCAACTAATATTCTTTCACTGCAGCACATAAAGATTGAGGTATTGATATGGATATCAAATTGGATATCGTTATTTGTGAAATAATACTTCCATTGATTTAATATAAATACCAGTTAAAATGTGTGATGAATTCATGGACTTTGATGACATGGGGCAACTATTTAGCTTGAGAGAAAGACGCGTAAACACCAGTGTGGCAATGGTTACACCTATAAGATTGGAATTGTAGCTTTGTCTCTGGGTCGTTTATCACGACACAAATCTACCAACATCCCAATCTAGAGAATGCATTTAAATGGACTGCATTCAACACGGGTTGAGGTGAATGTAACTTGTCTAAATGTTGTTGTTCTACTACCAAGAAGCAATGATGTATCTGTCATGTTTATTTTTAATTGCGGATTTCCACTGTGAATGACACCGAGGGCAGTGCTGTATTTTTTATGTTTTGGGACGCAGTGGAAAAAAGACAAAGCACAACAATACAACACGAAACTCGAAATGCCAAGAAGGTAAAGAGCAAAAAGGCGAGGAACTAAATTATAATAAAATACACCAAAGCAAATGCTGAACCAAAAAAAATAGATGGGGATTGACGTAATTTAGGTTTTGTTATGGGTTTTAGCTTTATTCGTAGGCTTTGTGGTATCACAAAGGTGTGTTTGGTAGAGTGATTGATTGCATTGATGCGTCAGTTGTGGCAAACAAAAACTGCCCTTCCGTCACTTGCGCTTTGGCCACAGACGCACGGGGTCGTCACATCCGGCCAACAGCTGCTTGAAGGTGCCGCACGGGAACTCAACCGTGCCGTTGGCCACATCACAACAATGGTGTGACGTCACAACGGCGTCCCGTCACAATTGGGACCGGGCGAGCGCCCGTGAATGTCAGCGGCTCTGCACCCCGTGAACTGCGTGGGCAGCTACAGCCAGAGTGGGGAGAGGAGGCAAGCGAGATCAAGAGATCATCGCAGCTTGACATCCCTTTGTCAGTCCACAGCTTCGTGAAGGTCTGCCCGTGCCGTGTCAGATATCAGGTGGATTGTTGAAGGGAAGGAGGGGGGAGGCTCGGAATCGGTTCAGATATTGTTCACCACCAATGTTAGTCATGTCCGGGAATCAAACTGGCCGGGTTCATAGCGCAGCCCGCTGCAGCCTACCGATATCTGTGATGTATCACGCTTCATTTTTCTGGTTACGAAGTTGACTTTATTTTCATAATAAAGGTTTTTGGGTGAGATCGCGGAAGTATAAATGTGTCGTAACCCTCCACCACCCGACACAGCCAGTAAGGTTTGTCACGTAAACAATGGCAATTAGTTACTAGTATAGTGTATAGTAGTGTATACTGTAGTGTATAGCATAGTATATAGTCGTGTATAGTGTAGTGTACAGTGGTGTAGTATATAGTGTAGTGTACTACTTCAGCCCACCGGTGTGTTGGAGAGTTAATTTACAACATTTACAATTTGAATATGACGTTTCGCTGGTAATTACATCCAGCATCATCGGGCAGCGTGCCAGAATAGTGAAGCAATCCACCTGCTTTCGGTTTTAAATATAGAAAGATGACGTAATCACTAAACCCATCAGGCGCAGAGATCAGAGGCAGAGGAGGGGGGTTATTTTAATTGACTACTATATTTAGTATACTCTTTGGTTCTTTCGGTAAAGTCACGTAGGTATAAAATAAAATAAATCACGACGTTTCGATCGCAATACAAGCGACCGTCATCAGGTGGAACAGATACAACAGGAGAACTGCTGACGTAGGAGAAAGAGCTGCTGCAACAAGAGTTCATATAGGATGTTGGTGGGCTCAACCCAAGGGTAAGTGGGCGGAGCTAGATAATTTGTACGGAAATGTAAATGTGAGAGATTAGCATGTCAATGTGAGACGGTCCCAGTCACCGGAGGTGTAATAAATCGGCATTTTGCGACCCCCACTGCTACTGTGTAGCATATTATTGTGCCAGGGACTCTATGAGATGATAGGACAATAGTCTGAGTCCATAATTGCCAATAAGTAACGGCTAAGCGGTTACAAGTGACTCAGAATTGTGCGCCGTTGCGTATACAGTCCACGACTTCCCTGAAGGCATTCACCTTCAGTGAGCGCGATGCAGATCACACACGGTTCGAATTCGACCCTCGATCGATGGCTGTGCCATCGCCGCACACGCATCGAATAAGAAGCAAGGGACAAGTCCTTACTTACTAATAACTCCTATCATTTTTCATTGCTGGAGGGGTTGCCCCCCCCTACCTGATAATTCTGGCTCTGCCATTGATAAGGTGGCTTGACCAGGACACGTGCCAAGATCGATGAGACTGGAGACGGATTGGGAGTCGATAACAAGCCCAAGAGGGAAGCCACCACTGCAGAATTGGCGATGTGAGATCAGCCCACGCACACGGGGAGATGCACTGTGCCATGAGAGTTGGAAATTATGTGGGCAGTGCTTCATACAGCCGTGGATGTAATATGGACGTCATTGATGATGGGGTCAAGTCAAAGGTTCCCGGGATATTTTGACGAGTGAAGATATGATAGGAATGGAATGTGGCAAGTCATCCGTACCCCCTCAGCATTTCCCTATGCAATAGCGTAACGTACGTTTGCACGGTGTGATACAAAGCCAGCCCTCTCGGTATGCGTTCGGTAGCAGTCATCGTGGAGAAAGAGGAACCAGGTGACAGCATTCGCATTACATTTTGGAAGTCCCCCTCTCCCCGAAACTCACCATTGTTACCCCAGCCTATGTTGCAAACGCGCCGTGCGTTTGCAAGTGCCGACAGGACATCGCTGTGAAGATATCGAGAAGGTTAATAGCAAACGTGGCGAGGCCACCGAGAGAGACTCTGGCTGAACGCGTCCACCACTGCTCCCCGAAACGGCGTCATCACTGGCAGTGGCGATGATGAAGAATCAGTGTGGGAGGCGACTGCTTTGAAAGGAACTAATATTTTTTTTTATTCTTGGTAAACGAGTACAGACCGTGGTACATTCCAAGAAAAATTTTAATAGACCCCGTAAATTATGGTGACTTATTTGTGTTGTATATGTTAAGAATTGGAGTCCAACAACGACTTCCGAGCGTGGGGACCAGCTTGCCCTTATTCTGACAATGAATCCACATCGCAGTGCCTTGTTATGTGTTCAGCGAGTGCTTAAACTTGTTGGCCGAAGCTCGTGGAGGTTACACAATTTTACAAAACAAACTGTATCTGAGCTACACAACTTACCCATTGTTTTTGTAAGGTAAAATTATGTTTTGCATTTGTATCTGCAAATTTATTCGGTTGCGTAACATTGAGCATGATGGATGATATATGAAAGCACGTTTCAGAAAAGATTACGCATGTTTAAAATGTTTCTCGAGCCCTTTTTAATTGGAAATAAAACACATCATCACAATCACTTCTTTTGGTTCTTAATTGTAGATAAACTGTATCCCAAAACTGCAACGAGGCCGGTATTTCTGAACCAGATGCAAGCATGGAGACACAAGGAAGACTTCACCGACTCGATGAAGGTATAGACAGATAATTACAACGTTAATATTTAGAATATAAACCAACTGACGTTTTTAACTGTAATGGCATGTGTTAAAGTTGTTAAATCGTGTTGAATCTGACACGTGGACTGCTTTTTCCCTTGTCCCAGTTGACTATAATTCATTTGTGATCATTATCCAAGGCGGCATGATTTCCAGGAAAAGAGCGAATGTCGATTGTGAACGTTATTGTTGAATTATTATCAGTCTACCCAACGAGTTCACTGTTTTGAATCTCCAATTTTATATGATGTAGGCTGTTGCACAAGTTAGGAAATCTCAGTCAAAATAAAAATCGAAAAAAAGACATTCTGTGTTTATGTTAAGGGTTGTTATTGATTGGTTTCATAAATATAGCTTAATTATGTACTACATCAAAGAAGTGAAACTGAATTTCCCATCACCATCCCAGTGTCGATTAAATAGCATCCCTTTTCAAGAAAGGTGAGCAAGTGTTTTTCATCTGAATTGCAGTTATAATTGGTTGACATGCTTTCCCCAATTAAAAAGTGCCAGTTGCATGTTTGGCATTTGCCGAATCACGGCAAAGGGCCTCGGACTAAACCTCCAGGAATGTTCCCAATCTCGTCAGACCCCAGAGGCTCAGCAGCCTTGAGCCTGGATAGTGCTTGGATCGGTTGACCACTAAGCATGCCGGGTTGTTCTCGGCAGCTTCGTGTCTACGTGGGTGCCAAAGCAGCACATCCACTGTTCTACGACCATCCTGTCCACCTGCACTGACCAGCACGGTGAAGTATGGTCAACTAACTCCCATGTCATGGCGCGGAGAGGTCTAGAGTTTTCTTGTGTTGCCAAATGCTGCTAATATGATGTACTCCCAGAAGGCTGGCTTATGGAATGTGCAAAAAATACTGTTGTTGTATATGTAGAGGGACAGATATGTGCAGGATGTGCATTGTATACGTTTGGTTTTATGAGTGGATAACATGGGGGTTGTTTGAATACCAGCGGGAGGATGCTGCACCTGCCATCGAGCAAATGGACTGCAATTTGCCTTTGAACCTGCAAAGGAAAAGTTCAGCAGCAGGTGTCTCTCGCTTCAAAGGTGACCGAGACTTTCCTGGTTAAAGATGGCTGGGTTTGAAGGGTATTCCACGAGCAGAGGAGCCGAGGTGGTCTTGCAGAGCGAACTATGTTTTGAATCTAGCTGGTTGCACTGGGAATAAAGGTGACCGATGTTTGTGTGTATGTTCACTGTGTAAGCGTCACCATTGGGGAGGGGGTGGAGTGGTGGAACAGTGGTTAGTGCACTGTGCGTTGAACCCGGCAACCTGAGTTTGATTCCCAGCCACTGGCCAACATCCTTGGCCGATCATATCAAGAACCCGTCCTGGGCCTTCCCACTTCTCCAACTCGCAATGACCAGTGCGGTAAAGTACAATATGGTGTTATGTATTCTTTTCTCATAAACTATATAGGCTGTATACCATATTCATACAAGACGCGCAGTACACTGCAACCACACATACAAACACTCCACTATTTTTCGCCAGTTCATCTGCCACCTGGCAGAGACCTCGAACCACAACTTGTGATTCCGCTGTACACAAACCCTGCCACAGATGCAGTGGTGATGTCACCACCACCATCACAAAGTGGATACACTCAACAACTGTGCAGTGTCGTATCGGCTGCCTGTCTCAGCATATATATGTGTACATTTACATATACCGGAATTACATGAACATACATTTGACGGTTACCGTATTCAACATCGGCGCAACAGTGTTATCTTAAAGTGCAGTACTTCCAAGGCATCAATATAATAGTTGCATAGTCAGGTTAACAAGTCTTCGTCACCTGGGGCACGAGTTTAGAAAATGCTCATACAATCTGGGCAGGCAGCGATTGTAGTAAGATCCGTAATGCCGTTAGTGGAAACGTACAGACAAAATGTAAGTGACTAAGCGAGTCCGAGTCAGAGGGCAATGCTGTGGACACGCCAGAGGTGGCCATGGGAAATGTCGTCACTCCCACCAGCCAATCAGCTGTCAGGAAGACAACGCCGTGCAACGCGTCCGGCGTGACGTCGTCGCTCCACGCACTTTTGCAACGCTGTGGCTGCGGTAATAATGTTTTAATGTTGATTACATTTGTTATAAATGTGTTATTAATACTTATGTCAGCAGTAACTATGTTATTTTACTTATTATCGATTGACTTTGACAATCGGCATCTGAGTAATGGTGCTGGAGTTGTGACAAGTCTGAGCTGACGCAATGTTGAAAACTGCACGAGTTGTTCTGGAGCTTCGGGAGTGTGTACAACGATCCAAATTCCATTCCAAAATAAATTTTAGACTGTACCTCGATACTTCCACTTCTCTCTCTCCAGCTTCAGCAACCTGCCTTAACCAGCGTGGTGAAGAATGCTCAAACAACCCCCACGACCCGTATGGCGTGGGGAGGCCATCATCCAGCAGTAAAATAAAAAGGCAAAGGGCCGTACGTGTACATGTATAAAATGATGCAAAGCAACGGTAAATCGTAAGTGATACAAAGGTTGATAGTGGTCTTGCTGAAGATAACAAGGTCACCAAGGATGCTGTCAAAGATGCATGGATCAAAGTATTACTCTCAGGTTTGTTTAAGAAACGCGAGCCGGTTGCGTCTCAATGCGTTCAAATTCTTAAAATATTATCGCCGTCAGAGATCAGCAGCTGTAGCATCACTGCGGATCCGCCCAGATCTCGAGACGCCCCCAGCACACTCCCCGCGGATCTCAGAAGGACTTGTACACTGGCTCGGGATGCACTGCTGTTGGCCGCTTGATGACAATCTGCGCAGCGGGAACACCACGAGAGGGATTGCGTTATGCTTTATTTGTGTTTAGCAAAAAAAATATTTCACTTGAGTAATTATCCCTTGAGGTGCCACATCCCGTTTGCAAGGCTGTCCCGGGCGTGAATATCAAAGCCAGTCAACACACATGTACAGCATTTAATGGCGCACACCACCGGTTCATATGGAATGTACTTCAGCTGTACCAGTTGCAGACATTGTGCGAGTGAGTTTTACTGAGAGATTTTCACAAGTTGAGGCTGAATATGTAGTTCTACTCTACGTGCGATCGTCTTGCTAAGTGGAAAGTGTTCACCTGCGTCCTGTTGGGAGCTTCGATTTCCTCCCCATGAACGCCTTGTTGTTGCACTCTATGGTATTATGTTTAGGACAGGTGCCCACTGCTGGAATGAAACGAACTCGATATAAATTCATGTTCGTCGTCAGCACGGAATGCAGCAGTACTCACCTTCTTGGTGATATCGATGGGCTCTTGTTTGGCTTTCCAGCTTTTGAGGATGACCGGATGTTTGCTGCCAAGATTGGTGTTGCTAATTGATGTTAACCCTGGAGAAGAAGAAAAAAAATCACCAAGCTTTATTACAGGGGAAACGAAAGTGATGAGAACTCAAGCTGTGCAACCAACGTTGTGAATAATAACAAACTAAATGTAAACGTCATGCGGAATTCACATTCTTCAAGGGCGTGGTAAATAATACTCACAGGGCACGTAGGAGCTTCTTGAAGAGGACCTCAAAATGCCATGCCTGTAAAAAAGGAAACAAACATGTTTGGAAACAATGCACAATGGAAATAGTCAGCACCTGCAACAAAAGCGATTGTGTTTGGTTGTCAGTGTGGCTGTAGGGCCAGCTTAAGCAGAGGACACTCAAGGGGGCCATTTTAGTTTCATCTTTGCTCAAACCATTGCCCTGCGCTGATATTTTAGGGCAAATACCGCTCCGTTGAAGTAAAAAAATGAATGTTTGCATTATTTTATGGCCTCGGCAAACAAAAATATTTGGCGAATACAATTGTTTAATAATGGGGCGTGCATAGACGCGCAATTGATGCGAGTCGTGCCAACGACGCAGGCCCTGTGAGGGTTACGGAGGCTCGCACACGTTCTTTTGGAGACGTCAAAAAGAGTTCCTACTTGTCAGAGTTGAGTGAATCCTTTTGCTTCTTGCAGAGACAGAAGGCCAGCAGCCCCAGCAGTAGCAGCAGCAGCAGTCCTCCCAGCACTCCAAACAGCACGCCAAAGAACACTCCACGGCTCACTCCGGTCACATCATTCTCACAAAACTGTCCGTTGAAGTTTGCAGGACATCTGTCAGAAGAAGAACAACAACAAACCAACGGTGTTGCTTAATGTCAATGTGATTGTCAGCATAACAGGTGTCTCACTTTGTCTAACGCCTGGAATTCATGGACACTAGGACCTAGGTTGTTTCCTTTCATCTGTACTGTGTTTAAGAAATGTACATGTCCTCTTCTGCTGTTGTATCACCCATGCTCTTGGTTGGTAGCTTTGGAACTCTCTCTCATCCTCTCTTTTCCCAAGTGCCGATAATATAGCTTATTTCAATAAACGCACGAGAAATATATCTGCTTTACTGTCTATTGTGCTCGATGTTGCTGGACACTTTGTGTTATAAACCTTCATACCAGCATTCAACAACGTTATCATAAAAAAATGTGCACAATTCCATCGCAAATTCCAATCCGAATGGACGCACGTATGAGAAGAGGTCTACCGAGGATATGGAGCGATGAGATCGGTTGGTGTGCAGATGGATCATTGCATTGCAGTAAAGAAATGGGGAGGTCTCCATCCAGCAGTGGATTGATTATGGCTGATGATGCTGAATTCCATAACTCACGTGCACTGGACTCCAGCTGCCAGGTGCTGGCAGGTGCCACCGTTTTTGCAGTAGTTGGTGTCGCTGCACGGGGACTTGCAGATGACTCCCTGTGCGCTGTCTAAGATTAAAACGTAGCCTTTGAAGACTGTGTCGCAGCTGTAGTAGTTGAGGAGGACGTCTCTGGGAACTGTGGCAAAGGAGAGGTGGGAGGGACAGGTTAATTTGGGGGGACGTGTTGGCTGCACTCATGATGAGTATAGAAACACAACTTTGCATTCATGTTTGTAAATACAGACTCTCTAAATTGCATGCT
Source organism: Lampetra fluviatilis (assembly GCF_964198595.1). Lineage (NCBI taxonomy): Eukaryota > Metazoa > Chordata > Hyperoartia > Petromyzontiformes > Petromyzontidae > Lampetra > Lampetra fluviatilis. The sequence continues at coordinate 13,058,207 of NC_136302.1, read as the reverse complement.
GTGTTCGTTAAGGAAATGGCATGTCCCGTTCAGTACACAAAGGTCCATTCATTTCGGTAAATACAGATGTTTCTAAAAATCTGATTTGTTTTCACTTTTTTGTGTGTTCTCTGAAAACTAAAAAAAAATATGTATCCTCCAAGAACAGTTTATTTAGATGTTGAGTTCCTTATGATTATGATTCATAGGCCATGCGATGATCTGACCAAATTTGTGTTGTTGCGACCTCCACCACCTGATATAACCAAACAAGATTAGATTGTCATGTGTACAAGCATTCAACGTGCCGTGTCGTTGTGTTTCAGCTCACCAACCGCTAAGTTGGAGAACAATCTTCATAACCTAATTTGGAAACTAGACAGGACGTTTCATTTGAGGATGCATCAAACGTCCTCACTAAAACATCCAGGAAGTCAGAATAAACATCCAGGATGTCAGACTATTTTAGAACTCTACTCCGACTTCCCGAATCTATTCTCAAGCGAACGTCATATCTAATCGCTGAATATGGTTTTGAGAATTGTTCTCTCAACTTGCCGGTGAGCCATTTGATTCTGGTTGTCTATTTCAGGTGGTGGAGGGTCTTAACGATGCAAATGTGGCTGGTTAATTTCGTTGCCTAACTCACAAATCCACTGTGAATCGTAACATTGACTGTGAAAGCCGATGTGTTTCATAACACTGTTGTTGCTAAGTCAGTGATTGAATTTTTCATGAATATCAACGTCACACAGCCCTACTCACCGATTGATTCCACTGTAAGATTTTTCAGGTGGATGGGTTCCAGTACTCTATTTTTGCTAAACGAGGCATTAATGCGTTGCTCGAGTGTGCCGTTGTAGATCGTTAACACATTTGCTTGGGACGTATATTTGAAACTGGCTATGATCACGGTTGTCAGCTGCGAGCCACTGGTTCCACTGGTGTGGACAAAAACACAACGCAGCAGTCAGTTTCACACGCACAGCAGAACAACAAGAATAATAATAATAGTAACTGAGTTCATGTGGTGGATGCGACATTCTTATAGCGCAAGGCTGTCCATGGAGGAAGGCGCTCCATTTCACAGTCTGCAGCAGTTTCACGATATGGGGCGATGTTACGATGTGTTATCGCAATTGAGTACTTTTTCAGCATCGGGATGTTTTGGCTATGAGAACCCGGATGAAATCCATGCAGAACCAGAAGTTAAATCATGAGATTATTTTAAGCTCGCCTTCAGGACAGGAAGTAAAACATCGTACTCAAAGTATTTGCTTAAAGCACTTACCTAAAGCCTGCGAGAGCTGTGCTGTCATAGATCTCAATTGCACTCAGTTTGTCTGCAACCTGCAGAAAGAAAGGTTTACTTACTCGCCACGTTTCATTTTGAACAGCAACAATGCAAATGTAGATGACAAGTGATGTTTAAACACATATATTTTCTTCGACATGGACACAGCTGTAATTTGGGAAACATCTCCATCATACTATTGACAAATATTTACTTTGCTAGAATATGTATTTTGCAATTCGATATGACATTTCACTTGAAACTCTGCCAAGCATCTTCAGGACAGGATAATTACTAGATAGTGCATTTCATTCCTGAAGGTAGCAATGAGTAAACATGCAAGGTGGGCCTGGTGGTTTGTGTGCTCCGTGTGTGCTCCGTGTGGCCACATCACGGGGCAAGGCAAGGTTGACCCTATTGGGGCTGCCGTACGTCAACATTCTGAGGAAGCAGTTCCCCCCTGTGAAACATCACTCTGAATCGATTGAGTGACATTATATTTCATCAGTCGTGTAACGCTGTGTGGAAGCTACTTGGCCTGTCAGTCCGAATGAAGCTCCAGGGTGTTCTCATCCAAAGTTATGCCCTCACTTCTCTATGCTTGTGAAATGTGAAGCCCTTTAAAGGAACATCTGTGCCAGTTTAAAACATTCAGGCTGACCTGCCTACAGCCCATCCTGGGTTTAACCAGACATGATTGTGTGATCCATAATAGAGATTTTTTTGGGTTAATTGTGTTGATTGTGTGAGCAGCTTACAGATATCATTGAAGATCTGGATGCAGTCTCATCATTAAAGCTTAATTCCATAAGTGCAAATTGCCTCAAGCAAATATCCTGCAGATTGAACAGAACACATTCAGAACTAAGCTACAGAAACATAGACTACACAGAAATATACTCACAGCCTTGGTGTGGTTCTTGGCATGCACTGTGTAGTAATCACTTGTGGTATCATTTAACTCATTCCTGTAATTTTTATTTAAGAACTCCAAGAAAAGCCGGTATTTCGCTTTCAGATCTGCGGGCAAGAGGAGGAGATGAACTTTGGCAACGTGTTCATGTTCATCCACAGCACACCAACCCCACTGCTTGTGACCTCATCACCGGCTGTCAACACAGATGATGAAGCTTCATCTGTCAATGCAGATGATGAAGCTTCATCTGTCAATGCAGATGATGTAGCTTCGCTCGCTTGCCCACCGCTCACCTCCTGCTGTGCCGCCCGGTTCCTAACAGGCCACGGACCGGTACCGGTCCGCGGACCGGGGGTTGGGGACCCCTGACATAGACGGTAACCGGTCGATCCTTCTGGGTACCATTCGTAGCACGTATCATGAGAATAAGAATCGGTATAAACGGCTGAATCGTACGTGCCCAGCGCAGACGCCTTTCTGCCCACGTGCAGTGTACAGCGTGCGCACGGTCACCTGTGTATCTTAACGTGGCCTGAATGATCTCCTTGCCGTTCTGGCAGCTGTCTCCCCTGTAGCTGTCTCCACAAGAGCACTGCAGCCTGCACGTGGCCGTGTTGACGCTGCACGTGCCGTTGTTATCGCAGTAGCTCTCAGGGCAGCTCAGCCCGGGGCACGGCGACTCTGTACAGTCGCTACCTGCTCCACACAAACAAAACACACACGTGGATTGAAATTGCAAACAGACTCAACATTTTTATGTTATTGCAAAATCACATCAACAGCGCTTCGTAATTTATGTTCTCTTTTAACGAAAGTCGCCGTCTGGAACATCATTATCAGTAAACAATGCAGCCCCCCCCCCTCTCTCTCTCTGCATTCACGTCTCTCCTCAAACCCTCTTTCTCACCCCGAGCCGTCACACTCCCTTAATTGCTTCCTGTTTTTGAGTGAATGGCTGAGTGAGCGAGTGGGTGGATGAGCGAGTAGGTGGGCGAGTAAGTGGATTCGTGAGTGAGCGAGTGGGTTGATGAGCAAGTGGGAGGGTGAGTAAGTGGATTCGTGAATTTGTGAGCGAGCGAGTGGGTAGATAAGTGAGCGGGTGAATGAGTAAGTGGATTAGTGAGTGAGTGAGCGAGTGAGTGGGTGGGTGAGTGGATTCGTGAGTGGGTGAGTGAGCGAGTGAGTGGATGAGTAAGTGAGCAAGTGAGTGGTGAGTGAGTGGGTGGGTGAGTGGATTCGTGATTGGGTGGGTGAGTGAGTGGTGAGTGGGTGGGTGAGTGGATTCGCGAGTAGGTGAGCGAATGAGTGGATGAGTAAATGTGTGGGTGAGTGGATTAATGAGTGGGTGAGCAAGCAACTTTCTTCCCTTGCTCTTGCTCGCTCCCTCCCATTTTCTTCCGATCTCCCTGTGCGATTGTGTTCTCCGAGACTCCTGTTACCTTATGGATGCTCTACAATTACAAGTTGTTGTTGTTGTTGTTAGGACTCACTGATATGATTTTGCTGCAATTGCACACTCGTTATGACCTGGCTTATAAGAGTTGCGCACTTATGAATGTAAGACTTAAGATATCAACGCATGGGCCTGACCTGATGTGCCCAGCTTGCAGGTGCACAGGAAACTGCCGAGCGTGTTCATGCAGTTTTGGCTGCTGTTGCAGACATTTGGGCTCTCCACACACTCGTCCACGTCCATGCACAAGTGGCCCCTGTAGCCGGGCAAGCAGCTGCAGGTGAAGGAGCCCGGGCTGTTGGTGCAGCTTCCGCCTCCGCCACAAAGCGAAGTGCCGTCGCACTCGTCAACGTCTGGCACAAAGAGAAGAGGAAAGATGCGAGGGCCACGTTCGAGCAGACCAAACCCCTCCGTCACACGCATGTGTCTCCGCATCGACAAAAATAAGGTGTTTTACACATGCCATCCGCCACACATCCTTCTGGGAGTGCGCACATGTTGTGATGTTTATTTGATGGTGTGTCATACATTCAAATTGCACCTCAAAATGCTGAACATTGAGAGCAACATTTTAGCATCATTTGAGAGAAAAGAGCGCCGCCACACTAACATTCAGAAATGCTTTTTGTGTTTAGTTGTCCCTCCAGCATTAGCACGGTTGGCTATGTGCAGTGCTAAAGAAGTTCAACATACACATACGGTCCACGGTTGGCGGTGAACATGACACGAACCAAAGAAAACGCCAAAGATACAACTCAAACACGATCCAGGGTACGCGGTCAACACGGCGCGAAGCAGTTGGGGTAAAAGTAAACACTTGAACTCCCGACATCAGGGAAATTCCGGTGTCCAAATCAGCTCCCCTGTAGGATCCACCAGTTCCTTGCGCCGGCTCAGAGCGCCCAAAAGCAGTGCTGAGAACTCATTCACAAGGCCGACGTGATGTTGCTTACCCAGACAGGACCTCCCGTTGCCGCTGTACCCGACAGGACAAGGTCCGCACGTGAAGTTCAGCGATGGCGCGGGCAGGTCCGTGCAGGTCACCCCGGAGAAACACGGGCTCTTCACGCAGGCGTCGTAGTCCTGGTCACAGTAGGTTCCAACGTAGCCGCTCGAGCACAGGCAGCTCGCGACCTACACCCACGGGCGCGCAGAGAGGCCACATCCATTGGGAACATGTTGATATACCTCCGACGTGCAAGGGCCGGTTGGAAATGGGAAAATGTTTTTTCCATCGTTTCAGTTGTCTGTCTGCCTCCTCTCGGAAACGTGAATGTGGTTTCTCATTTTTATGTAATTGTATTTGTTTCAATTCATGAAAATATTTCACCTGGGTAATCATCACTTGGGGTCGAACATCTCGTTAGCAAGGCGATCCCCAGGTGTCGATTGTCCCATACACAGCACACGCGTAACAACGCGAGTACACACACTTATTCTAAATCTAGCACGCGTGAGAATATCAACACCCATCCTCGAGGTCCTGTGGCACCTGAAACGATGCCGAGTCGTTGGAGCTGCTGAGCAGCGGCTGCGAGAAGTTGCAAGCGGCGTTCCGGCTGCAGTTGCACACGGTGAGCGAGAGCGCCACCCGCGATGAACTCCCTCCGTCCGAGGCCACCAGCCACACCAACGCCTCCCGCGTGGAGCTGGGCCGCCACCCCACCGAGCCGTTGGCTGGGGGAGAGCGACCGCACGTGGAGAGTGAGAGTGGTCAGGGCGATCGTTTAGCTGCTGTCTGTCCCTCACGCACGGCAGCGGCAGGGTTCTGATTGCAGTACGCATGCACTGGCAATTGTGCCCACGTAGGGCTTCCTTTAAATTAATTTATGAACACCTTATATTTACACAATGTATAGACACTGATAAATATATGTCGGTTTAATTTAACGACTGCCGCAACTGCAAAGAAGACATCTACATCAACAAGTAATTTCATTAACCACGACCATTCCATTGTCGGATGAAGGCCTTCACCTGCCATTGCCACCTCACACAGCTCTGCAATGCCACAATCCCACTCACTACTGCGCTTGCACTGATCTCATTGCTCCATCTCCGTGGTGGTCTCTTTCTCACGTCCATCACCAGTCTTATCTCTTGGCCATCGTCCCTCCTAGCCATGATGGGTCCTGCTCAACCCACTTATTTTTCTGAACATCAAATATGATGTATTTAATTTGTATTTGGCCCCTGATCTGTTTGTTCCACTTCCCGTCTCTTAGTGTCTTCCTGAGCATACACCCCTCCGCACGTATTTATGCAACTATCAGCTTTTTGTTTCATTTTCTTAGTCAGTTTTCATCTTTATGATTCATATGTCATAGCCGGTAACAGGCAATGGTGATTACACAAAAGAAGACATGCATCATGGCTGGGAAGCAGTTACCCAGAGTACAGTTCCGACTCTTCCAACCACGAAGGTTTGTCTAACACACGGTGGATAAACGTTTTATGACAATGATATATTTACCGTAAATTGTGAAGTCTGAAGAATTCGGAGTGATCGTCAGGGTGATGGGGTCTGACTCGGGATCCACGACCGTGATCTGTAGAATCGTCGACTCATTCAACCGCGCTTGAACCTCGGTACTTCCGTTGATAGTTGGCGGCTTGTTGCCTGTTTAGTAGAGGATGGAGCATGATGAAGAGCAGTATTTTTATGGGGAGCTAGACATGACATACAACGCATGTCTGATGTGTTAGACAATACATTTTTACTTCAGTGCAACATATTTGATCGGTTTTGAACGTTTGACAGTGAGAGTGTTGTCTCAAGAATGGACTATATAAATATGTGCAGTTAAAGCGTTTATCAGTACAAATGTTGTAATTACGTGCACGTTTAATGTAAATATCATGGGACAATGACGTCGCTCAGTGGTAGCGCGTTCACTGCTTGTTGCAGAGGTTCACGGTTCGATTCCAACAGGCCACCCTGGTTATTAATGCGGTGGTATGAACCATAAAAGGCAAGTTGTCTGCTGCACAGTGAATGTTTAAGATCGCCGGATGTCAATCAACCATTGTGTGCCGGCGTCATGGTTCAAATTTACCAAATGACTAAAATGGGATTACAAATAGCAATCATCGCCATCCTACTGGCAGACCAACGCCGGTTTGTAGACCAGGTGGTCAGTCATCTTCTGCCCACATGAGCAGCTGCCACTTGGGGTGCCCTTACAAAAGTTGGAGATGAGATGCAAGCCACTTATGGCGTGTAAGGTGCTCTGAGACGCTGCGGTGTGAAGGGTGCTCCATCAAAAACAAATCGCTGCGATCAGATCACAAGGCCACTGATGGATTGTGCTGTTTTCATCGAAAGCTGCCCTCATGCTCACGTTGTGCTGCAGGATTCCCTGTCAGTTGCGAGTACTGCAGCCGTACCTGGGAGGCCTGGCCTGGGGAAGCAGCTGTAATTCCCTTCATTGTTGCGACAGTTTTCGGTGACGTTGTTGCAGATGAACGTGTTCTCCGCACACTCGTCGATGTCCCGGCAGGTGGGAGGGTCTCTGTAGCCGGGGAAGCAGCTGCAGTTGAAGGATCCTGGGCTGTTGGTACAGCTTCCATGACCACCGCAAGGGGACGTGACGTTGCACTCATCAATGTCTGACAAAATACATAGAGAAAATACCCGGGGTCACATTCGGTTACTTAAATATCCAACACCACTCCTGCACATTCGTGGATATCAGAGGCCAGGCCACAAAGCAGGTGAACTGCTGGACTCGTAATTGAGATCAACGATCATTGATTTTAAAGTCAACCCCATAACAAGTGTTTCATGATTCGTACGTGAAGATGTCCTTCAAAATAAAATGCTGCACCTATTTATTACCGGCAGTGTCAATTTATTATGAATCTGGTATATCTGCAAATCTATATGTGCGTCAGCGAGAGTAAGATCATTTATTTTACCAAGAACTTCAGCCGATATGGTTTCGTTAATATTCATTTTTGTACCCAGTGCCCTTTACACTGCGGCAACCCAGAGCGTGTTACAGCACATCTCATCTCAAACATTCAAAAGGGCACCCCCAGTGGCAGCGGTCAATGTGGGCATAAGGTGACTGAGCACCTGGCCTGCAAACAGGCATTTGCCTGCCAGTAGGGTGCCACGTTTGCTACGTGTAATCCAAATTGAGTCATTTGCAGGTCATTTTTTTAACTTGGTCAATTTGGACCATGACGTTGGCACACGATGTCATACTCATTTCGAATTATGTGAGGGGAACTTTAACATCCACTGTGAAGCAGATGGTGCATGTAGCATTTTATGCTTAATAAGCACACCGCAGTATTAACCAGGGCGGTCGCTGGGCTCGAGCCGCAAACCTCTACAACAAGCGGTGAATGCGCTCCCGCCGGGACGCGTCACAAGGCCGACGTGATGTTGCTTACCCAGACAGGACCTCCCGTTGCCGCTGTACCCGACAGGACAAGGTCCGCACGTGAAGTTCAGCGATGGCGCGGGCAGGTCCGTGCAGGTCACCCCGGAGAAACACGGGCTCTTCACGCAGGCGTCGTAGTCCTGGTCACAGTAGGTTCCAACGTAGCCGCTCGAGCACAGGCAGCTCGCGACCTACACCCACGGGCGCGCAGAGAGGCCACATCCATTGGGAACATGTTGATATACCTCCGATGTGCAAGGGCCGGTTGGAAATGGGAGAATGTTTTTTTTCCATCGTTTCAGTTGTCTGTCTGCCTCCTCTCGGAAACGTGAATGTGGTTTCTCATTTTTATGTAATTGTATTTGTTTTTATTCATTAAAATATTTCACCTGGGTAATCATCACTTGGGGTCGAACATATCGTTCGCAAGGCTATCACGGGTGTCGATTGTCCCATACACAGCACACACGTAACAACGCGAGTACATACACTTATTCTAAATCTAGCACGTATATTCTATGCATTTCTACAGTGAAGAACACGCCCAGTCACACGCATAAAGGCATGTATATATATATAAATAAGTAGCCTATACCGACCAGTGCATATCGAATGCACTTTAGCTGTAATCGTTTTTTGTTATTCCCATCATGTCAGTGGTACGATCGCTGTGAATGCAGAACAACATCTCACAGTGCACGTGGTTGGCTTTACGAGAGTACGCTACGGCCACGTGAGAATATCAACAACCATCCTCGGGGTGCCTCAGCACCTGAAACGATGGCGAGTCGTTGGAGCCGCTGAGCAGTGGCTGCGATGAGTTGCAAACGGCGTTCCGGCTGCAGTTGCACATGGTGAGCGAGAGCGCCACCCGCGATGAACTCCCTCCGTCCGAGGCCACCAGCCACACCAACGCCTCCCGCGTGGAGCTGGGCCGCCACCCCACCGAGCCGTTGGCTGGGGGAGAGCGACCGCACGTGGAGGGTGAGAGTGGTCAGGGCGATCGTTTAGCGGTCTGTCCCTCACGCACGGCAGCGGCAGGGTTCTGATTGCAGTACGCATGCACTGGCAATTGTGCCCACGTAGGGCTTCCTTTAAATTAATGTACGAACATCTTATATTTACACAATGTATAGACACTGATAGGTATATGTCGGTTTTATTTTCACGACTGCCCCAACTGCAAAGAAGACATCTATATCAACAAGTAAATCCATTGACCACGACCATTCCATTGTCGGATGAAGGCCTTCACCTGCCATTGCCACCTCACACAGCTCTGCAATGCCACAATCCCACTCACTACTGCGCTTGCACTGATCTCATTGCTCCATCTCCGTGGTGGTCTCTTTCTCACGTCCATCACCAGTCTTATCTCTTGGCCATCGTCCCTCCTAGCCATGATGGGTCCTGCTCAACCCACTTATTTTGCTGAACATTTTAATTTCTTTAATTTGTATTTGGCCCCTTATCCGTGTGTTCCACTTACTGTTTCTTAGTGTAATCCTGAGCATACACCCCTCCACACTTATTTATGCAACTATCAGCTTTTAGTTCCATTTTCTTAGTCAGTTTTCATCTATATGATTCATATGTCATAGCCGGTAACAGGCAATGGTGATTACACAAAAGAAGACATGCATCGTGGCTGGGAAGCAGTTACCCAGAGTACAGTTCCGACTCTTTCTGCCACGAAGGTTTGTCTAACACGGTGGATAAACGTTTTATGACAATGATATATTTACCATAAATTGTGAAGTCTGAAGAGATTGGAGTGATCGTAAGGGTGATGGGGTCTGACTCGGGATCCACGACCGTGATCTGTAGAATCGTCGACTCATTCAACCGCGCTTGAACCTCGGTACTTCCGTTGATAGTTGGCGGCTTGTTGCCTGTTTAGAAGAAGATGGAGCGTGATGAAGAGCAGTATTTTTATGGGGAGCTAGACATGACTTTCAATGCACGTCATATGTATGAGACAATACATTTTTACTTTAGTGCAACATATTTGGTCGAGTTTGAACGTTTGACAGTGAGAGTGTTGTGTCAAGAATGGACCGTATAAAAAAGTGCAGTTAAAGTGTTTATCAGTACAAATGTAAAGGGTGCTCCATAAAAAACAAATCGCTTTCATCAGATCACAAGGCTACTGATGGATTGTGCTGTTTCCATCGATAGCTGCCCTTATGCTCACGTTGTGCTTCAGGATTCCCTGTCAGTTGCGAGTACTGCAGCCGTACCTGGGAGGCCTGGCCTGGGGAAGCAGCTGTAATTCCCTTCTTTGTTGCGACAGTTTTCGGTGGCGTTGTTGCAGATGGATGTGTTCTCCGCACACTCGTCGATGTCCCGGCAGGTTGGAGGGTCTCTGTAGCCGGGGAAGCAGCTGCAGTTGAAGGATCCTGGGCTGTTGGTGCAGCTTCCATGACCACCGCAAGGGGACGTGACGTTGCACTCATCAATGTCTGGCGAAATACATAGAGAAAAAACCCGGGGTCACATTCGGTCACTTAAAGATCCAACACCACTCCTGCACATTCGTGGATATCAGAGGCCAGGCCACAAGGGACTTCTCTGTCGACTTGCCAAGACACTTCTCCCCATCGCCAGTGTAGCCCGCAGGGCAGGGACCACATTTGTAGCCCAAAGACGGAGGGGGCAGGTCTGTGCAGTTGATGCCCGGGTAGCAGGGGTTGGTCACACAGGCGTCCACGTCCACTTCACAGAACTGCCCAGCGTAGCCGTCCGAGCAGTTGCAGCCGGCGACCTGACATGTCGACCAGACGGAGCAAGCGTGACAGCAGAACGCGTGGCCTCAGTAACGGAGCTGTGTGCACCTCCAAATAAAATACGCAGTTGATTCACATACACACACTGCTTATTGTATTAAGACTGATTAATGGTATGCTATTTGTGTTTGTCTTTGACTGAAAATGCCAAAGTACTGTAATTGCCAAATACTATAATCAAGAATCGAACTATGTGGTTTCAACAGCGGTAGTCTATGTAACTAACAAGTCACTCCTTGTCGTAACTCAATCAGACAACGCTGACTGCTGTACAATATACTGCTCTCACTTGGAAGGTGGACTGGTTGTGTTGCACGCTGTACAGTGGTTCCGAGTAGAGGCAGGTGCTTTTGGCGCTGCAGTTGCACAGCGTGAGGCTGAGCGCCATCAGTGTCGGGGCCAGGCCGCCATCCGTGGCCACGACCCTAGCGAACACCTCTTTGGACGAGGTGGGCCGCCACGTCACCAAGCCATCGCCTGGCGAGACACACGACCATCAACGTAAAATAAGGACGGTCATAGTCATAATCATTATGCGTATATCCAGGTAAGCCATGCTGAGACCGAATACTATTTTTCAGGAGGGCGCATCTACATTTCAATAAATTGGCAAACCACCAAAAAATATGCAAATCTGTAAATGACGAAAAACCCCATGACAGAAAAATGTGCGCAGGCCGGGAAACAAACAGACATAACAACACGCAAAGGTGTGCATTGAATGTATAGAAGCTCTCAGCTAAATGCACGGTATGGTGATTTCTGTGAGAGGAAATGAGAGAAACCAGACAAACTGCATAACAGGGGGAGAGAACACGGGCTCGAGTCAGGAATTGAACCCAGGCCCTTGTTGTGAGGCACAAGTGTCACCACTGCGCCATCGTGGGAGTCGTGGTCAACAGCATCGTTGGTGGATTCAAGAGCATTTGTTTATCTTCCCACGATTTCACAATCGCCATTTGTGGAACCACTAGCAAGCAGCTGCCAAGAACAGATTTGTGACCGTGGGCTACAATTTCTGAGTGATAATTACATGATCGAATTCCACCACAGACTTTGTTCAACGACGTTTTGAAACGTCACATTTCTTTTGCAAGGGCGACATGAGGATAACAAAGACATCTTTCTTGTCTGAGACTTGGCCATTGCCACAGGTCGTGTAAACACATTGTGTAAACGTCATATAAGATTACACATGCAAATTAACTTGCAAATAATGGGCTATTAATTGCACGTGCTTGTGATAAGTCACCCACCCTTAGGGTGTGATGTAGAAAAACCTGTTTGTGTGTGCTTTTCGTACTTGATATATTGAGATCTGCAGACGTTGGGGTAATACTGATGTTGACATTATCCCCGTTTGGGTCCGTGACGGTCAACTGAACGCTGCTGGCCTCGTTCAGACGCGTTTGGATGACGTTGCGTCCCGTGATGTTGGGTGGCGAGTTGCCTGTCGAGAGAACCAATGCCATCGTCAGACAAATGCGATTTTATTGTTGTTGCTGGCAAACACAATGTTGCATATGAAGCCCACGAGTTTATCTCAATACACTTTAACGTTAAAACAATGACAATGCTACGGAGGTTGGGCACTTACTGATGATTTTGTTTTCGCTTATAAAAGCATCCGAGGCTTGTACAGTTGCTTTGCCGAAATCAAGGTCGCCGGTACTTAGAACGTCGAATATGCAGTCCTGGTTGCCTTTGCAGGTGCTTGCAATTGTGTCGAGGTTTTTGCTCTCGCTGAGAAGCTGCTCGTAGAAGGTTGGAACAAAGTTGTTGTTGTTGAAGATGTCCCAGCTTTCTCCACTTCCATACTGAAACAGGGAGCTGCTTGGAGTCACTTTCCCTGAGGAAATGAACGTCAGGTGCTGATTAAAGTTGACCAGACAGATGCTTGCATTGACAAATGTGGTGTGAATCTGGAGAGCTGTAGCGAATTAAAATGCCTCAGACCAGGTGGCTCGCAATTGGAAGGTTGCGAGATCAAGTAAAAAGTGGTTGTCCTATGGACAGATTCACCCCACTATAGGAATGTGGAATTTGCACCCCTGTCTCAGTGATGTTATCAGGAGGTGAGCACTCCCTACATGCTCATTTGAGCAGCAAATCACTTAGACTTACTGGGACAGGCATGGATATATATACAGGCGGCCTCTAATTCACGCCGTCTGATTTACGATGATCCACATTTACAACTTTTATACAGTGCCACCCTGGATTGATTTACGATGCATCATCGACACAACTCTGAACAAATTTGAACAGAGTCGGTCTGGTTTCCAATGTGACTTGGCGTGGAGCTTTTGTATGATCAAGTGTTTTGTGTAATTTTACCGATTAAACCCTTTTAAATATTGCTGATAAACGAAAAACACACATCGGCAAGTGATGTTTCTACTGTTTCAACTGTCTATGAGAAAATAAGGGTCCGATTTATGAAGGGGTTTCTCGAATAATCGTATGAACATGCGTCTGAAGATCCCGAAACCGTAGACGGACTTACACGTTGATCCAAACTCGTAAAATATCTTGGATTCTGAAGGAAGAGTGGTTCCGTCGAAGGGCAGGATGGTTCCGTCGGAAGCCTGGAAGTCATCGGTCTTGTTTCCGTTGAACACTCCTAGAAGGTTTCACGCGGCAAGGAGGGGGGTGTTGGATTGTCACGCGCTTGCCGGGGCCTTTCTCAACGCAGCATCCTCTCGTTGCCATCGCGACGGCTTTCCTCACCGAGCAGCCCCGTGGTCCTGCCGCGCATGGCCTCCGGCAGGGAGACGAGGAACTGCAGGGCCCCGACCGTGGCCGTGACCGTCACGGACGCGCCCGACGAGAACGAGGCCAGGAGGCTCCCGTTGGTCGCCATCAACGTGGTCCCGTTTATCGACGTGGGATTCCCTACGGGGGTAGACACATTGACACCGCTGTGTGTATATGTAACAGCACTTGCTCCTACTGTCTGTTCAGGCTATATGGGAGATCTTTGTCTTTGTATATCTATACACAATTTTGACAGATGTTTGCACAGTACCTGGTGTAAAACATCGATACGAGGAAGACAAAGGCAGCCGGGCTTGGTGTTCTGCCGTTGGCTAATTGCTTTGCTACAGGAAAAGTGGTTAGAGGGAAACTTACCTGTCACGTTGAAGACAACGCCATTCAGGTAAAGGGAAGTCGTGTTGTCCACATTCAACTTCCATTCAACCTGTTGATTAAAAGGAAGCTGGTTGTCAAGCTGAGACTTGTCCTGACAACGTAAAGCATGCGGATTGGCATCTCAAGTAAGAATCCGGCCGCTCAATGTAGCGATTTGCACAATGGCGCTTTTTCGACAACGCAGACTGGGGGTTGCTGCAGCTGTGGCCATGGTGAAGAATGCTGAAGGGCATTTTATATCTTGCTAAATTTGGCGGGGGCAAGGAAGCAATCATAATAACAATGAAGAACATTGTTATTGCGCCTAAAATATTATTATTGAAACTTTTTTGCCATTTAAAATCATTGATTATTAGTATTAGGGCTAAATCAAGGGATATAAACCTCGCGGACCTGTGTCTGATTCCCAGTCACGGCGAATAGTAGTGACCAGTGAGATCTGAACCAGTCCTGGGCACTGACCAGTATGGTGAAGTATGGTCATACAATCAACATAGCTTGGAGATGCTTTCATCCAGCAGTGGATGGATGAAGGTATCTGTAAACTATTATATGTAACAATAATTATGCACTTTATAAAGCTTGTAATATTTAACAGACACAATTGACTGTGACTGTGAGGTGCAGAGCTGTTGGGGTAGGCTCTGGTTTTAGGTGCAGGCAGAGATCCACAAGTTAGACCAAGACGCAACATTTTGGAAGATCTCAATTTTAGCTAAAAACTTTTATCCTGTAGAAATCACTTTTATCCTCCAGAAATAAATATCGTGCGGCATTGGGCGACGTCTCTCTTGTTAGCACGAGGACTTGTTGCATGAGTACACGCACAATCTGAAAAGAGATCCTAAATTGTCCTCAATCTGATTGTCAGAATGCTTAAATCTGCAACGCGACCCTACAGTGGATATTGTGGAAGCAGCGGGGGCAGAAAAATCTACTTTTGTTCAACTCACCACCGGAGCACGGACCCACAGGCCCAACACATTAAGCGGCCAGAAACAAACAGCCCCAGCAAAGTTGTAATAGAAAAGACTGAACACGTTTCTTCAATTGACAAGATGATATATTTTTTTGGGAAATGAGAACATTCCAAAGTGGAGCAGTGCGATGGAAGAAACAGGAAGAGAAGAGTTGTGACCTGCAGTGTGGTGAGGGGGTGCGCGAGGGGGTGATTGAGGGGGTGAGCGAGTGGGTTTGTGAATGAGTGTGAGGAGTGGTGGGGCGTTGGTTAGCGTACTGCACTACGAACCCGGCGACTCGAGTTCGATTCCTGCTCATGGCCAACAACGGTGACAATGATCTGAACCGTTCCTGGGCCTCCCCTAGGTCGACTCAGCCTCAAATAAGTAGTAAACATCAGCAAAAATGTAGCTAGCCACCCACCGCCTCGTGTGCTGTGCCGGCCTTCATATGTGCTCGGTAACAGCACTTGCCCCGACAATCTGTGAGAAAGCTACACGGGGGATGTTTGTCTTTGCAGGTGAGTGAGTTATGGAATTGAGTAGGTGGGTGCGTGAATGGTGGTTGGGCACAATGTGGACCTTGAAGAGCAGGCACGACTGGCTTCAGCTGAGCCAAGTCAGCCAGACAATTGTGCTGTTCTCACGTTTCAACATGAAAAAAAATGCCTTTGTCAAGTTTTTTTTAACGTAAAAAACCCCCCAACAAGTTTGTCGAGTTGCTGAGGTGGCGAAAATTCCTCAACGTGGGTGAAGGAGCACGCGGGAACACTGCGCTCGGCGCTCACCGCGGGGCTGCCCAACTGCCACACCACCAGCGCCACGAAGCTCGTGGCCATGGACGTGTGGTTGAAGCCGGCGCGCTGCGTGCGCCCCTGGATCCTGAACTTGGTCCCGTTTCCATTGTCGGCGATGAGAAGATCGTACTCGCCCAGTCCGTTGAACGTGTAGCCCACGCCATCCATGGTCGTGATGTGCGGGTCGCCATACATCCAGCCTTCGCAGCGGCGCGAGCGTTCACACGAAACGGGCATTGAGCAGCAAGTCCAAAAACAAAGGTAACGGTGCAGCCTTGCCACATTTTTTTACACATCCCATTAGCAGCATGACCTTCTACTAGTGCATACATTTTGGCAACATTGATTCAATACAAGGAAAGCTCTGGACCGGTCTCGACACCCAATGTCTTATCAGCAGAGCCAGGCCAGCCCAAACCAGTGAAGGTGAACTTCCCATACGGCAAGAACTACACAACACAAATAAAATAAAAATGACACGTAAAGACCGCAAGCCTCACGCACAGCTGGCCCCGCACCAAAATAATTCGAGTGTATTTCACATCCCGTGAGCCACACGTCCCGTGAGCCACACGTCCCGTCAGCCACACGTCCCGTCAGCCACACGGCCGGCTGCTTTTGCAGCACTCACCAAACCGGGGGGGCCTGTACCCCCAGCAGGAGTCGGCAGGCCGCTTCTCGTAGTAGAGCGAGCAGTAGGAGCTGTCTCCCGAGTTCACGCAGCAGTCGGTATATGGCTGCACCTCCTGGACTGTCGCGCAGCAGTGAACAACGTTCGGCTGAATGTGTGGGCTCACAGAATCGTTAAGTGAACACAAAACAACATATACGTTATACGTTTCTGTGCATTAGTTGCGAGATTGTAAAATATATGAATCATCGCCGTCGGCCACGGTAAATCCGCTTCTTCATAAACACCACCCCACACTGCCACCACCGGTAGCTGATTTACTACAGTCAAGGGCGGTCAGTAGCGTAATCATCACTCTTCTATTGCTACTACGATGGTTCCTGTTTGTGTCTGTAAACCTCACTCATTGATTCCTCAACCCATGTTGGGGACTCGCTCTACCATACTGTTTTTCCTCAAGTGCTCTGTGTTCAACCACCACACTGCAGGTCACAACAACACACTCACTGATCCACCCACTCACCCACCCACCCAACCACCACACTTAAGGTCACAACTAATTCATTCATCCACCACTCACCCACTCACTCACTCACCCACCCCACTACTACACTTCACACAGCTGCACTTTGGATATCCCTCCCATCATCTCTTTTCCCAAGTCCTCATAATTAGCATGCTGAATTCAAGAAACATTCTAACCATTGCCTATCACAACCTTGCTAGTTCCGTCTGTTGGTGGCCACGTGACACATTGTTCCCTTGGCGCTGCGCTCAGTGGCTGCGCTAAAAGAGAAGCTTACGTTTGTATTTGTTGGCTTCGCGCGGCAGCCACTGGCTGATGTACACATTGTAGTAGTAGTAGAACAAGCTGTAGTCGGAGAACCACCAGGGGTTGTTGGGCGGGTCCCAGGGCGTTGGCAGTAAGCGCTCGTGCTGGCCCGTGATGAGGGAGCCACGAACATCGTAGTAACAGCGCACGCCCGATCCGTCAGGGTTCTGCCACACGCTCTGCAGCGTGTACGCCGCGCCTGACAACGAGGGGAAAGCACGGCGGTTCACCGGACGACCTCACCAAATCATCTCAAGGCCAACGGATCGCCCGTGTCATCTCAAACGCAAACCTCCAAAGCGTTGGGCTTCGCAGGAATTGTGAACGCCTATTAGATGGCTTCCCCTGTGCCGCGACGTCGGTTGGGGGAGTTGCTCCGGCGTCCTTCACCACGCCGGTGAGTGTGGGTTGGTGAGGGCTCTGGGGATGCCAGCTATCACTCAACAACTGATGTTAGCCATGGCTGGCAATCAAACACAGGTCGCCAGGTTCGTAGCGCAGTGCGCTCACTCGTACAATCGCCGCTGCACCCCAGTTATACAATGATAGATTGGGGAAGAGGAGGGCAGAAAAAGCGCTTTAAGGACGTCCTCAAGGCCAATGTGAAGAAGTGCAACAATGACACTGGCTCGTGAGAGAATACTGCCCAGGATCTCAGCAAAACCGAAACTCTTAAGACGACAACAGGAGGAGGAAAAACGGGTGCTGCAGGCGCAGCTGCAGGCGCAGCTGCAGCGCGTCGCAGGCCACGCGAGCGAGCCAGGGCGACGCGAGCGAGCCAGGGCCACGCGAGCGAGCCAGGGCCACGCGAGCGAGCCAGGGCCACGCGAGCGTGCCAGGGCCACGCGAGCGAGCCAGGGCCACGCGTCCTGCGGGGAAACACGTGGGGCACCAGCACTGCGATGACAGAGTCTGACGATCGCCAATCTTCAGACCCGCAGACACCGATGGAACACTGTCGACCTCAACACTCTGAGGGATTGCTAAAGAAGAAGAGACTAAAACAATCAAACAAAATAAATTAATCGTAAAAATCAGTCTTGATGGGAATGAGGTGAAGATAATTTGACTGCGTTAATTACCATCAAACTGCTTGGTGGGAAAGTTATAGTTTTGAATGAAGTCCCCATTGATGAACGTAGAGTCGAGCCTTCCTTGCCAGTATGAGCAGGGACATGGATTCCAGAACCAAAGGTTACTCTTCTGCTCTGTGTTGACCCAGCGCAGACAATCCCGCTTGCTGTTCACGTTGGTCATGCTGTTGGTCTCCAGTCGGTACAACCACGTGCCCATTTGGCCTGCCAGAGGAAAAAGACACAAAGCCATGGTCTTGTGAAAACCGTTTGCATCGGTTGTGGCTGTTTTGTCTTGTCAATAATAACAATTTCACTGTATACGGTGCCATTCATACTAATGACATCCCACAACGCTCTACATTGATCATGATTCTATCTACGTGGCTTTACCGAAAGACCCAAATAATATTCAACATACTGTAAGTCATGGCCGTTTTACCCGCACCTTGGCGTGAGCGGCAGAGTGAGCAGCTCCCAATCACAAGGCCTCGAGCTCAAATCCTGGTTGGGGGTTGACTCGGCCCATCATCCATTCAAGGTCAATAAAATATATACCAATTTGTGGGGAAGCCAACAGTGGCTGTCTTACTTATTGACTCGTCCCTGCCATAGGCATGTAGAATTTCCACCGCTGGCTCAGGGTACTGAGCTGGAGAAGAGCACCGCTGTGCTCAATGCTAATTTGAGCCGGGCCACTTTCAGATTTTGATGACGCGCGGCGAGCCGAAGGCTCAGCGAGGGCGACCCACCTGTGTTGCCCACCACGCTGTCCGGGCTGTAGCGCACTGCAACACTCTTCGTCATGATCGGGTCGTTGTAGAACACGTTGTATATTCCCCTTGGGTGAGGATCGGTGAGGATGGGTGAGAGATGGGTGAGAGAGAGGTGAGGGAGGGTGAGTAAAACGTAGGATAGATTAATTAATCGGAGCAAATCCGTTCGCTATGTATGGTGCGAAAGAAGTTCAACGTACATACGTACACCCGACACAGCCAAACTAATTAATGGTCATCTGAACGAGTGTTGAACAACACGACAATTGATACTCAGCTCACCAGGAAGTTGAAGAACACATTTCTAAAATCAACTTGTGTAGCAATTAGATACGTGGCGCTGCACTTTAAACGATATCAAACATCATCAGGACAAGCTCGATGAAGTCAAGCGTAACAACATAGAAAGTCAGATGGCTCGTTAAAATTCAGCAAAGAGGAAGCTCAGCTTAGAGGATAGTGCAACCCCAAAAGTTACTGCCACGTGACGACATCTCGAGACAACAAGACGAGGCGGCACCACTCCGGCCTCTTTAAACATTCATGTAGATGCTATGAGGAAGGGTCAATGCCCATCGCATCGCTTTTCCTTTGAACGGTGTGCCATGGATGAATGTGTGGAGCTAGTGTCTTTTGTGCGCCACTGCCAATGCACCAGTGACAAATAATTTGCTTCATTTAATGAGGTTCAACTGCGGCAAGCAGATGGTCGTCAAAACAACAATGATAGTCGTCGTCATCGGGAGTGTCATGGTGTCTAGCCCCCACGCTGCTGTGCCCGTCTGTGCTGCAGCAGCAGCAGCAGCGGTGGCAGCCGTCGCTTGTTGCTGTCGCACGAGATGACCGTGGCGCGCTCGCCAGGCCCGTATGCACTACTCACGTGTGGTAACCCATGAGAACCTTGTTCAGGTTCGGGTCCCTGTTCAGCGGTTGCCACTTCATGCTGTTGTGCTGGAAGATGCTTAGGCAGAAAGAGAACACTCCATCTGTTGCAAGAATGGCCTGAAACGTGTTGGTCTGTGGGGTCGATGAACACAAACATAACACAACATGAAACGAATGCCTTTCTAACACAGAACACACTGACACGCAACATGAAACGAATGCCTAACTAACACCGCGTTGACAAGGGGCGTGGACACGTGATCCGTGTGTGCATTGTGGTTTCACAGCCTGCGGAGGGGGGCATGGGGGGCTGGGAGCACGGGGACCCAGTGGCCTTGCTTGGGGGTCTACCGAACCAGCAGTGATACATCCACTAATCTAGGGGGTGAATACGTCCGACAGTAATGGCCAGCGCACTGCGCTAAGAGTCAGGCAACCTGAGTTTGATTCCTGCCCCCGGTTGGCATCAGTGGCGAAGCGGCCCTATGCACCCCACCTCGCTATCCTGCACTGACCACGATGGTGAGCTGTGGTCAAACAACCGTCATGACTTACGCAGCGAGGAGATGCCTTCATCCAGCAGTGGATTGACAAAGGGCTGAAAGTTATTGTTATTGCGTGCATCTGCCTGTGCTCTTGAAACATTCTCTCTCTGCCTTCGTATGCACAGCTCAGAACTATGCAGCCAAAGGGACGTTTATTGTCGATGCACTACACTGACACGTCACACGTGGACTACCTCTCCAGACCAACAGCCTCTGTCATGGCCTGTGTTTTACATTCCAGTGACTAAGGCATTATATAAAAGCAGTTTTTTCCTCTTTAAATATTAAGTTCACGTTTAAATTGGCAGGTGTATCGTATGGAAATGACAACAGAGAATGATACTGTAATTAGAATTCAAACAAATTAAACAACTTAAAAGGTTCGAACTGTATAACTGAAACTTTATTTTTAATTTAATGTATTGATATATGTAATAAATAATAATAATGAACTTACAACTCAATACAATTCCAAATGAAGGTCTCTCATGCCATGTCAGCCATGGATATGGTTTGATCATACTTCACCGTCCTGGTCATTGCAGGTTCGTGGAAGAGGGGCCCCAGACTGGCTCAGATATCGCTCTCCACTGATGTGAGTCGTGGTCAGGACTCAAACTCAAGACACCAACGTTCATAGACCACTGAGCCACCACTCCATCACAACCAACACTCGATGCCACGTGAAGTTGCACAAATATTTTACTTGACATCGTTACGAATACTGTAAACAATCTAAACAAGCTGACATTACACCTCGCAATAGACATCTCTCCGCATTAAAAACAAAAGTATTTCTGTCCCCATTTCACCAGCCACACGGCCTTCTGCAAGTGAATGTTTTTAGCCGCATTGGTTTAAATCGAGCAAAATATGGACCGGTTTTGACACGCAGTATCTCACCAATGCAGGTGAACTGCCAATCACGTTAATGGATTATTTAGTGAATTGTAAATATAATTATTGTTTTGTGTTAAAAAAAAACAATGTGCTGTGTATATCCAAGGCAAACAATAGTGCATGCAATATCAACGATAAACTCAGAACAATTTAACCTGCAGTGCTGTAATAGCCACCACAGGAGTGTAAGTGCCATCACAGGAGTGTAAGTGCCATCAGAGGCTTCCTTCAATGTTTGTAAGTGAACAGCGAGCAGTCTGCTCGCGCTCCCGCCAGGGCACCGTCCTCTGACAAGTCTACAGCACTAGGTGCCAGCAAGGGGCTCTCTCTCATCCCGAATTATATTCCAATTGTGCTACTGACACCACATCGTACTTCCCTTGTGAGAACTCTTGCAGCGAGCAGTGCATCACCATGTGTTAAAGAACGTCTGACCTACAATTGAGCTCTTTTTCCACAGTAGGGGCACACCTATTACACACCTCTCAAGAAGTGTTCATTTCATGTCAATAATGCTGATATGACAATTCCTTAACGCTAAAACTAAATCAAGTGAAAGTGTAAATAAATGTGATTTCATTTTTTCGTGCAGCCACGCTTTCCCATTTTGAGAGCACCATCAGCTCGTTGGACGCGCGAAGCCAGTTTAATGAGGGGCGGCTCGAACCCGCGATCTTGGCGGGGCCGGGGCTCGTCGCGCGCAATGACCCCTCACCCACCTGGCCTCCTCCTGCAGGTGGCCTGCTGGGAGACGCTTTACCTGTGATCCTCCGCTCAGTCCACTCGTGACACACTCATTGCCGCAGACACAAAAGTGTGGAATGTTTCGCGAGGAGTGTACGCACGTGTTGCGAGTTGTCGTTTTCTGTCACGGCCGGCACATTATCCCACGTTACTTTGAGGATCCAGGATGGTTGAAACGCGTTTACTGCACTGTAATCGCGCGCGATTACATTTTTCAGTGTGGTCACTATGTCCGGCACTAGATTCTGAGAACCGTCTAAGTTGTATTCCTGTTGACATTAACAAAAAAGACACACATCCGTACACTGTGATTGCTGTAGCAAGAACACTCTAAAGTAATAATGTAATGTACAAAAAAAGTGTAAGTGTTTACGCAATGCAGGCTGTGTTGTCTGTGAGCTGTGTGTGTGCGTGAGCTCAGCGTGGGCTGCCAAGGTCGCAACCGCAATGCAAGGCATTGTTCCGCTGCCGTACCTGGTAGTAGATTTTCCCAATCCCTGCGGACAAGTCTGCGTCGTCCCAAAACACCGCGATTATTGCGCTGGCGCTGTTGCTTCGGAAGCCGCTGGACGGTGGGTTGGGGAAGGGGAACTTTGGAGCGTGGCGTTTGTCCTGGAGTATGAAGGCCCCATTGTCCGTGAACTGTGGATGAGAACGAGACGTTGAGCAACGCGCTCCTGGCAGCAGACATGTGCGAATATCACAAAGCATCGGAATAAACCTAAGCAATCAAATCGTAAATTAACAACCGTAATTTATAGCTCTTTGTCAATCCACTGCTGGATGAAGGACTGTCCTTGTTGTGTCAGTCAGGGTTGTCACCGCCGTACTTCACCACTTTGGTCAGTGCTCTGCGAGACAGGTGGAGGGTCCAGCACCGGCCCAGATATCCCTCGCTGGTGATGTCAGCCACCACCAGAAACTGAACTTAGGTCAGTGGGTTGAAAGCTCAGTGCATGAATTAATAATAATAATACCCTTTAAAATTCCAGGAAATCCTCGCTGAGTCTTAAGAATGTTTAAGGAGGGTGATGCTACATTGGAATGTTTGGCCAATGCAATGAATGAGAGTTTGGCTTCATGTGAGGAGTAAACCCACTGATGCAGGAAGATAACCCGCAGAGTTCCACGAAGATTGAATCTAGAGTACATTAAATCTTGACTTAAAGCTTTCGTGACTGCAGGAATACATATTCTATAGGTCTGTCGGTAAAGCCACGTAGATAGAAAAATAACCTTACAGGCTAATCTCTCACAATACAAAGGCCACTGCCCTAGCCTCTGTGGTTGGACCATCTCTAGCTCCACCCACCTACATTGATGCACCCATCTCAGGCCTATATGAGACCTTGTCTCAGCAGCTTCCTCTCTGTCTCACACCTGAAGACGATTGCTTGTGTTGTGATCGAAACGTCGTGATATTTTTATTATTATTTTTATATCTACGTGGCTTTACCGAAAGACCCATAGAAAACTAGAATCCATTGTTGTACTGACTTTTCCTGTTCACCAAGAGATAGAGGTCAGTATCCCATCCAAGTACTAACCAGGTTCAACTCTGCTTGGCTTCTGGGATCTGACTATATCAGGCACATTCAGGATAATTTAGTCGATGATTCTGTAAGAATTACCTTAACACAGACATATGTGTAAAACTTGTTTTACAAAGGAGAAACGTGATTTGTTTGGAAAAAAAAACTCACATAGAGGTAATTGTAGGATGTTTGTCCGAATGGAAATCCATATGGAATATTAAAAGTCGGTGAGACAAAGTCATTTCCTTCATGGGACATCTGGACATCTCCGACTTGTGATCCATAGGCAAAGAGCCGGTTTTCCACTGCAGGAAACAATGCATGAGCAGCATCCACAGAAGCACGGGTTACTACGCATTCCCTAAGTGTTGCGCTTACATTTGTAAGAGTCATGTGATTTGTTTTGTGTCCTTTCAAATCACAGAACTGAACTTCACAATGAAAAGTAACACAGTAATATGGCTGAAAATGAAGTTTTTCAATCAGTGCACCTCCGATTAGCCCTATTGGCTATGTATCGCGCGAAAGACGTTTAACATATATACATAGAAAATACCCACCGCAATGTGCATCAGAAGTGTTGAGATTAGATGAAGAAAATGGAATAAAAGCTGAAAGGTGTAAAAAAACATGGAGAGATGCATGCTTGGAATCGAGAGACAGACTTCGGAACTTGTGGACCAGGGAACAACCGCAAATCAGATATGTCACATTGTTGAGGAGAATAAGTGGGATTGGCTCGGACACATTGCTGGAAGTGATGATGGCCGATGGATGAGACTGGTAACAGAATGGCAGTCAAAGTCGAGAACGCTCCCAAGAGGACGACCACAACAGAGAAAAGGCGATGACATCAGCTCACGTGCAGGAGTGAGATGGATTCTGGTGTCATAAAACCGTGATACTAAGCAGGGAGGGATTCATCCAGCTGTGGATAGACCATGGCTGCTGATGATGACGATGCCTGCGTGCAGGCTTAGAGAGCCTTCAGAGGGCATGGGGCACAATGCATAGCCGCAGGAATTTGTATGCGTCATAACACGGCCAATTCCTGGTCTGGAACGCATGGATGGACACAGGAAAACATTTAACCCCCACTGGGTAACGCCCTGCACACACAGCTTCTGCTCGCAATTCCATCAACGGCTCAGCTTTGAGTCTCGGGGTGATACACAATGCCAATTCCGGAAAATGTTAAACCCGAGGGCTTGTTTCTGATCCTTTTGATTTGTCAGACTGAATGTTTTAGCGGTAGGGTGTGGGTTTTTGTATCACAGAAATGTGTATTGCTCAATGACACATCACATGTGTTGGTCTCCTAATCTGCCATATAAGTAGATACCATCCAATGTCTTGCATGGAGATAATGTGGCATTGATGGCTTCAGCCAGTTCTATGAGAAGCAGATTTAGCCACGAATCCACTCCTAACACCTCACAGCAGCATGGTGAGGAGCATTCATCTCTTCTCTGTGTGTGTCACAACGGCTGCACACTCGTTAGCTACGCGACCGGATTGTACGGCGTTTATCAAAATGGACTGGACTCATGAGAGTGTGCGATAAAAAATGTTCAGACTTAGTGCCTGAAGTTATTCATGACTGCCAGGCAAGGCCATGTTTCACCTCGGAATATTTTACATCGCGCCCACAAAGTGTCGCATTGGCTGGGTGGCTCAGTGGCAGACCGAGCCGCTCGCAATCGACGGAAGGTTGCGTGTTCAAATCCTGGTTGGGTGATGACTCAGCCCATCATCCCTCGGGGGTCACTCCAGCGAGTACCACTATGTGGGGGAAGTTAACAGTGGTCGTCTTATGCATAGACTCACCCCCACCATAGGAATGTGGAATTTCCACCACTGGCTCAGAGCTAATAGGGGATAAGCACCACCTCTAATCTCATTTGAGAGGGAAATTACTTTGAGAGTTAAAATTGCAGGGTGAATGACCCAGAAACCCAACACAATATCTGGAGCGCTGACTGCAACCGTGACTGCTTTTTCCCAGCATGCAACTGCGAGCGAGTGAGTGGAGCAGTGTGGAAGGCTGTGAGCCTGATGGATTGGTGCGAATGTTCCAGCTGATGAGTGTGACGTGTTCAACTGGACATGTTCAATACCTTGTGCCGCAGTTGCATTCGTTGTCAAGGGAGTCGTGGTGCTTGTGGCTGTCGTAGAGTTTCTTGTGGTAGAGATTTCCGCGGAAGTAGTGGCTGTCGTAATAGTTGTGTTGGTGATTGGGGCAGTTACCATGGTGATAGGAGTAGTTGTGTTGGGGACAGGGGTAGCTGTGTTGGTGATAGGGGTAGTTGTGATGGTGATAGGGGCAGTTGTATTGGTGATTGGGGCAGTTACCATGGTGATAGGAGAAGTTGTATTGGTGATAGGGGCAGTTACCATGGTGATAGGAGAAGTTGTGTTGTTGATTGGGGCAGTTACCATGGGGATAGGAGAAGTTGTATTGGTGATAGGGGCAGTTACCATGATGATAGGAGAAGTTGTGTTGGTGATTGGGGCAGTAACCATGGGGACAGGAGAAGTTGTGTTGGTCATAGGGGCAGTGACCATGATGGTAGGAGTGGTTGTGTTGGTGATAGGGGCAGTTACCATGGGGACAGGAGAAGTTGAATTGGTGATAGGGGCAGTTACCATGTTGATATGAGTGGTTGTGTTGGTGATAGGGGTAGTTACCATGGGGATAGCAGAAGTTGTATTGGTGATAGGGGCAGTTACCATGGGGATAGGAGAAGTTGTATTGGTGATTGGGGCAGTTACCATGGTGATAGAAGTTGTGTTGGTGATTGGGGCAGTTACCATGGGGACAGGAGAAGTTGTGTTGGTCATAGGGGCAGTTACCATGGTGATAGGAGTAGTTGTGTTGGTGATAGGGGCAGTTACCATGGCGACAGGAGAAGTTGAATTGGTGATAGGGGCAGTTACCATGGTGATAGGAGTAGTTGTGTTGGTGATAGGGGTAGTTACCATGGGGATAGAAGTTGTATTGGTGATTGGGGCAGTTACCATGGTAATAGGAGTAGTTGTATTGGTGATAGGGGCAGTTACCATGTTGATAGGAGTGGTTGTGTTGGTGATAGGGGTAGTTACCATGGCGATAGGAGAAGTTGTATTGGTGATTAGGGCAGTTACCATGGTGATAGGAGTAGTTGTGTTGGTGATAGGGGCAGTTACCATGGGTATAGGAGAAGTTGTGTTGGTGATTGGGGCAGTTACCATGGGGATAGGAGTAGTTGTGTTGGTGATAGGGGCAGTTACCATGTTGATAGGAGAAGTTGTGTTGGTGATAGGGGCAGTTACCATGGGGATAGGAGAAGTTGTATTGGTGATTGGGGCAGTTACCATGGTAATAGGAGAAGTTGTGTTGGTGATTGGGGCAGTTACCATGGGGACAGGAGAAGTTGTGTTGGTGATAGGAGCAGTTACCATGGTGATAAGAGTAGTTGTGTTGGTGATAGGGGCAGTTACCTTGGGGACAGGAGAAGTTGAATTGGTGATAGGGGCAGTTACCATGTTGATAGGAGTGGTTGTGTTGGTGATAGGGGCAGTTACCATGGTGATAGGAGTGGTTGTGTTGGTGATAGGGGCAGTTACCATGGTGATAAGAGTAGTTGTGTTGGTGATTGGGGCAGTTACCATGTTGATAGGAGTAGTTGTGTTGGTGATAGGAGCAGTTACCATGGTGATAAGAGTAGTTGTGTTGGTGATAGGGGCAGTTACCATGGGGACAGGAGAAGTTGAATTGGTGATAGGGGCAGTTACCATGTTGATAGGAGTGGTTGTGTTGGTGATAGGGGCAGTTACCATGGTGATAAGAGTAGTTGTGTTGGTGATTGGGGCAGTTACCATGTTGATAGGAGTAGTTGTGTTTGTGATAGGGACAGTTACCATGGGGATAGGAGAAGTTGTGTTGGTGATTGGGGTAGTTACCATGGTGATAGGAGTAGTTGTGTTGGTGATAGGGGCCGTTACCATAGTGATAGTAGTTGTGTTGGTGATAGGGGCAGTTACCATGGTGATAAGAGTAGTTGTGTTGGTGATTGGGGTAGTTACCATGGTGATAGGAGTAGTTGTGTTGGTGATTGGGGCAGTTACAATGTGGACAGGAGAAGTTGTGTTGGTGATAGGGGCAGTTACCATGGTGATAGGAGTAGTTGTGTTGGTGATTGGGGTAGTTACCATGGTGATAGGAGTAGTTGTGTTGGTGATTGGGGCAGTTACCATGGTGATAGGAGTAGTTGTGTTGGTGATAGGGTCAGTTTCCATGGTGATAGGAGAAGTTGTATTGGTCATTGGGGCAGTTACGATGGGGATAGGGGTAGTTGTTATGGTGATAGGGGCAGTTACCATGGTGATAGGGGTAGTTGTGTTGATCGGGGCAGTTACCATGGTGATAGGGGTAGTTGTGTTGGTGATCGGGGCAGTTACCATGGTGATAGGGGTAGTTGTGTTGGTGATCGGGGCAGTTACCATGGTGATAGGGGTAGTTGTGTTGGTGATGGGGGCAGTTGCTATGGGGAGAGTGCTAGATTCGTTGGTGGGGTTTGCGATACTGGTCACTCCTTGTGTAACTGAAATAAAAAAGAAACATATAAAATAACACGTTTCATTTAGTCAAGTGAGAGGCATTGGAATACGAAATTGACATTAAGCAAAAATATTAAACCATAATGTAAAAAGTATTTTATAATAATACAGTACATGGCTTGGCACCTTCTTGTCTTTCAGTAGCCCTGGCATTGACCAGAGTGGACTAAGGCCCATATCTAACGAAGCGAGTCCTTGTCTATCCACTTCTGGTATTTCACCTGTATTTGTTTAAACAAGCCTGCCTTTATCTTCTTTGGTTCTTTCGGTAAAGTCACGTAGATGGAAAAAAAAGGAAAAATATAACTAAAATAATCATAATAAAAACCAAAAACTCACGACGTTTCGATGGCAACACAGGCGGTCGTCATCAGGCGGAGAGAAAAAGGTCGGTCCCCTTTTCGACGACTGCGACCGAAACGTTGTGGGTTTTTGGTTTTCATGAATAAATGTTATTATTTTTATCTTATTATTTTCCATCTACGTGACTTTACCAAAACAAACAAAGAATATGAATTCCTGCAGTCACGAAAGTTTCAAGTCAAAAGTTTAGCCTGTCTTTCTTGAGACACTAAATGGTAATATGGGTCCACAGTTTACTATATGACACGAGTATTAAACTGGTATTAATCTAATGCTGTTGAAATTTTTCACTCTCAAGACGGCCGAGTGGTTGATTTATCTGCAGGGATAAGTCTGTATGCATGTAAGTACGCGTGTAAGTATGTATGTATGTACGTACGTTGAACTTATTTTTCACCGTACGTGGCCAACCGCGTTCACCGGAGTTGCAAAGCAGGCGAATTTTTGTTGTTAGATTGTTACATATTTTCTGAGATTGTCACCTCTTATGAGTAGCATATCTCCATCCAGTTCAGCCCAGCTAAACTAGTATAGATGAGCAAGCACAACATGGGATTTACTGTGTTTCACAATTTCCAAAAATAATATTGCGTCCAATGTTTAAGGTCAACTTGACACAAGACAAATATGCGTTTTTCTTGAGGTATACAAAGGCAGCTTTAGAAACCTGAGCGTTTCACTGCACTGCCCTTGTGAGTTTCGATTCTAATTTCTTAGCAACCCTTGCCAGGAAGGGAAAATGCTTTCTCTCAAATGCCCTCCCTTGATCGCGAGAGACGATAAACCCCATACCTCAGCAGTGCCGTGAAAGAGTCTGGTTCATGCAGCTTTAGACTCGGTTGCTACAAGGCATGCATGCACAATATGAAGACATGAGATTGGGCATTTGTGGAAGAGGTTTTGAGACTTTTGAGATTGATAGCTTTTTATAATAATCTGGCCATGCAGGATGATAAATGCTAAATACACATATCAGTTGCCGTGTCATTTAAATGCTGGATTAGATGGTGAAGGCAATATTGGTTTTAAAGAGCCGACGATGCGTAACTTTGTATGCCACAAGTCCAGTAGTTGATGCAGATTTAGATTTGTACCGAGCGGTGCTTTAGAATCGCTAGAGTAGGGGCTCCAAGCCAGTGGTCCACGCTTTTGCGCTCTGCAGCGCTGTGGGAAGTGGACTATGAAAATGCTGAGGCACCACAGTTTTTTCACAAACACCATGTTTTATAAATGCCCATCGTGCAACTATTAACAATTGTCAATATAAGCTAAAACTAAACTTTTTTTTTCCCCTAGGTAAAGTCCACTGAGCTATTAGCTCTTTTTCAGAAGCGACCTGGCCACAAATCATAGCTCAAATATTATCATCGCATGTTTCTAAATGTGGAGGAGAAATCGGAGGACCTGGAGAAAAATCCATGCCACCACGGGGAGACAGACACGCAAACCCCAAATAGACAGCAGGAGGCGTCAGGGTGTGGCACGAACCCACGACCTCCTGCACACCAGGTAAGGTAGTTAACACCTCGCCACCGCGGCGCCCTTAAAGCCAGCCAATCATTTTTGTGGCCTCTGAATTCACTTTTACAGTGATTTTAGAGTGGCTTTAATTTATAAACATGTCAATGGTGCATGGTAGTCTGTGAACATGTTTTGATGGTTGACAATGGTCCACTGGACCAACTTCGCCCATCAAATTGACGGCGGCTGTGGGAGACCAAGATGGGGCTGTGGCTGTAGTTGAAGGTTGTGTGGCAGAAAATGATGACGATGGGGGTGATATCGATGAATTTGATGATGAGGTTGAAAGCGTCACTAAAATGCCATGAAGTGTGGCATTCGGCCAATTTTTCAGAGCGTTGTTTTAAACTTTTATTCAAATTCGTACTCATGATAACATTCTAACTGTTGTGACTGACCCACCATCGCAATCTAGGCATCACAAGTAAATAAAGTTTGAAGCGACTCTTGTAACACTTTCATTGCCGGAACAATTCTTTGTTTGAAACGCTTTTGTTTACTATGTATTGGTTATCTGTAATCTCTCCGGGGCAACAAAACACCCATTTTTCCACGATGGCTGATAATCAAGATATTGTGACCACTCTCGTGCAGAACAAAATGAAAACGAAATAAGCTCCTGGATTAAAATTCTTGCTGATAAATGCTGTGCTGGAATTGTGCGCATTGCTGATTTTGCTGATGCCACAACTGGGCTTGGAGTGGCTTGCGCCACATCAAGCCGCACCTGTCCCAGCAATGCAGAACTCGTCTGCAGCCTTGGCTGCCTCACACGAGCCGGAGTGCGCAGGTGGGCACAGGTATGCACAGGTGAGTGTGACAATGGATGTGGCGCCAAGTGCCCCGCATTTGTTTAACATTCAAGAGGTTTCAGAAGTCGAGAAGGTCGAGGCCACGGTTACCTGACACCACTATCTGGGTTCTCAGATGCTGCTGCTGGGTAGGTGGGGCACAGATGCTCGCAGCCACGGAAATGGAACAAAGTAGTCATAAAGCGGGGGCGCAGTGGTTAGCGCCCTTGCGCTATTAATATATATCTCAGTTCTATACCTGGTCATGGCTAACAGCAGTGGCGAGTGATATCTGAACCGGTTTTTGGGCTCCCCGTTTTCATGAGGTATCATCGGAATGTTGGTGCAACGTCTTAAGGACATTTTGCATCATCTGTATAATATAATAATGGGTAAATCTTGATTTAAAGCTTTCGTGACTGCAGGAATTCATACTCTTTGTGTCTTTCGGTAAAGTCACGTCCATAGAGGTTACCAAAAAGATTTCCAAAATCATGAATAAACACAGGATCCAGGTTCGATTCAACACAGTACATAAAATTCGTGATCTGATCCCATCTGTGAAGGATGTGATCCCTGACATGCAATACCCCGGTGTCTACAAACTAAGCTGTGTCTGCGGCAGTAGTTACATTGGGGAAACTAAGCGACACGTCTCGGACCGTGTTCGTGAACATAACGCAGATCTGAAACACGGTAGGACCAATACCTCGGCCGTGGCTGACCATTGTTTTAACGCTATGGGCACGAAAGTACTATGCAAACCCACTGCCTATCATCAAAGATTTGTCCATGAAGCCATCCAGATATATAAACACAAACACAACTTTTTTTTTCTATCTACGTGACTTTACCGAAAGACCCAAAGAGTATAATAATGGAAAATTACAATTTTCAATCTACTACTCGGTGAAGGCTTTCCCATTCCTTATGGCCATGGGGGTTGTTTGACCATACTTCATCACGTTGGCCAGTGTGGGCTGATGAAGGGCGTGCACCCAGGACCAGTACAGATATGGCTCTCCACAGATGTTAGCCCAAGCCAGGAATCAAACTCAAGTACGCTGTGTTCATAGCGCATTGCTCGAACCACCGTGCCACAGTATCCAATGTCATGGGTCACACGCGAGCTATTGGCAGGAGGTGCGAGGAGTGCTCTCCGATGGAGCACCTCCTGTTAATCCAGTGGCGTTGGATACAGAGTGCGTGAGATGGAAGGGCCTTGGAAGACGAGGCTGGTGATCATGATGATGGATGTGACACTGTGGTATTCGCTATTTCAGGGACAATTTATGGGAATGTTTAAAGGTTCGTCAATGTACGCCCCTACATCACAGTGTAAACACAGTAGTTCATTGACATCAACCAGTGTGTGTTTATCTAATCATCATCATCATCAGCCATTTGTCTATCAACTGCTGAAATAAGGACTCCCCATGGCCTTGCGACGCTGCAATCCATTTCACTGCTTGCACACGAGCGGATCTCAGCGCTCCATCTCCACCGTGGCCCTCCTCTCTCTCTCTCCGGTGCGTTCTCAGATTCCTGCCATTCCGTCACCAGTCTCGTCCATCGTCTCTCCGAGCTACGGCGCATCCTGCCTAAGCCCGCACTCTCCTTCACGTTCAATACGATCGCTCCAATTTAATAGCAATCACATTACTGGAGCGCTGCTGTCATTTGTGCTTCCAGCTCTTAAGCGCTTACAATATGAAGCTGATGAGTGGAGCATGGACTCGAGAGAGGCCCGCCTGTGACCTGCTCTCAAACGTTCCCAAATTTTCAGGTATCTCACTTTAAATGAGTCGTGTTTGTTGCCTTATCCCCGTGCCTTTATTTTTGTCTCAGTATAATTCCGAGCATGCAAATATGCCTGCTTCAACTTGTCATAATTGTTGAACTTGTGTATAACTTTAACGTTGTCCACGTGTTTGATTCGTTAGGTCATAGTGGGTACAACACAGTGATTGAAAACGTTCTTCTTGAGGTACTGTGGTATGTTACATCTTCATCAAATGTCCTTTTCTAAAATGACTGCGAGCTGCTCTGTGTGACTTTTAGTCATCATTTTGTTCCTGATCCTTCTTCAGTAATTGCTCACGGTGTCCATACCCTACTGTATTTTACAGAGATGTCCCTCTTATATTTGTTTTGTTTAGTAAACGTGTTGTACACTCACCGGTAATGATCTTAACTTAAATGGATTAATCTTCGGATTTTGAATAAATGAAGGAGATGAACAACACGAAAACGAATCAAGATACATCCCCTACCTGAGACCGCGGTGCTGCTGTCGCTGCTGTGTACAAGGGGAGTATTAGTCGGCTGTGCCACGGCTGATGAAGCTGGTGGCACTGCTGCCGCTGTGGCAGCTGTGGATTTAGCAGCTGTTGTAGACGGAAGCGATGGCAAAGCGGAGGACACGGCTGTAGTTAGTGCTGCTGTTACAGGTGGTGATGATGACGGCGATGGAGTTGACACGGCTGTAGCTGTGGATGGGGTAGCTGTCGTTTGCATAGCTGTTGTACGTGGTGATGATGTTGTCAATGTAGTTGACACGGCTGCAGCTGTTGATTGTGCAGCTGTAGTTAGTGCTGCTGTTACACTTGGTGATGATGTTGTCAATGTAGTTGACACAATTGTGGCTGTTGATTGTGCAGCTGTGGATTGTGCAGTTGCAGTTGGTGCTGCTGTTACACGTGGTGATGATGAAGGCAATGGAGTTGACACGGCTGTAGCTGTTGATTGTGCAGCTGTAGTTGGTGCTGCTGTAGTTAGTGCTGCTGTTACACGTGGTGATGATGACGGCAATGTAGTTGACACAGCTGTTGATTGTGCAGCTGTAGTTGGTGCTGCTGTAGTTAGTGCTGCTGTTACACGTGGTGATGATGGTGGCAATGGAGTTGACACAGCTGCAGCTGTGGATGGGGTAGCTGTAGTTTGTGTAGCCGTAGCTTGAGCAGTTGTTGCAGGTGATGATGCCAATGATACTAAAATGATAGCGTAATGAAACAGTACTCACAGTTAGTCTATGCCAGTGTTACATTTAAAATTGTTTTAATATCTTATAGTTTCAGATGATTAGTCAAATTCACGGATAAAACCAATATGATAATCATACCTGGTGATGTTACATCTTCCGTAGGGGTAGAACTCGGTTCATCTGGAGTTGACAGAATTGTAGCTGTGGATTGTGCAGCTGTGGATTGTGCAGCTGTTGATTGTGCAGCTGTAGTTGGTGCTGCTGTAGTTGGTGCTGCTGTTACACGTGGTGATGATGACGGCGATGGAGTTGACACAGCTGTTGCTGTTGATTGTGCAGCTGTAGATGGTGCTGCTGTAGTTGGTGCTGCTGTTACACGTGGTGATGATGACGGCAATGTAGTTGACACGGCTGTAGCTGTGGATGGGGTAGCTGTAGTTTGTGTAGCTGTAGCTTGGGCAGTTGTTGCAGGTGATGATGCCAATGATACTAAAATGATAGCGTAATGAAACAGTACTCACAGTTAGTCTATGCCAGTGTTACATTGAAAATTGTTCTAATACCTTATAGTTTTAGATAATTGGTCAAATCCATGGATAAAAGCAACATGATAATCATACCTGGTGATGACATATCTTCTGCAGGAGTAGATTCAGGTTCATCTGGAGGGGATGTTGGGAACTCTGTGATTGTCGGTTCTGAGGAAACATTTACCATTATTTTAATATCTTATACGTTCAGATAATGTCAAATGTATGGATGAAAACAACTTTATAATCATAACTGGTGATGTTATATGTTCCGTAGGGGTAGGACTAGGTTCATCTGTAAGTAATGTTGTGAAGTCTGTATTTGTTGGTTCTAAAGAAACATTGAAAATTGTTTGAATACTTTATAGTTTCAGATAA
This sequence comes from Lampetra fluviatilis, assembly GCF_964198595.1. NCBI lineage: Eukaryota > Metazoa > Chordata > Hyperoartia > Petromyzontiformes > Petromyzontidae > Lampetra > Lampetra fluviatilis. The sequence goes on along the minus strand of NC_136302.1, from coordinate 13,023,393 downwards.
TTGGTCAAATTCATGGATAAAAGCCACGTGATAATCATACCTGTTGATGATATTATATCTTCTGTAGGAGTAGATTCAGGTTCATTTGGAGGTGATGTTGGGAACTCTGTGATTGTCGGTTCTGAGGAAACATTTATCATTATTTTGATATCTTATACGTTCAGATAATGTCAAATGTATGGATGAAAACAACTTTATAATCATACCTGTTGATGTTACATCTTCTGTAGGAGTAGATTCAGGTTCATCTGTAGGTGATGTTGGGAAGTCTGTGTCTGATGGTTCTAGGGAAACAGTGAAAATTATTGAAATATGTTATATGTTCGGATAGTTTATCAAATGTGTAGTGAGCACTGGGATAGTGCGGGTACCACGCACAGCATGTGGTGGGGGTTCCTACGAGGGGGAGTGGGTGAGCGTCAGCCCAGGGGCAGGGTTGCCCCTGGCCATGGCACTCTGGTTGACCCCATAGACACGTGATCCGGAGAGTCCACACAAGGTGCCCCAGGTGGGGGGCTAGTGGGTGATCACGTGTCCAGGGAGAGCTCTAGAGAAGGATTGAGAGAGAATGCTCGAAAAGGTGGGCAGGGCCGACGGTGGAGCGGACCCGACCGTAGGGGGATATAAGGCGGGTCCCTGGGAGGGACCGGGGTCGCTGCATTCTACAAGCTGGAAGCTCAACACCTACAAGCGGGAAGCTCTACGTCTCATGCTGGAAGCTCTTTGTCTTACGAGGCAACCACGTGGTCAGAGACCAGAGTGAGGGTCCGACCCTTCGTAGCAGTAACTCCTCTGTATAGCCTAATTAGCTGGGTGGTCACAACCCTAGGCTGTATCGGGTAAAGAAGCTGTTATCGCTTTGTGTTACGGTGTTACAATAAAAGTGTTGCCTCTAAAAGGAACAACGTCTGCGACTCAGTTGGACTCACTACAAATGTATCAAGAATAAAAATATGATAATCATACCTGATGATGATGTTAATTCTTCCGTAGGGGTAGGACTAGGTTCATCTGTAGGTAATGTTGTGAAGTCTGTATTTGTTGGTTCTAGGGAAACATTGAAAATAGTTTTAACACCTTATAGATTCAGATAATTGGTAAAATTCATGGATAAAAGCAATGTGATAATCATACCTGTTGATGATATTATATGTTCTGTAGGAGTAGATTCAGGTTCATCTGTAGGTGATGTTGGGAAGTCTGTGTCTGATGGTTCTAGTGGAAAGTGAAAATTATTGAAATATCTAAAATGTTCGGATAGTTTATCAAGTGTGTAGTGACATTGGGGGGATGTCACTGTATGGTGACCGCCCAGAAGGGCCATGCCGTTTGATGTTCCTACATTGTGGACAGCACCGTGTGGGTGGCTGTGTATAATACCAGCGCTACTAGGGCTTGGTGAGCACTGGGATAGTACGGGCACCACGCACATCGTGTGGTGGAGGCTCCCACGAGGGGGAGTGGGTGAGCGTCAGCCCAGGGGCAAGGTTGCCCCGGGCCATGGCACTCTGGTTGACACCGTTGACACGTGATCCAGATTGTCCACACAAGGGGCCCCAGGTGGGTGGGCTAGTGGGTGATCACGTGTCCAGGGAGAGCTCTTGAGAAGGATCGAGAGGGAACGAGAATGCTCGAGAAGGCGGGCGGGGCCGAGGGCGGAGCGGCCCCGACCGTAGGGGGATATAAGGCGGGTCCCTGGGAGGGACCGGGGTCGCTGCATTCTACAAGCTGGAAGCTCAACACCTACAAGCGGGAAGCTCTACGTCTCATGCTGGAAGCTCTTTGTCTTACGAGGCAACCACGTGGTCAGAGACCAGAGTGAGGGTCCGACCCTTCGTAGCAGTAACCCCTCTTTATAGCCTAGTTAGTTGGGTGGTCACCACCCTAGGCTGTATCGGGTAAAGAAGCTGTTATCGCTTTGTGTTACGGTGTTACAATAAAAGTGTTGCCTCTAAAAGGAACAACGTCTGCGACTCAGTTGGACTCACTACAAATGTATCAAGAATAAAAATATGATAATCATACCTGATGATGATGTTAATTCTTCCGTAGGGGTAGGACTAGGTTCATCTGTAGGTAATGTTGTGAAGTCTGTATTTGTTGGTTCTAGGGAAACATTGAAAATAGTTTTAACACCTTATAGATTCAGATAATTGGTAAAATTCATGGATAAAAGCAATGTGATAATCATACCTGTTGATGATATTATATGTTCTGTAGGAGTAGATTCAGGTTCATCTGTAGGTGATGTTGGGAAGTCTGTGTCTGATGGTTCTAGTGGAAAGTGAAAATTATTGAAATATCTAAAATGTTCGGATAGTTTATCAAGTGTGTAGTGACATTGGGGGGATGTCACTGTATGGTGACCGCCCAGAAGGGCCATGCCGTTTGATGTTCCTACATTGTGGACAGCACCGTGTGGGTGGCTGTGTATAATACCAGCGCTACTAGGGCTTGGTGAGCACTGGGATAGTACGGGCACCACGCACATCGTGTGGTGGAGGCTCCCACGAGGGGGAGTGGGTGAGCGTCAGCCCAGGGGCAAGGTTGCCCCGGGCCATGGCACTCTGGTTGACACCGTTGACACGTGATCCAGATTGTCCACACAAGGGGCCCCAGGTGGGTGGGCTAGTGGGTGATCACGTGTCCAGGGAGAGCTCTTGAGAAGGATCGAGAGGGAACGAGAATGCTCGAGAAGGCGGGCGGGGCCGAGGGCGGAGCGGCCCCGACCGTAGGGGGATATAAGGCGGGTCCCTGGGAGGGACCGGGGTCGCTGCATTCTACAAGCTGGAAGCTCAACACCTACAAGCGGGAAGCTCTACGTCTCATGCTGGAAGCTCTTCGTCTTACGAGGCAACCACGTGGTCGGAGACCAGAGTGAGGGTCCGACCCTTCGTAGCAGTAACCCCTCTTTATAGCCTAGTTAGTTGGGTGGTCACCACCCTAGGCTGTATCGGGTAAAGAGGCTGTTATCGCTTTGTGTTACGGTGTTACAATAAATGTGTTGCCTCTAAAAGGAACAACGTCTGCGACTCAGTTGGACTCACTACAAATGTATCAAGAATAAAAATATGATAATCATACCTGATGATGATGTTAATTCTTCCGTAGGGGTAGGACTAGGTTCATCTGTAGGTAATGTTGTGAAGTCTGTATTTGTTGGTTCTAGGGAAACATTGAAAATAGTTTTAACACCTTATAGATTCAGATAATTGGTAAAATTCATGGATAAAAGCAATGTGATAATCATACCTGTTGATGATATTATATGTTCTGTAGGAGTAGATTCAGGTTCATCTGTAGGTGATGTTGGGAAGTCTGTGTCTGATGGTTCTAGTGGAAAGTGAAAATTATTGAAATATCTAAAATGTTCGGATAGTTTATCAAGTGTGTAGTGACATTGGGGGGATGTCACTGTATGGTGACCGCCCAGAAGGGCCATGCCGTTTGATGTTCCTACATTGTGGACAGCACCGTGTGGGTGGCTGTGTATAATACCAGCGCTACTAGGGCTTGGTGAGCACTGGGATAGTACGGGCACCACGCACATCGTGTGGTGGAGGCTCCCACGAGGGGGAGTGGGTGAGCGTCAGCCCAGGGGCAAGGTTGCCCCGGGCCATGGCACTCTGGTTGACACCGTTGACACGTGATCCAGATTGTCCACACAAGGGGCCCCAGGTGGGTGGGCTAGTGGGTGATCACGTGTCCAGGGAGAGCTCTTGAGAAGGATCGAGAGGGAACGAGAATGCTCGAGAAGGCGGGCGGGGCCGAGGGCGGAGCGGCCCCGACCGTAGGGGGATATAAGGCGGGTCCCTGGGAGGGACCGGGGTCGCTGCATTCTACAAGCTGGAAGCTCAACACCTACAAGCGGGAAGCTCTACGTCTCATGCTGGAAGCTCTTCGTCTTACGAGGCAACCACGTGGTCGGAGACCAGAGTGAGGGTCCGACCCTTCGTAGCAGTAACCCCTCTTTATAGCCTAGTTAGTTGGGTGGTCACCACCCTAGGCTGTATCGGGTAAAGAGGCTGTTATCGCTTTGTGTTACGGTGTTACAATAAATGTGTTGCCTCTAAAAGGAACAACGTCTGCGACTCAGTTTGACTCACTACAAATGTATTAAGAATAAATATATGATAATCATACCTGATGATGATGTTAATTCTTCTGTAGGGGTAGGACTAGGTTCATCTGTAGGTACTGTTGTGAAGTCTGTATTTGTTGGTTCTAGGGAAACATTGAAAATAGTTGTAATACTTTATAGTTTCAGATAATTGGTCAAATTCATGGATAAAAGTAACATGATAATCATACCTGTTGATGATATTATATCTTCTGTAGGAGTAGATTCAGGTTCATCTGTAGGTGATGTTGGGAACTCTGTGATTGTCGGTTCTGAGGAAACATTTACCATTATTTTGATATCTTATACGTTCAGATAATGTCAAATGTATGGATGAAAACAACTTTATAATCATACCTGTTGATGTTATATCTTCTGTAGGAGTAGATTCAGGTTCATCTGTAGGTGATGTTGGGAAGTCTGTGTCTGATGGTTCTAGTGAACAGTGAAAATTATTGAAATATCTTATATGTTCGGATAGTTTCTCAAATGTATTAAGAATAAAAATATGATAATCTTACCTGGTGATGATGTTAATTCTTCCGTAGGGGTAGGACTAGGTTCATCTGTAGGTAATGTTGAGAAGTCTGTATTTGTTGGTTCTAGGAAAACATTGAAAATAGTTTTAACACCTTATAGATTCAGATAATTGGTAAAATTCATGGATAAAAGCAATGTGATAATCATACCTGTTGATGATATTATATGTTCTGTAGGAGTAGATTCAGGTTCATCTGTAGGTAATGTTGGGAAGTCTGTGTCTGATGGTTCTAGTGGAAAGTGAAAATTATTGAAATATCTAAAATGTTCGGATAGTTTATCAAGTGTGTAGTGACATTGGGAGGATGTCACTATATGGTGACCGCCCAGAAGGGCCATGCCGTTTGATGTTCCTACATTGTGGACAGCATCGTGTGGGTGGCTGTGTATAATACCAGCGCTACTAGGGCTTGGTGAGCACTGGGATAGTACGGGCACCACACACATCGTGTGGTGGGGGCTCCCACGAGGGGGAGTGGGTGAGCGTCAGCCCAGGGGCAAGGTTGCCCCGGGCCATGGCACTCTGGTTGACACCGTTGACACGTGATCCAGATTGTCCACACAAGGGGCCCCAGGTGGGTGGGCTAGTGGGTGATCACGTGTCCAGGGAGAGCTCTTGAGAAGGATCGAGAGGGAACGAGAATGCTCGAGAAGGCGGGCGGGGCCGAGGGCGGAGCGGCCCCGACCGTAGGGGGATATAAGGCGGGTCCCTGGGAGGGACCGGGGTCGCTGCATTCTACAAGCTGGAAGCTCAACACCTACAAGCGGGAAGCTCTACGTCTCATGCTGGAAGCTCTTCGTCTTACGAGGCAACCACGTGGTCGGAGACCAGAGTGAGGGTCCGACCCTTCGTAGCAGTAACCCCTCTTTATAGCCTAGTTAGTTGGGTGGTCACCACCCTAGGCTGTATCGGGTAAAGAGGCTGTTATCGCTTTGTGTTACGGTGTTACAATAAATGTGTTGCCTCTAAAAGGAACAACGTCTGCGACTCAGTTTGACTCACTAGAAATGTATTAAGAATAAATATATGATAATCATACCTGATGATGATGTTAATTCTTCTGTAGGGGTAGGACTAGGTTCATCTGTAGGTACTGTTGTGAAGTCTGTATTTGTTGGTTCTAGGGAAACATTGAAAATAGTTGTAATACTTTATAGTTTCAGATAATTGGTCAAATTCATGGATAAAAGTAACATGATAATCATACCTGTTGATGATATTATATCTTCTGTAGGAGTAGATTCAGGTTCATCTGTAGGTGATGTTGGGAACTCTGTGATTGTCGGTTCTGAGGAAACATTTACCATTATTTTGATATCTTATACGTTCAGATAATGTCAAATGTATGGATGAAAACAACTTTATAATCATACCTGTTGATGTTATATCTTCTGTAGGAGTAGATTCAGGTTCATCTGTAGGTGATGTTGGGAAGTCTGTGTCTGATGGTTCTAGTGAACAGTGAAAATTATTGAAATATCTTATATGTTCGGATAGTTTCTCAAATGTATTAAGAATAAAAATATGATAATCTTACCTGGTGATGATGTTAATTCTTCCGTAGGGGTAGGACTAGGTTCATCTGTAGGTAATGTTGAGAAGTCTGTATTTGTTGGTTCTAGGGAAACATTGAAAATAGTTTTAACACCTTATAGATTCAGATAATTGGTAAAATTCATGGATAAAAGCAATGTGATAATCATACCTGTTGATGATATTATATGTTCTGTAGGAGTAGATTCAGGTTCATCTGTAGGTAATGTTGGGAAGTCTGTGTCTGATGGTTCTAGTGGAAAGTGAAAATTATTGAAATATCTAAAATGTTCGGATAGTTTATCAAGTGTGTAGTGACATTGGGAGGATGTCACTATATGGTGACCGCCCAGAAGGGCCATGCCGTTTGATGTTCCTACATTGTGGACAGCATCGTGTGGGTGGCTGTGTATAATACCAGCGCTACTAGGGCTTGGTGAGCACTGGGATAGTACGGGCACCACACACATCGTGTGGTGGGGGCTCCCACGAGGGGGAGTGGGTGAGCGTCAGCCCAGGGGCAAGGTTGCCCCGGGCCATGGCACTCTGGTTGACACCGTTGACACGTGATCCAGATTGTCCACACAAGGGGCCCCAGGTGGGTGGGCTAGTGGGTGATCACGTGTCCAGGGAGAGCTCTTGAGAAGGATCGAGAGGGAACGAGAATGCTCGAGAAGGCGGGCGGGGCCGAGGGCGGAGCGGCCCCGACCGTAGGGGGATATAAGGCGGGTCCCTGGGAGGGACCGGGGTCGCTGCATTCTACAAGCTGGAAGCTCAACACCTACAAGCGGGAAGCTCTACGTCTCATGCTGGAAGCTCTTCGTCTTACGAGGCAACCACGTGGTCGGAGACCAGAGTGAGGGTCCGACCCTTCGTAGCAGTAACCCCTCTTTATAGCCTAGTTAGTTGGGTGGTCACCACCCTAGGCTGTATCGGGTAAAGAGGCTGTTATCGCTTTGTGTTACGGTGTTACAATAAATGTGTTGCCTCTAAAAGGAACAACGTCTGCGACTCAGTTTGACTCACTACAAATGTATTAAGAATAAATATATGATAATCATACCTGATGATGATGTTAATTCTTCTGTAGGGGTAGGACTAGGTTCATCTGTAGGTAATGTTGTGAAGAATGTATTTGTTGGTTCTAGGGAAACATTGAAAATAGTTGTAATACTTTATAGTTTCAGATAATTGGTCAAATTCATGGATAAAAGTAACATGATAATCATACCTGTTGATGATATTATATCTTCTGTAGGAGTAGATTCAGGTTCATCTGTAGGTGATGTTGGGAAGTCTGTGTCTGATGGTTCTAGGGAAACAGTGAAAATTATTGAAATATCTTATATGTTCGGATAGTTTCTCAAATGTGTAGTGAGCACTGGGATAGTGCGGGTACCACGCACAGCATGTGGTGGGGGCTCCTACGAGGGGGAGTGGGTGAGCGTCAGCCCAGGGGCAGGGTTGCCCCTGGCCATGGCACTCTGGTTGACCCCATAGACACGTGATCCGGAGAGTCCACACAAGGTGCCCCAGGTGGGGGGGCTAGTGGGTGACCACGTGTCCAGGGAGAGCTCTAGAGAAGGATTGAGAGAGAATGCTCGAAAAGGTGGGCAGGGCCGACGGTGGAGCGGACCCGACCGTAGGGGGATATAAGGCGGGTCCCTGGGAGGGACCGGGGTCGCTGCATTCTACAAGCTGGAAGCTCAACACCTACAAGCGGGAAGCTCTACGTCTCATGCTGGAAGCTCTTCGTCTTACGAGGCAACCACGTGGTCGGAGACCAGAGTGAGGGTCCGACCCTTCGTAGCAGTAACCCCTCTTTATAGCCTAGTTAGTTGGGTGGTCACCACCCTAGGCTGTATCGGGTAAAGAGGCTGTTATCGCTTTGTGTTACGGTGTTACAATAAATGTGTTGCCTCTAAAAGGAACAACGTCTGCGACTCAGTTTGACTCACTACAAATGTATTAAGAATAAATATATGATAATCATACCTGATGATGATGTTAATTCTTCTGTAGGGGTAGGACTAGGTTCATCTGTAGGTACTGTTGTGAAGTCTGTATTTGTTGGTTCTAGGGAAACATTGAAAATAGTTGTAATACTTTATAGTTTCAGATAATTGGTCAAATTCATGGATAAAAGTAATATGATAATCACACCTGTTGATGATATTATATCTTCTGTAGTAGTAGATTCAGGTTCATCTGTAGGTGATATTGGGAACTCTGTGATTGTCGGTTCTGAGGAAACATTTACTATTATTTTGATATCTTATACGTTCAGATAATGTCAAATGTATGGATGAAAACAACTTTAAAATCATACCTGTTGATGTTACATCTTCTGTAGGAGTAGATTCAGGTTCATCTGTAGGTGATGTTGGGAAGTCTGTGTCTGATGGTTCTAGGGAAACAGTGAAAATTATTGAAATATCTTATATGTTCGGATAGTTTATCAAATGTATTAAGAATAAAAATATGATAATCCTACCTGGTGATGATGTTAATTCTTCTGTAGGAGTAGGACTAGGTTCATCTGTAGGTAATGTTGAGAAGTCTGTATTTGTTGGTTCTAGGAAAACATTGAAAATAGTTTTAACACCTTATAGATTCAGATAATTGGTCAAATTCTTGGATAAAAGCAATGTGATAATCATACCTGTTGATGATATTATATGTTCGGTAGGAGTAGATTCAGGTTCATCTGTAGGTGATGTTGGGAAGTCCGTGTCTGATGGTTCTATGGACACAGTGAAAATTATTGAAATATCTAAAATGTTCGGATAGTTTATCAAGTGTGTAGTGACATTGGGGGGATGTCACTGTATGGTGACCACCCAGAAGGGCCATGCCGTTTGATGTTCCTACATTGTGGACAGCACCGTGTGGGTGGCTGTGTATAATACCAGCGCTACTAGGGCTTGGTGAGCACTGGGATAGTACGGGCACCACGCACATCGTGTGGTGGGGGCTCCCACGAGGGGGAGTGGGTGAGCGTCAGCCCAGGGGCAAGGTTGCCCCGGGCCATGGCACTCTGGTTGACACCGTTGACACGTGATCCAGATTGTCCACACAAGGGGCCCCAGGTGGGTGGGCTAGTGGGTGATCACGTGTCCAGGGAGAGCTCTTGAGAAGGATCGAGAGGGAACGAGAATGCTCGAGAAGGCGGGCGGGGCCGAGGGCGGAGCGGCCCCGACCGTAGGGGGATATAAGGCGGGTCCCTGGGAGGGACCGGGGTCGCTGCATTCTACAAGCTGGAAGCTCAACACCTACAAGCGGGAAGTTCTACGTCTCATGCTGGAAGCTCTTCGTCTTACGAGGCAACCACGTGGTCGGAGACCAGAGTGAGGGTCCGACCCTTCGTAGCAGTAACCCCTCTTTATAGCCTAGTTAGTTGGGTGGTCACCACCCTAGGCTGTATCGGGTAAAGAGGCTGTTATCGCTTTGTGTTACGGTGTTACAATAAATGTGTTGCCTCTAAAAGGAACAACGTCTGCGACTCAGTTTGACTCACTACAAATGTATTAAGAATAAAAATATGATAATCATACCTGATGAAGATGTTAATTCTTCTGTAGGGGTAGGACTAGGTTCATCTGTAGGTAATGTTGTGAAGTCTGTATTTGTTGGTTCTAGGGAAACATTGAAAATAGTTGTAATACTTTATAGTTTCAGATAATTGGTCAAATTCATGGATAAAAGTAACATGATAATCATACCTGTTGATGATATTATATCTTCTGTAGTAGTAGATTCAGGTTCATCTGTAGGTGATGTTGGGAACTCTGTGATTGTCGGTTCTGAGGAAACATTTACCATTATTATATATCTTATACGTTCAGATAATGTCAAATGTATGGATGAAAACAACTTCATAATCATACCTGGTGATGTTACATCTTCTGTAGGAGTAGATTCAGGTTCATCTGTAGGTGATGTTGGGAAGTCTGTGTCTGATGGTTCTAGGGAACAGTGAAAATTATTGAAATATCTTATATGTTCGGATAGTTTCTCAAATGTATTAAGAATAAAAATATGATAATGATACCTGGTGATGATGTTAATTCTTCTGTAGGGGTAGGACTAGGTTCATCTGTAGGTAATGTTGTGAAGTCTGTGTCCGATGGTTCTAGGGAAACATTGAAAATTGTTTGAATACTTTATAGTTTCAGATAATTGGTCAAATTCATGGATAAAAGTAACATGATAATCATACCTGTTGATGATATTATATCTTCTGTAGTAGTAGATTCAGGTTCATCTGTAGGTGATGTTGGGAATTCTGTGATTGTTGGTTCTGAGGAAACATTTACCATTTTTTTTTATATCTTATACGTTCAGATAATGTCAAATGTATGGATGAAAACAACTTTATAATCATACCTGGTGATGATGTTACATCTTCTGTAGGAGTAGATTCAGGTTCATCTGTAGGTGATGTTGGGAAGTCTGTATCTGATGCTTCTAGGGAAACATTGAAAATAGTTGTAATACTTTATAGTTTCAGATAATTGGTCAAATTCATGGATAAAAGTAACATGATAATCATACCTGTTGATGATATTATATCTTCTGTAGTAGTAGATTCAGGTTCATCTGTAGGTGATGTTGGGAACTCTGTGATTGTCGGTTCTGAGGAAACATTTACCATTATTATATATCTTATACGTTCAGATAATGTCAAATGTATGGATGAAAACAACTTCATAATCATACCTGGTGATGTTACATCTTCTGTAGGAGTAGATTCAGGTTCATCTGTAGGTGATGTTGGGAAGTCTGTGTCTGATGGTTCTAGGGAACAGTGAAAATTATTGAAATATCTTATATGTTCGGATAGTTTCTCAAATGTATTAAGAATAAAAATATGATAATGATACCTGGTGATGATGTTAATTCTTCTGTAGGGGTAGGACTAGGTTCATCTGTAGGTAATGTTGTGAAGTCTGTGTCCGATGGTTCTAGGGAAACATTGAAAATTGTTTGAATACTTTATAGTTTCAGATAATTGGTCAAATTCATGGATAAAAGTAACATGATAATCATACCTGTTGATGATATTATATCTTCTGTAGTAGTAGATTCAGGTTCATCTGTAGGTGATGTTGGGAATTCTGTGATTGTTGGTTCTGAGGAAACATTTACCATTTTTTTTATATCTTATACGTTCAGATAATGTCAAATGTATGGATGAAAACAACTTTATAATCATACCTGGTGATGATGTTACATCTTCTGTAGGAGTAGATTCAGGTTCATCTGTAGGTGATGTTGGGAAGTCTGTATCTGATGCTTCTAGGGAAACATTGAAAATAGTTGTAATACTTTATAGTTTCAGATAATTGGTCAAATTCATGGATAAAAGTAACATGATAATCATACCTGTTGATGATATTATATCTTCTGTAGTAGTAGATTCAGGTTCATCTGTAGGTGATGTTGGGAACTCTGTGATTGTCGGTTCTGAGGAAACATTTACCATTATTATATATCTTATACGTTCAGATAATGTCAAATGTATGGATGAAAACAACTTCATAATCATACCTGGTGATGTTACATCTTCTGTAGGAGTAGATTCAGGTTCATCTGTAGGTGATGTTGGGAAGTCTGTGTCTGATGGTTCTAGGGAACAGTGAAAATTATTGAAATATCTTATATGTTCGGATAGTTTCTCAAATGTATTAAGAATATAAATATGATAATGATACCTGGTGATGATGTTAATTCTTCTGTAGGGGTAGGACTAGGTTCATCTGTAGGTAATGTTGTGAAGTCTGTGTCCGATGGTTCTAGGGAAACATTGAAAATTGTTTGAATACTTTATAGTTTCAGATAATTGGTCAAATTCATGGATAAAAGTAACATGATAATCATACCTGTTGATGATATTATATCTTCTGTAGTAGTAGATTCAGGTTCATCTGTAGGTGATGTTGGGAATTCTGTGATTGTTGGTTCTGAGGAAACATTTACCATTTTTTTTATATCTTATACGTTCAGATAATGTCAAATGTATGGATGAAAACAACTTCATAATCATACCTGGTGATGTAACATCTTCTGTAGGAGTAGATTCAGGTTCATCTGTAGGTGATGTTGGGAAGTCTGTATCTGATGCTTCTAGGGAAACAGTGAAAATTATTGAAATATCTTGTATGTTCGGATAGTTTCTCAAATGTATTTAGAATACAAATATGATAATCCTACCTGGTGAGGATGTTAATTCTTCTGTAGGAGTAGGACTAGGTTCATCTGTAGGTAATGTTGTGAAGTCTGTGTCCGATGGTTCTAGGGAAACATTGAAAATTGTTTGAATACTTTATAGTTTCAGATAATTGGTCAAATTCATGGATATAAACTACATGATAATCATACCTGGTGATATTATATCTTCCGTGGGGGTAGAACTAGGTTCATCTGTAGGTAATGTTGTGAAGTCTGTATTTGTTGGTTCTAGGGAAACATTTACCATTTTTTTTTATATCTTATACGTTCAGATAATGTCAAATGTATGGATGAAAACAACTTTATAATCATACCTGGTGATGTTACATCTTCTGTAGGAGTAGATTCAGGTTCATCTGTAGGTGATGTTGGGAAGTCTGTATCTGATGCTTCTAGGGAAACAGTGAAAATTATTGAAATATCTTGTATGTTCGGATAGTTTCTCAAATGTATTTATAATACAAATATGATAATCCTACCTGGTGAGGATGTTAATTCTTCTGTAGGAGTAGGACTAGGTTCATCTGTAGGTAATGTTGTGAAGTCTGTGTCCGATGGTTCTAGGGAAACATTGAAAATTGTTTGAATACTTTATAGTTTCAGATAATTGGTCAAATTCATGGATATAAACTACATGATAATCATACCTGGTGATATTATATCTTCCGTGGGGGTAGAACTAGGTTCATCTGTAGGTAATGTTGTGAAGTCTGTATTTGTTGGTTCTAGGGAAACATTGAAAATAGTTTTAATACTTTATAGTTTCAGATAATTGGTCAAATTCATGGATAAAAGCAACGTGATAATCATACCTGGTGATGTTATATCTTCCATAGGCGTAGGGCTAGGTTCATCTGTAGGTAATATTGTGAAGTCTGTATTTGTTGGTTCTGGGGAAACATTTCAAAATTATTAAAATATTTTATGCGTTCAGATAGTTGATCAAATGTGTTATGAATAACATGATGCTCATACCTGGTGATAATATTAAATCGTCTGTGGGAGTCGGACCAGGTTCATCAGTAGGTAATGTTGGGACATCTGTGTCTGTTGGTTCTAGGGAAATATTGAAAATGTGTTCGGATAGTTGGTCAAATTTATTCAAAATACAATATAATCATAGCTGGTGATGTAGTTATATCTTCTGTAGGGCTAGGACCTGTTTGTAATGTTGAGAAGTCTGTGTTTGTTGGCTCTGAGGAAACATCTCTCTTATCTATATAATATCTCGTATCATCTTATCTTCTTATATAATAATACGCCTACTCGCACTGGCGAATCGAACCGTCGAACTATTTGGTTTGGCGGAGCCATCCTCAGCCGGCTGTAATAAGTCCTAACGTCAACGCTAGGAGTGTGTGTTGAGAGTGTGTGTACGCGGGTGTGTGTCTGTGTGGGGAGCGGTAGTGTAGCGGTTAGCGCTACGCTACGAACATTCGATTCCCGCACGGCCAACACCAGTGATGATAGCTGAATCGGGCATGGGCCTCCCGTAGGTCGATTCCGCCTCAAATGAGTACCTAGTGCGGTGTGTAAGCATCGCCACTAGGGAGACAGACGCGGCCGGGCGTGGTGTTGGCCACCCGCCTCCTCGTGTGCCGTGCCGTCCTTCATCGGTACTCGCTAACATCACTTGCCCCAACAGTCTGTTAACGGCTCTACGGGGGACTTGTCTTTGTGTGTGCGCGTGGAAGAGTTTACTGATAAGTAGCACTCTGCTCCTCATCAGAAAACCCTCACGGAAGTTCCGCGGATTCCTGCTCGTCAAACACTATCTTCTTATACGTTGTCATGGCCTTGTCAGTGTTTAATTTTTAAAACTGGGATAAACAACCGCTAACTCACAACTTGTTTCAAGTTATTCAAACAAGCACCAGTGACTTGTCAACCTTCCCCACCCCAATTCCGCATACAGAAGTGCTTGAACTACGAATTTTCCTGTTGATTTAAGGAAATTAATACGTAGAATAAAATGAGTGCAGAAGTTCACAAATGTTTATTTCTGCAAATGCAGCCACAGGCCAACTCGATTACCTAATTGTTCCTCGTTTATTAAGTGTTAATTAGATATACAAGGTTTTAATTATTAATCTATTAATTAACATTGAATGTGTTTCAATTACTTAGTTTGTCATGTCGTTGACATCGTTCATAACTAGAAAGGGTCTCTCCGCAATGAGTCTGGGTTTTAGAGATATTCCTGTACATCTTCAGGTCATGCCTTCAAAAGGAAAGGTGTCAGTTTTGTGTCTGTTGGTTCCAGAGAGCAATGCATGATCAAGTCGCTACCTATTAACTAAATGTTAGTCCACAAAAACGAAAAAAATCGGTGGCCCAGAGAATTGGATTTCAGAGCACTGAGCCAGTTTCGCTGAGATCCTGGGTTCAAATCCAGGCGAATAATCACGATTCAACCGGGCTCTTACGCGTAGTCAGTTGATATGCTCTGCCAAATCACCAATGACTGCACAAAAAAACTGCTTAAAGTTTGAATTGTTTCTTAATTTGGCTCAATTTCCAGCTTTGAGACAATATCAATTTGACTGTCATGCGCCCCCTACCGAATACAATTGAAAAATGTCGCTTGAGGGATTTTTCAGGAAAATTTCTTTGCAAAATAACTTGCTGTGTTCATTCTCTGATACACGGGGATCTGCACTGCTTGGTGAGATTTACGAATGGATTCTGCATCTCACGAAGCGGATAGAACATTTGTAATAAATGTGACGGGGAAAAATACGAACAAAAATAAATAATAAATTTAAGTTGCTTTTTTGCATCAGATTTTAGTGGTAGTGCTGTAAGCAGAATATTTTCGTATGTTTCCAGACAGGCATTTACAAGTCCATTCGTGAGATTTCATCACACCAGTTTTAGTCACATACACATGAAAAAGCAAGCACGATATGCTTGTTCACTAACTAAAGGTGATAATATTCGTCATGGAACACGTTGGCCGGCCGAGTCTTGTGTACAAACACGAACCACCTACACGTGGTAGCAGACCAGGCAGTCTTTGCCATTGCTCGTGTGGGAACATCCCGAGGTGTGTGCGCACAACCGAACCACACAGTAACGCACAATTTGGATTCAGACATTCAGTCATTGGGCCCTCCACTTGCACACGGGCAAGGGGAATCGGTAGAACGGATGGCCGGGGGGAGGGAGTTCCACACTGCGGTCATAGCAGAGGAGAATTGGCAACCTCCCAACCGAGTGAATCTTAACTTGGGGGGTTTGACGTAAAGCCATGATTGATGGAGTGGAGAGGGCATGGAGGGGAGAAGATGGATGGCAGTGGTGGGAAAGGCTAATTCCCTGGAAGGTTTTGAAGATAGTAGGGGCGATCTTCATCTTGATCTGAGACTCTCTTTGGAGCCAGTGGAGGGATCGGAGCTTTAAGGGGAGGTTGGTCTCGTTCGCGCGTCTGGGTGAGGAGTGGGCAATGTCCAATTCAATTTGCGAGCGTACAAACACACGCTCACCAATTGCCCTAGCATGCCAAATACCAAGGCAACACTCATTACAAATATGTAATTTTCAATTTTGCACACAAAAGACGTATAGAGGTGTGGGCGATGGGATTTATAAGCGTCGTCGTAGATTTGGTGTTGAGGTTGTGTAGTTCTGAAAACACGCGAAGGTCCTTGGATGGCGCTACACATCGATGCAATGTATCCCTGGCCGTTATAGCGGCAGCTGCCTTCCTAACAACGCGTGTACCCACCGGCGATGAGGTTACATATATATTCAGGAGAAACGAGTGTGGTGGGTTCTTCACTGTGGAAGAGGTGGAAGTCTGTGTGTTCGTTGGGTATATTTAAAGAATGAAATAGTGGAATGCTGAATGTCACCAAATATAAACAACTCTTGAATATTCCGCAGAATTCTCAACACTCATCCCAACCCGCGAAACCGCATTTTTTTACGCGACTGAGAACACTCATGGCCTTAAATATGGGCGTGTATGGAGTATCAGCTGTTTTGTGCCGCAGACCTTGTGTCGAAGTGCTGTCGTAATTTGTTGAATCGGGGACTTCCGTTTGTTCCGTC